>NC_087203.1:58109456-58187824 GCF_015104395.2 Macrobrachium nipponense | reverse complement strand
GGAGCAATTTTGTCATTGCCAGCATGCTGAATTTGATGCTCGAAGTGGTCTTTGTAACTATTACTTTTACAACATTTAACAGTGGACTTAGTACTAAAGCTTGACAGTCATAAAAAAATTTTTGAAATAGGAAAAGGAAGTATAAGTTTTAATTTTTTTAATTTTGAAGTTTTATGCAATTTTCAAACCACCTGTATGTTGCACAGTGATTTAAATGCCTGACAAAGTTAATTTAAGGTTTTTCAGATGTAATATTGTTTACTAAAGTATTTACTTTTAGAGATTAGTACCTGTTTGAAAATTAAATTATATTGAGAAGATAGCTATTAATCTAAAATTTTTATAATTACATAACTAAGAGCTTCATAGCTGGCAGAGAACTTCAATTTGTTTTCTGCCGGCTCCCAATTAACATAGGTGGTTTCCAGTAGCCTACTTCATTGTTTTTTTTAATGTCTGTGAAGTGTAATGTTGCCTGCTGTTGTTGGAACTGATATAGTGTCACCTGCTGTTGCTGCTACTCCTAGGAGGAGGATGTTCTTTTTGTGTCCAATAGAGTACTTTCTTCCAAGGACTATTGCAACTTTTTCAGGAAGGTAGCTAGTCCTGAGTGAGAAGGGGAAGTTCTCTCCTTCTGCCACTTCCCACCCCACCATGGTGAGCTCGTCCTCCACCACCTCTTCTATCTCTCCTACCTCATGGTAAGAGGAATAGAATGGGAAGTCTAAGGTCTCGCAGAAGTTCTTTTGTGTATCTTGCCAGCATTCTCCAGGTTCAAAGGGAGGCAGAGGTGCTGTGTCACCTGTGTACAATTGTTTAGCCTCTGGCAGGGGTAGTTATGGGCAACCCACCACAGATCTTCCTACGTTCTTGCATAATCCTAAGGGATCACGATAGAGGCATTTGCTCAGTCTGCTCACTTTGCAAGTGCTTGATTTCAGGACCAAGTACTTGTGGGTCCATGGGAAAACCGTCTCCCTTGTGCCTTTAAGGAGACTTAGGAGGTTGGGTGTTCAAAAGGGGCAGCCATTGGTACCTTCCTGTTTGGCACATGCATGTTCCTTGGGGTTTGAGTGGTACTGAACACTATCTTTAACAATGGGGCTGTGATGGTAGATCTATAACTGAACTCATCACTTTGTGTTAGCTAGATATAGCTGCCGTCTGACTTGTATATCCATGTGGGGGTATTACGGGATTCCCTTATCCTTTCTCACTCAGATGAGGCTCTACACTCTCTCTCAAGCCCAGGTCCCTACCACTGCATCCCTATGCCAGACTGAGTATGAAGTTACAGGAGTCATTGCTTCCGTTGCTCACTCTCTTGACTGGGATTATGACAATTCTGGATGTTTACAACATCTAGTTTGTTGATGGAGACAACCTCCCACCAAATTAGCGAACCTCTGCATAGTAGTAGAGAATTGTTTATATTTCCATGGTTTGAAAAAAATGTTTTGAAATTACTTTGTATATTTTTTTTAGGTATATACAGTCAGAACCTTTTATCATAGGCACCGAGGAAAAGTGCCTGTTAATGGCAGGTGAGTGATGGGTATTCTGCCAATCACCCTAGTTAACCCATGAACTGATTTTAGTATGCACTGAATGAAACCTCTTCATACAAGGCTTTGGTTTGTTTACTTAGGAAAAATTTAAATTACCTTCATGTGACATGAAGCCACTTATTTATAGAGTACTTATGTGGAAACATGAAGAGTACTTATGTGGAAAACATGAACTTAAAACAATTTTGTGGCATTTACTTTGTCAAAAAAATATTTCCAGTTCATGGTTGGCATTCATTAAAGTTTTCAAAGGTTTGTATATTACTGTATACTGTGCTGTACATACTGCATTTTTAATTGTTTTGTAATCTTATTTCATTTATTTTCAGAAAGATTCATAAATTCGTTATACCTGTTCGTTGACAATGGCAACAAGTGGATTTACCTTTAGTACACCAAGTGCAAGTGGAGCTGCTGCACCAGCCGGGGGATTTAGCTTTGGTGGCCCCAGTGCAGTTGGCACGACTGGCTCAACAGGATTCGGTTTTGGCAGTACCACTGCACCTGGAACATCAACGGGCACAGCAGGATTTGGCTTTGGAGGAACTGGAACAGGTGGAACTACTACAACCTCAACAGGATTTGGCTTTGGAGGAACTGGAACAGTACCTGCCACAAGCTCAACAGGATTTAGCTTTGGAGGAACCGGAACAGGGGGACCTGTTACAAGCTCAACAGGATTTACATTTGGAGGTGGGACACCAGGAACAACTACAGCTGCTTCCCCTTTTGGTTCTACATTTGGGACGGGGACTAGCAGTGCTGGTCAAGGATTCAATTTTGGCACAAGTACAAGTCAGGCAAATAAACCAGCATTTGGGTTCGGTTTTGGAAATCCACCAGCAAGTGGTGGCTCTAATTTTCTTCTTGGGTCATCATTTGGGTAAGATTTAAAACATTTCTGGTGCTGTATATATAGCTAATATAATTGAGAATAGAATGGGCATGAATTAGTAAAGATTAAGCTGCTTTTTCTCTGCACCACATTGCTCGCTCTCTCTCTCTCTCTCTCTCTCTCTCTCTCTCTCTCTCTCTCTCTCTCTCTCTCTCTCTCTCTCTCTCTCTCTCTCTCTCTCTCTCTGTGTTGTTGCTATAGTATCTTCACAAAAAGTGCAAGCCATCACTTTATTTTTTATTTTTTGCTGATCTTGGTAGATCTAACTAAAGTCATGAATTCTAGATGACCTTATAAATTGACATTTTTAATTATGCAACTTACCCAGTAATTACATAGCTATAGTTTTTGTTATTCACAGCAGTATAGATTCAAAATTGACGATAGCAACACCAAGTGTGTGCAGGTGACACCAGTCTTGCCCCTTAGAGAGAAGGAATGACACAGTAGATTAGGTAGCTCATTCTGTTTCTGCGACTCCTGCTGTAAACTTCAGATGTCAGCAGTAGTTATTCAATTTTCTCCGGTTATTTACCAGACTCTGGTACATATACAAACTGAAGTTAGTATAGCTTGAGCCAAAAGCTTCAGGATGAGTTTTTTCTTGCTTTTTTTTTGTTTCTCACCGAAGTAGTACATCATAGTTTTGTACATGAATTTCCTGTCAGATATATACTTAGCTTTACGTCTCTGACGTCACGACAGAATTCAAAACTCGCGGCACACGCGACAGGTAGGTCAGGTGATCTACCTTACCCGCCGCTGGGTGGCGGCTGTAAGAACCAATCTCCCTTTCCAGTCAGAATTTTTTCTGTCGCCGTGTCAACTACACTGTGTTGTTTACCTCCTGAACAGCTTTATCGATTCTCGTTGCCTTGGATATATTTGGACTGACTTTCGGTGAAGTACCTGATCTTGTTGGCTTGGCATACGCGCTTGTGGATTGTTTTTTGGATACTGGTTTGGATTTTTCTTTGATTTCAAGATGTCTGATGTAGAGGTTAAGAAATCTTCTATGTTTAGGGTGTGCTCTATGGATGAATGCAAGGTGAGGCTACCGAAAGCAACGGTAGATCCTCACACAGTATGCTTTAAATGTAGGGGTAAAGAATGTTCCTTTATTAACCCGTGTAATGAGTGTGAGAGTTGGATGAGGGTGAATGGAAGTCTCCTTTCTTCCTACTTAAGGAAGTTGGAGAAAGACAGGGTGAGAAAAGCCTCGTCTAGAAGTTCTAGTAAGTCTCGTATTAGCGAGGTAGAAGTAGACAATCCTGTCGTAGCACTAGATCCTTCTCCTGTTTCAGCTCCTGCTCCCTGCATTGAACCTAAAGATACGCCTTCGGAAGTGGCAACCATGAGAGCCACGATCCTTAGCATGGAGAAGAAAATTCGTTCGTTGCAAGGTAAGAGTAATAGTGAAGGTGATTTGTGCAGTGACCCCAGTGCAGTGGAGGGTGCGTCTGATCGGCTCCTTAATGCTTCCAGGCCTAGACCTCTTCCAGACTCCCAGTCCCAGTGGAGGAGGAAAGTCAACAGCCGCAGGAAGGTTAGGGAGAACCCCCACTGATCAGGCATCCCCTCGGTAGATCCTGATGTTCGTTCCCAGGCTGCCTTAATTCGCTCCAAGAAGGAGGTGTTACGCCAATGCTTCTCGTCTTCTTCATCACCTTCTCCTAGAAGAGGATGGAGCGCCTCGGATTCATCTCGACCGTTGAAGAGAGCCTGGAAGGCTCCTTGCGCCTTTCCTTCCAGCCCGGAATGTTTTCTGGAAGAGCTGAAGTGGATATCAAGAAACCAGGAGGATCAGGAGTTCTCGCCTCAGAGTAGGCTTCGATCCTCATCCCCTGTGGAGGATTTTGCAAGATCTCCAGCTCGGATTCTTGCGGGGCTGCAAGCTCAGATTTCGGCTCTGGCGGGCTCCTTGGCTGGAGGCACGCGTCTTAAGAAGGACGTCTCTCTCCCCGTCAAGAAGTCTAGGCTACCTTCTCCTGCTTTGCCTTCTCAGTCGGAGGCGGCTCTCTCTCCTGTAACAGCGGATGGAATGAGGCGCTCTTCCCTCGGCAGACGCCTGTCGTCTTCCAGGCGCCAATCGCCCAAGAAGCTTTCTCCTGGCGACTTCATTTCTCCAGTAGAAAGAGATCAAGCGCCTAGTAGGCGCTCGTCTAAAGATAAGCGCACAGCTTCGTCTTCTCGCTCCTTTCCGAAGAACCTCCAATCTCCGGATAAGAGAGCCTCCTCATACATGGACTCTTCCAGAGGCAGGATCTCTCCTTATGTCAGGCGCCTAGAGCCTGGTAGACGCTACTCCCCAAGTAGCCGCTCTCCCGCTGCCAAGCTGTGCGGAAGATAGGCGCTTCTCTCCGATAGGCGCGTTCACCTTTAGCCGCTCTGTTCAGGTCAGGCGTAAAGAGCCTGAAAGAAATGTCTCGGCTGATAGACTAGCTTTTGCAGAGACCCACGCGTCTCGATCTAAGTATTTGGATCATGGTAGACGCCTGTCTCCGAGTATGCGATCCTCTCCAGGGATTCGCTCTCCTGTTGGTAGGCGCCAAGAGGCTAGCAGGCGTTCTCCTCATTTTAGGCGCAGTTCGCCAGGCAGCCGCTCTCCTTTTGACAGGCGCATGGATTCTGTTAGACGCCGTGAGCATAGTAGGCTCTCCTCTCCTAGCAGGCGCTCCCCTTTGGAGTCCCGTGTATTTAGGAGCAGACTACAGGATCACAGAGGACTCACTCATCGGAGTAGGAAGGGCGCATTCGATAGGAGCTCTCCCGAAGCTTTGGCTTCCCCTGATAGGCGCCAGACGGCTGCCAGACACTCATCACTAGATAGACGCACTTCTTTAGAGAAGTCCAGCTGCTCTCGTAAAGAAGCCGAAGGTTCTTCGGTGGATGAAATAGAACCTTCAGAAGAGGACTTGGTTAAGGATTCTTCGGTCTCGTCCTACAAGATCCTGACAGACCTCCTTCTTTAAGAGTTTGGAGACGCTCTTACTCCTGTCGCTCCTCCTTCTCCTCTCTCGTTATTCTCGACTTCTAAGAAGACGAAGGTTTCCTCCTGTGTGAGGATGAAGCCAACCATCTCGATGAAGAAGGCTTTGAGAGGTTTTGGTGATTGGCTTCTTTCTAAGGAGGAGAAAGGGAAGACTGTTTTCTTTCCCTCCTTCTAAGCTGACGGGCGAGACTAGGCTTCTGGTATGAGTCTGGAGAACCCCTAGGCCTGGGTCTGCCGTCATCTGCAGACGCGGACTTCTCTTCACTGGTGGATGCCTCACGACGCTCGGCCCTCTTGTCGGCTAAGACTACCTGGGCTATGAACGAGCTCGACCACCTGTTGAAGGGAATGTTCAGAGTCTTGGAAGTCTTCAACTTCCTTGACTGGTCTTTGGGGGTCTTGGCTAAAAGGACTCAGAACCCGGATTCCATTTCGCCAGAGGATCTCAACAGTGTACTGACGTGCATGGATAAGGCAGTTAGAGATGGATCGAGCGAAGTAGCCTCCCTGTTTGGAGCAGGGGTTCTTAAGAAAAGATCGGTCTTCTGCTCTTTTCTGACAAAGTCCGTCTCTCATGCTCAGAGAGCCTCGCTACTCTATTCGCAACTCTCGCCGCTTCTCTTCCCAAAGAAGATAATCCAGGACATCTCGGGAGCTATCTCTGCGAAGGCTGCTCAAGACATGCTCGCTCAGTCTGCCCGGAAACCTAGGACCTCCTTCCAGACGAAGACTAAGGAGACTCCGGCTAGACAGGAGCCCTTTCGAGGGGGCCCTCCTTCTAGAGCCTCTACCTCAAGAGGTAATAGACCCTTCAAGAGAGGAAGATCCTTTCTCGCGCGTCATCCAGAGCGAAGAAGTAGGAAAGAAGTCCTCCAGACATCAGTAGGTGCCGGGCTTCTAAGATTCGCAGAAGCCTGGGCAAAGAGAGGAGCGGACAACTGGTCCCTCTCGATTATCCAAAAAGGATATCTGATTCCCTTTACAGAAAGACCACCTTTGACAATGACTCCGAGGGAGTTGGTGGCCAGATACAGGGATCCCATCATGAGCCACGCTCTAACTCTGGCAGTAGAACAAATGTTAGAGAAAGAGGCTATAGAGCTAGTGAACGACCCATGCTCAGCGGGCTTTTACAACCGCCTGTTTCTAGTTCCAAAAGCCTCAGGAGGATGGAGACCGGTTCTGGATGTAAGTGCCCTGAATTTCTTTGTAGAAAAGAGGAAGTTCGCCATGGAGACGACATCCTCAGTGTTGGCGGCTCTTCGTCCAGGGGATTGGATGGTGTCCCTAGATCTTCAGGACGCTTACTTCCATGTGCCGATCCATCCTTCTTCAAGGAAATACCTCAGGTTCATGATGGGAGGAAGGATATTCCAATTCAGGGCCTTGTGTTTCGGCCTTTCAACAGCCCCTCAGGTCTTCACAGGACTAATGAAAAAATGTAGCAAGATGGCTATTTATTTGAAGGGAGTCAGGGTGTCCCTTTACTGGACGACTGGCTGATCAAGAGCCAAGTCACAGAAAAGATGTTTGGAGGACCTACAAAAGACCCTTTTCATGGCGAGTTCTCTGGGACTTTTGGTGAACTTTCAAAAGTCTCAGTTAATCCCCAGTCAAGATCGTATCTATCTGGGGATTCGGATGGTTTCTCTGGATTTTTGGGCTTTTCCTTCTCCAGAAAGGATAGCCCGAGGGTTAGAGAAAGTCAAAGCCTTCCTAGAGAAAGACGTATGCACAGCGAGGGAGTGGATGAGTTTGTTGGGGACACTCTCCTCGTTGGAGCAATTCCTTTCTCTAGGAAGGTTGCACCTCAGACCTCTCCAGTTCTTTCTACATCGAAACTGGCGGTGTCGTTCTCAAAACCTAGAGTTCTCCTTCAAGATTTCAAGAGAAATCAAGAAGGACCTCTCTTGGTGGGCAAACCCTCTCAGGTTTGCAGAAGGGATGTCCCTTCACATTCCGAACCCCAACCAAGTGTTGTATTCTGACGCATCGGAAACAGGTTGGGGAGCAACGCTCGGCTCAAGAGAAGTGTCAGGCACCTGGAAGAAGGAACAGGTGACCTGGCACATCAACAAGAAAGAGCTGATGGCTGTTTGGCTAGCTTTGAAAGCATTCGACCCCTACGTCCTAGCTTCGGCAGTTCAGATAAACTCGGACAACACCACGGCCCTGGCATACATCAGAAAGCAAGGGGGGACTCACTCCTTCTCCCTGTACGAGACAGCAAAAGAACTTCTGCTGTGGGCAGAGGAAAGGAAGATTTGTCTCCTTACCAGGTTCGTACAGGGAGAAAAGAACGTCAGAGCAGACCTCCTGAGCAGGAAAGATCAAGTCCTGCCGGCGGAGTGGACTCTTCACGAGGATGTTTGCCAGGACCTGTGGAGACTTTGGGGCAGGCCTCACATAGACCTCTTCGCCACAGCCAAGAATGCGAGGATAGGCAACTACTGCTCTCCGATTTCGGACCCGAGGGCAGTGTCAATAGATGCCTTTCTCCTAGATTGGAAGGGCCTAGACATGTATGCTTTTCCTCCCTTCAAGATACTGGGAGAAACTCTCAAGAAGTTTGCAGAATCGGAGGCAGCAAGGATGACGCTGATAGCCCCTTTCTGGCCCGCACAAGTATGGTTCACAGAGGTACTGGAATGGTTAGTAGACATTCCGAGATCATTACCACAGAGGATCGATCGATCTGCTCAGACAACCCCACTTCGACAGGTATCACAGAAACCTCCCCGCTCTCGGTCTGACTGGCTTCAGAATGTCAAAAGTTTGGTCAGAGCGAGAGGGTTTTCTGCAAGAGCTGCAACTGCTATCGCAGCAGCAAGAAGGCCCTCTACCCTTAGAGTCTACCAATCGAAGTGGGACGTCTTTCGACGGTGGTGTAGGAACCATCACTTTTCCTCTTCCAGTACCCTCTGTACCCAAAATTAGCAGACTTCTTACTTTTCCTTAGGGAAAAAAGTGGACTGGCGGTATCAACCATTGAAGGTTATCGTAGCATGCTGGCTGCAGTGTTTAGGCACAGAGACTTAAACATTTCAGAAGACAAAGACCTTCATGATCTAATAAGATCTTTTGAAACATCCAAAAAGGTTTCGCCAGAGATTCCAAGTTGGAATCTGGATGTAGTGCTACGCTTCCTTACCCTAAGTTCGAACCGCCTCAGTCTGCCTCTTTTAGAGACCTCACGAGGAAGACACTTTTTCTCATGGCATTGGCTTCCGCAAAGAGGATTAGTGAACTCCATGCAATAGAAGGGAGAGTGGGGTTTAGAGGAGATGCAGCAATCTGTGCATTCCTGCCTTCGTTCTTGGCTAAGAACGAGAACCCCTCAAATCCTTGGCCTAGGAGTTTTGAAGTCCGAGGTTTATCTGCCTTAGTAGGCGAGGAACCAGAGAGGTCACTTTGCCCAGTACGAAGTTTGAAGTTTTATCTTCAGAGAAAGAAGAAACTTAAGGGCAATGATGTCAACCTTTGGTGCTCTGTAAGAGATCCAAGGAGGGCTCTTTCGAAGAATGCGCTTTCTTTCTTCATCAGAAGCCTGGTGAAAGAAGCACATGCGATATGTGATGAAAGTCAATTCAAGCTTTTGAAGGTCAAAGCTCATGAGGTAAGAGCTATTGCCACTTCATTAACTTTCAATAAAAACATATCCCCGAGTAATATTATGAAAGCAACATTCTGGCGTTGCAACTCAGTCTTCGCAAACCACTATCTGAGAGACGTCAAAGTCGCGTATGAAAAGTGCTTCGTGTTAGGCCCGTATGTATCGGCGGATTCGGTGCTGGGGCAGGGAGCTGAGACATATCCTTTGTAGTATATTTTTTTTTTTTCCCCTTGTTTAGGTTGTAAGTTTTTTGGTTGTTTGAAAGAGCATGCGGGTAGGCAGCTCTTTCATGTCGTATGTCTAACAATGATTGATTGGTTAGTGATCAGTTTATGTTTTGGAGCTCCTTGCAATGATAGTGGTTAGGTTCTGTCATATAAGAGGGCGAATCCCCTTTGACAAGATTCCTGCTCGGATTCTATCAAGTAAGCGGATACCAAATCTTTGATGACCCCAAAGAGTCTGTCAGCTGTAGGTCACGCCCTCTCTGAAGCTCTTTAGGCAACGCAGACTAATAGACAGTAACTACGAAGTCTTCTGCCTAAACAGGTAAGAACCAAGGTTGTATTTTACATCCTACAACAGGTGTTGTCTCCCCCTTTTTCGATATTAATATTGCTGTCTCTTTCCCTCCACCAAGGGTGTCAATCAGCTAAGTATATATCTGACAGGAAAGTTCATGTACAAAGATGTTATTGTTAGTATACAATAAGGTTTTGTACATACTTACCTGGCAGATATATACTTAGCTTTACGTCTCTGACGTCACGACAGAATTCAAAACTCGCGGCACACGCGACAGGTAGGTCAGGTGATCTACCTTACCCGCCACTGGGTGGCGGCTGTAAGAACCAATCTCCCTTTCCAGTCAGAATTTTTTCTCTTTCACCTGTCTCCTGAGGGGAGGCTGGGACGGCCATCAATCGTATATATCTGCCAGGTAAGTATGTACAAAACCTTATTGTATACTAACAATAACATTTCGCATTTACAGCGACTTGCAGTTAATTGATTAACTACTCTTTGACAAGTGTTGGACTATACAGGCAGTCCCTGGCTTATGATGGGGTTTCCGTTCTTGAGACGAGTCGTAAGCCGGAGATCGTTGTAAACTGGAAAATCATCAAAAATCCTAAGAAAACTTTACTTTTATTGCTTTGGGTGTATTAAAAACTATGTAAACTGCATTTTTACTGCACTTTTCATAAACAAACATTCAAATATTGATTATTTTGCATTTTTGGAGTCATATTTCTTCCATCAGACTGTTGTCGTAAGCAGCGCAACCCTGGAACGTGTTGTAAACCTGGAAATGATTTTTAATGAATATAATCAAAAAGTGTCGTAACCTCTGAATGTCATAAACTGAACCTGTCGTAAGCCGGGGGACTGCCTGTAACATGTAAACATTAGTTATTCAGACCAATGTTTACACTGATTACCAACCAGATATTATTCGATAATACGTTTCAGAGTGATCTTTTGATTAAATCATCTTTACAATAAGTAACGCAGCACTACCTTCCTGATAGAATAGTGTAATAAAAGTAAAATGTTACTGAGTTGATAAGGAAATAGCGTAAAAATGTAAACATTGCATTAACTACCTCCCTGATAGAGTAGTGTAATAATGTAAATATTTCATTCGTTACCAGACGATGTTGGTGTTGAATTTTAATTCCGTAAGGCGTTTTAACAGGATTAGTAATTAGTGTTATGTTTTGAAAAAATAAGTAATTTGAAATTACAGGTTTCATACATTCAACTTACCTGTCAGATATATACATAGCTATCGACTCCGTCGTCCCCGACAGAAATTCAAATTTTGCGGCACTCGCTACAGGTAGGTCAGGTGATCTACCGCCCTGCTCTGGGTGGCAGGACTAGGAACCATTCCCGTTTTCTAATCAGATTCTCTCTGTCGCCGGTAGTATCAACATTGTTGTTACTTCCTCCTGACTGGAATTCTTTTTTTGTACATGAAAACTTACCCAGCAGATATATACTTAGCTATAGACTCGGTCGTCCCGACAGAATTTCAAAACTCGCGGCACACGCGACAGGTAGGTCAGGTGATCCACCATTCCCGCCGCTGGGTGGCGGGGTCTGGAACCATTCCCGTTTTCTAAGCCATAATTTCTCTGTCGGTTGAACGGACAACACCTATTGTTCGTTCCTCCATCTTGGATTTCTACTCGTTTGCCGAGAATTTGGATTGGTTTTTTGGTGACGTATTCTGTTTTTTCTCTGGCTTGGCATACGCTTATTGTGGACTGTTTTTCGACTTTGGTTTTGACTACTCTTTCACGATGTCTGACGCTAAGGCTTCACCTATGTTTAGAGTTTGTAGTAGGGAAGGTTGCAAGGTTAGGCTGCCAAAATCGGCAGTAGATCCTCATAGTATTTGCGCTAAATGCAGAGAGAATGAATGTTCTTTTAATAATACCTGTGTTGAGTGCGAGAACCTTACAGAGCTTGAATGGAAGGAGTTATCTTCATATGTTAGGAAGCTTGAGAGAGATAGAGTAAGAAAGGCTTCAGCTAGGTCATCTAGTAGATCTTGTTCTCTAGAACAAGAAGTTAACTCTCCTACTAACGATTTTCCCTTAGCCTCAGCTGCTTCTCCCTGTTCTGAATCCAAAGATTCTTCTTCAGAGAGGGAAAATGTAAAAGCTTCCATCAAGAAACTTCAAGCTACAGTTACGAGCTCTAAATGAAGGTAAGAGTGGTGATAGTGACTTGTGCAGTGTCCCCAGTGCAGTGGAGGGGGCGTCTGACCGGTTCCTCATTGCTCCTAGGCCTAGACCGCTTCCAAACTCCCAGGACCAGGGAGGAGGAATGTCGAAAGCCGCAAGGGGTAGTATGCAGAACATCCCCAACGGTCAGGCGTCCCTGTCGGGCAGATCCTGTTGTAAAGTCCCAGGCTGCCTCGGATTGCCGCAGAAAAGGCGTCCTAAGGGAGTGTTTTTCGGCCTCAGACTCTTCCTCTCTTAAACGAGGATGGAGTTCGGCCTCTCTTTCGCGCCCTTTGAAGAGAGCCTGGAAGGCGCCTAAAGGAGACGCGGCTGATTCCAGCCCAGAGCGTTTTCCCAAGAATTGGCCTTCGGTACCTAAGAAGACGAGACAAGAGGAGCCCTCTCTTCAGGATCCTACGAAGAAGTTTTTGATTAATCTGCAAGAGCAGTTAGCCTCTTTAGTAGGCTCCTTTGCTAAGGACTCGACAAGGAGGAAAGATGTTTCGCTCCCTGTTAAGAGTTCCGCTAAGCGCCCCTCTTCGTATAGGAGAGAACCCTCACAATCTCCAGGGCGTTTATCGCCATCGTCGAGAGACTCGTCCGATAGGAGTTGTTCTCCTGAGAGGAGAGTTCTTTCGCCCTATAGGCTTTCTTCTCCAAAGCGCCCTATGACGGGTAAGGCTTTGAATCCTGGTAGACAGGAAGATCGTAGCCTCTCTCCTATGAGACGCCGCGAATCGAGCAGAAGTCTCGATCGGTTTAGGTTCAAGGAACCGGAAGATAGACAAAACCGATTTAAGTATCAGGATCCTTTGGGTCTGCAGGACCAGGAGCCAGGCAGGCGCAAAGAGGCAGCGAGACGCAAGAAAGGGCGTCAAGAGCCTCTCAGACCACAGGATTCAGGACGTCAGGAGTCTGCTAGAAGGCAGGAATCAGGACGCCATGAGTCAGGACGCCAGCAGTCAGGGCGCCAGGAGTCAGGACGCCATGAGTCAGGGCGCCAGGAGTCAGGACGCCAGGAGGCAGGACGCCAGGAGTACGTTAGGCGTCAAGAGTTAGGGCGCCAAGAGCCTGTTAAGCGTCAGGAATCAGGACGCGGGGATCTTTTCAAGCGCCCTGAATCAGGGCGCCAGGAGCCTATCAAGCGCCGCGAGCATGGCGAACCGCAAGGGCCTAGACAACAAGAGTCTAGTAGGCGCAAGAGTGTTTCGGACAGACAGGAGCCTCACTCTTCGTATAGAAGTTCGAACGTTCAGCGCTCCCCTTCTCGGGAAAGGAGTTCTTCTCCCGGGAAGAGCCCGATCACTCCCAAACGGTCTCCTTCGGTGGATCCGTTGGAACAGGTATCGGAAGAGGAGGAGCCCCTAGATGTAGCAGTTTCTGACTACAAGAGGCTTTCCCTTTTGCTGCTCAAGGAGTTCGGAGACTCCCTTCATCCTGCTGACCCTCCTTCACCAGGATCTTTGATGTCGAGCACAAAAGCTCACAAGTCGTCTTCCTTCGTCAAGATGCGCCCTGCTCTTTGTATGAAAAAGGCCTTAAAGACCTTTTCAGTGGTTGACATCCAGAAGGGAAGCGGGCAAAACAGTTTTTTCCTGCCCTCCTTCCAAGTTAACAGGTAAACCAGGAAGGTGGTACGAGACCAAGGAACCTATGGGGTTAGGCCTCCCTTCATCCGCAGATGCGGATTTCGCTTCCTTAGTGGACTCTTCCAGGAGGAAGTCTTTGCTTTCTGCTAAAGCAACATGGGGCATGTGTGAGCTAGACCACCTTCTAAAGGGCCTCTTTAAGACCCTGGAAGTCTTCAACTTCATGGACTGGGCTTTGGGAGCGTTAGCTAAGAGAGCTCAGGACACTGACTTTGTCTCCACGGAGGAACTTTCAAGCGTCCTGGCTTGCTTGGACAGAGCGGTTATGGACGGTTCCGTAGAAGTTGCCTCGCTTTTCGGAACGGGAGTCTTAAAGAAGAGATCGGTCTTTAGCTCTTTTCTAGCAAGAGCCGTATCACCTTTACAAAGAACATCTCTTCTTTTTGCACCGTTGTCCCCGCATCTGTTTCCACAGGACACTGTTAAAGAGGTTGCTAAATCTCTTACGGAGAAGGCAACTCAGGATCTCCTCACTCACTCAGCCAAGAAGTTTAGGCCGGCCGTGCCTATCGAGAAAAAAGAGAGACCCTCTTTTGTACAGCCCTTTCGAGGTGCCTCCTCTTCTAGGACCCCTCTTAGAGGTCGCAGACCAGATAGAAGGAGTAGACCATCTAGAAGGTCCTTCGGGAAGTCTAGATGAGCAGGGAGTCCTCCAGACGAAAGTAGGCGCCAGACTACTCCACTTTGCAAAAGTCTGGGCCCAGAAGGGAGCGGACTCTTGGTCCCTCTCGATCCTGAAAAAAGGATACTTGATCCCCTTCAGGGAAAATCCTCCCTTGACGACAACTCCAAGGGAGTTGACTGCAAGATACTCGGATCCGGTCCGAAAGCTTGCTATTTTGCAAGCAGTGGAACAGATGATTTCCAAGGAAGCGGTAGAACTGGTTCAAGATCTCCAGTCTCCAGGATTTTACAATCGGCTATTCCTGGTACCGAAAGCATCGGGGGGATGGAGACCGGTTCTAGACGTCAGTGCCCTGAATTTCTTTGTCTTGAAGAAGAAATTTTCGATGGAGACGTCTTCCTCTGTTCTGTCTGCTCTTCATCCAGGGGACTGGATGGTGTCCCTGGACCTTCAGGATGCGTATTTCCATGTGCCAATTCATCCGGCAGCAAGGAAATATCTGAGATTCATGTTCCAAGGGAAAGTATTCCAGTTCCGAGCGATGTGTTTCGGACTTTCGACTGCCCCTCAAGTCTTCACGGACATCATGAAGAATGTAGCTTATTGGCTACATCTGAAAGGGATCAGGATCTCTCTATATCTGGACGATTGGCTAATAAGAGCCCAATCGGAGAAAAAATGTCTGGAGGACCTTTTATTTACTCTAAATTTGACAAAGTCCCTAGGACTTTTAGTCAATCGCGAGAAATCCATGCTGACTCCTCAGCAGAGTATTGTCTATCTGGGGATTCAGATGGATTCTCGGGATTTTCTAGCGTATCCTTCGCAGGAAAGGAGAGAACGCTGCTTAGAAAAGGTGGCAGTCTTCTTAAGGAAAGAATATTGTTCCGCGATGGAATGGATGAGCTTACTGGGGACCCTCTCCTCGATGGAACAGTTCGTTTCCTTAGGAAGACTACACCTAAGATCCCTTCAATTTTATCTGAAGGAGAAATGGGATTGGAAGTCCAACAATCTGGAGAAACATTTCCAATCTCGAAAGGGATCAAGGAGAATATCCGCTGGTGGTTAGATCCACAGAAACTAAGCAAGGGAATCTCCCTTCGCTTACAGAACCCTCGCCTAGCGTTATTTGCAGACGCCTCAGATTCAGGGTGGGGAGCGACCCTAGGTTCGGAAGAAGTGTCAGGCACTTGGGAAGGAGAACAAGTGTCCTGGCACATAAACAAAAAGAACTAACAGCCATTCATCTAGCTTTAGTTCATTTCGAGGAACAGGTCTCAGGTCTGGGGATTCAGATTCACTCGGACAACACAACAGCCCTCGCTTATATAAAGAAACAAGGGGGGACGCATTCCTTTTCCCTGTACGAATCAGCAAAGGATCTGCTGATTTGGGCTCAGGAAAGGAAGATCTCTCTTCTCACAAGGTTTGTGCAGGGAGAGAAAAATGTCCGGGCAGATCTGTTGAGCAGAAAAGAACAAGTCCTACCCACGGAATGGACTCTCAATCCTCAGATTTGCCAGCAACTATGGCATCTGTGGGGAAGGCCCAATATAGACCTGTTCGCGACCAACAGGAATCACAGATTAGAGAACTATTGCTCCCCGATCTCGGATCCACAAGCAGTAGCAGTAGACAGCTTTCTGCTAGATTGGACGGGCTTGGACGCATACGCCTTCCCTCTCTTTCAAGATAGTAGGGGAAGTATTGAGGAAGTTCGCTTGCTCGGAAGGAACAAGAATGACCCTCATCGCTCCCTTCTTGGCCAGCTCTCGATTGGTTCACAGAAGGTGCTGAGTGGTTTAGTAGATTTTCCAAGATCGCTTCCACTGAGGAACGATCTTCTCAAACAACCCCACTTCAACAGGTTTCACAAAACCTCCCCGCTCTAAGTCTGAACCGCCTTCAGACTGTCGAAGGACTTGTCAGAGCAAGGGGCTTTTTGTTCACGAGAAGTGGCGAAGGCTATTGCAAGAGCCAGAAGAGTCTCCACCTCTAAAGTTATATCAGTCGAAGTGGGAGTTGTTTAGAAGATGGTGTAAGGGAAAGAAAATATCCTCTTCCAGTACCTCTGTAACTGAAATCGCAGATTTTCTCCTATATTTGAGAAAAGACTGTAACCTGGCAGTATCAACAGTGAAGGGTTACAGAAGTATGCTGGCCTCAGTCTTTCGACATAGAGGAATAGATCTGACCAATAATAAAGATCTACAATGACCTTATAAGGAGGTCCATTCGAAACCACCGAAAGACCATTGTAATTAAGAAACCTAGCTGGTAACTTGGATGTGGTCCTCAAGTTCTAATGTCGGAAAAATTCGTACCGTCTCACGCAGCTTCTTTTAGAGACTTAACGAGAAAGTCATTATTCCTCTTTGCGTTAGCAACAGCTAAGAGAATTAGCGAGTTGCAAGCTTTGGAAGGTAAAGTGGGTTTTAAGAAGGATTCAGCAATTTGCTCCTTTAAACCATTTTTTCTAGCAAAAAATGAAAATCCCTCAAAGCCTTGGCCAAGAAGCTTTGAGATAAGAGGACTATCTTCATTAACAGGAAGAGAACTAGAAAGGACTTTGTGTCCAGTCAGGGCACTCAAGTTCTACCTGGAGAAGAAAAAGTTGCTGGGAGGTACAGAAGAAAGTCTTTGGTGCTCTGTAAGAGATCCGAAAAGATCGATTTCCAAGAACGCCCTTACATTCTTCATAAAGGATGTAATAAGGGAAGCTCACCTTAAGTGCGATGAAGAGCACCTCAAGGTTCTCAGAGTAAGAGCTCATGAAGTGAGAGCCATAGCTACCGTCAATGGCATTTCACAAAACATGGTCTCTGCAGGCACTTATAGAGTCTACGTTTTGGAGATGTAATTCTGTGTTTGCCTCGAATTACCTAAGAGACGTAAAAATTTCGTACGAAAAGTGCTTTGCTCTGGGAGCGTATGTTTCGGCGAATTCAGTGCTGGGAGAAGGGGCTGAGGCTAATCCTTCGTAATTTACTTTAGTGTTTAAATTATCTTTTATTGGTGGTTGTTTTTATTGGTTAATTGTCAGAGGGAATAGGGAACCCTCTTGCAATTCATAGATTATAACAGTACTAACATGGTCAGGTGATCGGGATTGGCTTCAGTGCTCCTTGTGATTATTTTTAGTAACCTTAACTCTGTCATGTAAGAGGGCGAGTCTCCATTGATATGACAAAAGGTCAAGGCTCTACCATGTAAGTGGGTCAGCCCCCATTGGTACGATCCAGAATAGCTCTGTCGCGTAAGCGGGCTAGCCCCCATTGACACGATCCAAAGAGTTATTCAGCCATAGGTTCATTCCTTGTTGAAACTCTTGAGGCAGGCAGACTCATCGACAGTAGTCATGAAGTCTTCAGCCCAATCAGGTAGGAACCATGGATTATTTTATCCAAGAACATAGGTTGTTTTTTCCCTGTTTTTTAATGTATTTAGTTTAAGTATTATTTTGTTTTTAGCTGTCTCTTGCCCGCCACCAAGGGTGCCAATCAGCTAAGTATATATCTGCTGGGTAAGTTTTCATGTACAAAAATGATATTGTTAAGATACAATAAAGTTTTGTACATACTTACCTGGCAGATATATACGATTAATGGCCCACCCATCCTCCCCTCAGGAAGCAGGTGGGAAGAGAAATTATGGCTTAGAAAACGGGAATGGTTCCAGACCCCGCCACCCAGCGGCGGGAATGGTGGATCACCTGACCTACCTGTCGCGTGTGCCGCGAGTTTTGAAATTCTGTCGGGACGACCGAGTCTATAGCTAAGTATATATCTGCCAGGTAAGTATGTACAAAACTTTATTGTATCTTAACAATATCATTTTCACAACGCTTTTGATCATCTTTCGACTGATTTTTGGTGACGTACTTGGATCGTTGTTTGGCATTCGCTATCGTGGACTGTTTTTTGGACTTCGCTTTGGATTTTCGTGAATATGTCTGATTCTAGTGTTAGCTTCAGAGTGTGTGTGAATGAGGGCTGTAAGGTGAGGATTCCGAAAGCTTCGGTAGATCCTCACACTACATGCAGTGGTTGTAGAATGGTTGAATGCTCAATTGAGAATACGTGTAACGAGTGTGAGAAATTGAGTGTGCAAGAATGGAAGAATCTAACTTCTTACTTGAAGAAGTTAGAGAAAGATAGAGAGAGGAAGGCGCTTAACAAAAGCCGAAAAAATGTCTAGATCTCGGGAACTTTTATCTAGTTCTGTAGCTTCTTCTTCTTCTCATAATTATGCCCATTCTATTTCAGCCCGTTCACAAGTTGTTAATCCCTCTGATTCTGCCTCAGAAATGGCGGAACTCAGAGCTTCCCTTCAAAGAATGCAGAAAAAAATGGAAGCATTGGAAGGTAAGAGAAGTGAATGTGGTTTCTCGAGTGATTTTAGTGTCCCCATGTAGTGGAGGGCGTCTGGTCGTCTCTGCGACGCTCCCAGGTCTAGATTTCTTCCAAGCTCCCTGGCCCAGAGGAGAAGGAAAGTCGAAAGCCGTACGGGGGTCGTGGAGAATCCCCAACGATCAGGCATCCCTTCGGCAGAATCTTATACATCTCAGACTGCCAGGGACAGCTATAGGAAAAGCGTCCTTCGTGAGTGCTTTTCATCATCTAGTTCGCCTTCTCCGAGAAGAGGATGGAAGGAGTGGAAGCTTTCACGTCCGCTGAAGAGGAATTGGAAAGAACCTGAGCTCAATTCTAGCCCCGAGCGCTTCTCTGAAGAGGATGCGCCTTCGGTAATGAAGAAGGCTAGAAAGGAGTTAGATCCTTGGAATGTAAGAGACTCTCGAGCACCTTCCAGATCTCCTTCTCCTGATTCGAATGAGCCTTCGACCAGGAAAATTTTGAGGAATGTACAGGAGCAATTAGCGTCTTTGGTAGGAGTACTTTCTAAAGAGCCTACTCGTAAGAAGGATGATAGGCTTCCGATTAAGAGATCCAAATACCGATCTCCTGTCGGGCGCAACGAACCCTCCAGGGGAGGTGTCGCACAGGCGGCCATCTCTGGGGGAAGCGGTGCGTTAGGCAGGAGAGAAGTGGGAAAGGAAGTAACTCCTGCCAAGGTTTTCTCGGCTCCAACTAGGAGCCAGGCGCCAAGTAGGCGCAAAGAGCCTGACTTTACTGTAGATCATTCTAGGCCAGATCTTCATCCAAGCAACAAGAGCCAACTGGAGAAGAAGAGAACTCCTGATAGGAGTAAAGCGCCTGCTAAGCGCAATATATTTGCCATTCGAAATGCGCCTTCCATGAGGCGAAATACTCCTACCAACCACAGAGTATTCGGGAAACTAGATGCGTCTTCCAAAGGTCAGGAGTATTCGGGAAAAAAGATACTCCTGCCAGGCGCCTGGAGTACTTCGACCTCGATCTCCTCCCAGGCGCAGGAGTATTCTGGAATTAATACTCCCCCACCCGGCGCAGGAGTATTCTGGAAGTAATACTCCTACCAGGCGCAGGAGTATTCTGGATTTATTACTCCTACCAGGCGCGGATATTCTGGATTTATTATCCTACCGAGGCGCCAGGAGTATTCGAAGCGCGATGTGCCTACCAAGCGCCAGGAGTATTCTGAGCTTAATACTCCTAACAGGCGCCAGGATATTCGGAGCGAGATGCTCCTACCAGACGCCAGTATTCGAAGAGTGTTACGACTGTCAGGCGCCAGGAGTATTCCAACCAGGATACTCCTACCAGGCTCCAGGAGTATTCTCAGCGAGATACTCTGCTAAACGCCAGGCGCATTCTCCTCATGAAGAGAGGCGTAAAACGGTTATACATGACTCGCCTAATGATAAACGTAAAGAGAGAGTTACTCTTAGTCCCTCTCCTAATAGAAGTGCTTCTTCTTCGGAAGGAAGAAATCAAGGGAGGAGACAGAGGAGGGAAGGGAGCCTTCTCCTTCCGAGCCGATTATTTAGAAGACGTCTCGGAGGACGAAGTTACTAACAGAGAAGGACTTTCAAATTATAAAGTTCTTTCTTCTCTCTCTTAGAAGAATACGGAGATGCTTTGACTCCAGCCGCTCCTCCTTCTCAGTGCTCTCTATTTTTCAAGTACGAAAGCGCACAAGTCTTCATCTTTCCTGAAAATGAAGCCGGCCATATCCATGAAAAGGGCTTACAATCTCTTGACTCCTGGATCAAGACAAAGAAGGAGTTAGGAAGGACAATCTTTTGCCATGCCTCCCGCTAAACTAAGGGGTAGGAGAGGCATATGGTACGAACGGGAGAAAATACGGGATTGTCTCTGCCCGTTTCAGCTGAATCGGACTTCTCCAGTCTCGTAGACTCATCGAGGAGACATGCCTTAAATTCAAGCCAAAGCAACATGGGGTTCTTTCGGAAATGGACCATCTCTTCAAGGGACTTTTCCATACTTTAGAAGTATTTAACTTCCTGGATTGGTCCCATTGGGGTTATTGCTAAGAAGTCCCATGAAAAAGAGCAACTAACCCTGAAACCTTACATAGCATCCTTACATGCATGATAAGGCGGTTCAAGATGGATCGGCAGAAGTATGCTCCCTCTTCGGTCGGGAATACTAAAGGGATTTTGACGTAAGGAAAAATCTATTTCTGGGCGATTGGCTCGTGTCGCCAGCGAAATATCCTTTAATCTATTATTTCTAGGGTAAATGTACTACACATACCAGAGAATAAATAAATAAAGAAAAAAGGTCAGTATAACTGACTCGCTCACCCTCCAGAGAGTGTCGGTATGAACACTATGGCGAGTGAGACCACTACCACGAGCCAAATGCCAATAGAATTCTCCCACTACAAAATCCCCCAAGAGGAGAGCCGACCCACAGAGTGGCAGCACCTACTACTACTACTCCATCCCATGCTGCCCGACTGCTGCGCCTCTGGTGGCCATCCTGAAGTTAGCAGACAATCTTGGCGATGGGATGGGTAGGGCGGGATTTCGCTGGCGACACGAGCCAATCGCCAGAAATAGATTTTTCCTTACGTCAAATCCCTTTTCTGGGCTCAGCTCGTGTCGCTGCGCGAAATCGTACCAGAGAAATAGCACAAGATTGTAAAGAAATTCAACAAAATACAAAGATGGTCAAATACAAGATAAAATAAAAATAAATCAATATAATTGCTAATAAAGATACATATACACAGTGATACAAAATAGAAATATTACTTAATTTATACTTAATGCTAATAATATTTCTTAACTTAAGGTAATATACATATATACAGGAGAAATATATCATATATGTACAAAAAACGTATCTGTGTAAAGCTATGTATCAAAACATTCTAAGCAATTAACATAAAAGTTGAATAAAACAAACTCAACAATAATAAAATATAAGGAATGTATATGACTTATATACAAAACCCGTAACCATTATAATAAGATGTATCTCCTAGCATAAAAATAAGGAGATGACATCCACGAGATCAGTAATCATCACAAATGTGAGTCCCTAGCAAAAAAATAAGGGACACCCACTATATCATCATCAAAGCAGCTAAGACACAAGGTGACCGTAAATGAACAAAGCAGGAATAGACGAACTGTTGGGTGAGGCAGGTAGAAAGGAGGACTGGACTTCTACTAAGGATTAGTCAGAGTCAGGGGAAAACTATGTTACCCGCTGCAACTGCTGAAAATTTCAGGGCTTCCAAGGGGACTTTAAGTAATGACGTTTGAACACTGTCGGCGATTTCCATCCAGTATACTTTTTCAACTCATCGAAGTTCATATGTTGGAAATAGTTAATTGAGGTGGCTACTGCCCTGACATCATGTGCTTTTGGGAAAGAGTCAGGATTGGCTTGTTTAATGAAGTACAGGATTTGTTGCCTGATGCCTTTAATAGATAAAGTACCACCTTTTTCTCTCTTAAAGAGAGGACCCGATGAGGATGAGGAGTCCTAGATAGAAAGGCTCGTAAGGCTGAAACTGGGCAAAGAGATACATCTTGTGGAAGGGGTAGTACCTTCCATGGTTCCCACCTCATCAAAGGATCTTCATTCTTAGCTAAAAAGCTACGTTCGGGGAAAGTAGCACTTCCCCTGTGGGAAGGAACTGAATATGATCCGGATCTCTGGATAAAGCCGACAGTTCTGAAATTCTAGCTCCCGAGGCCAAGCTTAATAAAAAATAGGGTTTTTTCTTAAGAGCATTATAAACGAGCATGTGTCATTATTGGTTTCTGAAGCCAGTTTTAGAACATCGTTTAAGAACCATGATACTGACGTAGGCCTTTACAGAAGGTCTAAGTCTAGCACACGCCTTGGGAATAGACGAGAAGTAGGAATCTGTCAAGTCTATGTTGAACCCAAATTGAAAAATCTTTTTCAAGGCTGACTTGTTGTCGTAATTGTGCTAGCTGCTAAGCCTTTTTCAAAATAAGGATCTGAAAAAGGATATAGCTGAATTGATTGTCATGATCCTAATATCTGATTCTTTCAGAAGGTTGCTAACTTTTTGACAGCAGCATCATACTGTCTCAAAGTTGAATCTCTTTTATCGGATTCCAAGAAGAGAATATTCTGAGGGTCAATATTCGCATCCCTCTTCGCTGCAAACTTCATGAAATCCATAAAGTTAGGGTTTGAGAATCCCTGAGGAAGCGAACACAGTCTTCGTTTGTACTGACTGGAAGAGCTTGGGATTGGGGATCCGAAGAGGCGGAGACCCAGTTCAGATGAGAGGGTACCAATTGCTCTTCGGCCAGTCTGGGGCTACTAGAGCCACTTGACCCTTGAATGTCCTGAGTTTGTTTAACACTTTCATGAGAAGATTCACTGGAGGAAAGACATAAATCCTCCCCCAGTTGTTCCAGTCTAGAGCCAGGGGCGTCCGTGGCATAGGCCAGAGGGTCCAGGTTGGGGGCCACATAACACGGGAGTTTGTGGTTCGCTTGAGATGCGAAGAGATCTACGTGAGACCTGGAAACTCTCTGAAGAATCATTGGAACGAACTGTTGTCCAGTGACCATTCGACTCTAGAGGTTACTGATCGGGATAGAGCATCTGCTATGACGTTTCTCACTCCAGCTATATGAGTGGAGGAGAGATGCCAACTGAACTTGTCCGCCAGGGAGAATATGGCTACCATGACATGATTTAGATGACGTGACTTGGAGCCTCCTCTGTTTACACAATGTACTACCACTGCGTGTCCAGACTAGCTTTATGTGGGAGTACTTTGGCGGACGTACCTTTTTAGAGTCAAGAACACTGCCATTGCCTCCAGTACATTTATATGGAACTGACGGAACTGAGGTGACCACGTTCCTTGAACCTTTTTTGAACTGGGAATATCCTCCCCAACGTTCTTATGAAGCGTCTGTGTGGATAGTGATCCCTGGCGGAGGAAACTGAAGGGGCACTGACACCGACAGGTTCTTGACTTTCGCCCACGGCCGGAGTCGATTCTTTAGAATCAGAGGGGACTGAGGACAATTTGTCCCTGGACCTGACATTTGCTCGTGAGCGCCAGATTCTGGTTAGGTCTTTCAGTTTGGCTTTCATTAGGATGTTCGTCACTGATGCAAACTGGAGAGAACCCAGGATCCTTTTCCTGAGATCTTCTTGAAGCCAGTTTGTGACTCAGAAATTGCTTGACTGACTTCGCTATTTCCTTCCTCTTGGATGATGGAATCGACAGAGTATGGAGGATAGATTCCATTGAATGCCTAGCCACTGAAATTTTGTTTTACTCTGGAGTGAGTCTTGACTTGGTCCTGTTTATCTTGAAGCCTAGATATTCCAGGAACTGAATCACTTTCAGTGTTGCTTTGTTGCATTCCTCGACTGTTGAAGCCCAGATCAACCAATCGTCGAGATACGCTACTACCATAACCCCTTGCGATCTGAGTTGTTGAACAACTACTTCCGCCAGCTTCGTAACACTCTGGGTGCTACGTTGAGCCCGAAAGGAACTACCTTGAAGGAGAATGTCTGGTCTCCTATCTTGAAGCCCAGATACGGACGGAGTGTCTTGCAATAGGGATATGATAGTAAGCGTCTGTAAGATCGATAGAGGTGGTGACGGCCCCACGGGGAAGTAAGGTTCGCACCTGCGAGATCGTGAGCATCTTGAACTTGTCGCAGCGAATGCTAAGTTTAAGCGACAAGTCTAAGATTACCCTTCTTTTTTGTGAGCCTTTCTTTGGCACGCTGAACAAGCGTCCTTGAAATTTAACCAAACCTTTTGACTCTCGCTATAGCTCCTTTCTGAAGGAGATCCTCCGCATACTCCGTCAGTTCCTTGGAAGGAAGTTGGCGGAAAGGCCTGGATGGGGGTGGGTTCGTTAACCAGCTCCAACCCAGGCCTTTTGACACAATGCTCTGAGCCCACTTGCTGAAGTTCCACCGGTGGCGAAAGTGAAACAGCCCACTCCCTCCTACCTGAAGTTCTTCATTGGTTCTGGTAGCCTCCTCGGCCTCCTCTGAAATGTTTTCCCCTATTAAAGGGACCTTCCCTCCCGATCCTCTTCCACGAAAGGAACGCTTACCTCTGCCTCCCTTACCCGGGCGGTCATACTTCTGTGAAGCTTGACTCTCGAAGGCTTGATTGTAAGCTGGAGAGAGGGTGTAAGATGGTGGATGGCTGAGGCTGAGGGAGATAACGTAAATCGGCTGTGATTGAGCCTTTGAAGTGGAAGGTTGGGCTGTTTTGCACTGAGGGAACCGCCGGAACTTGCTGAGAAAAGCGTGGCTGCTTTTTCTGGTAGGGCTGGAAACGTCTGGGTTTCCTTTTGACCCTTACCTCTAGCTGCTAGATCTTGCCTCCTCTTGGCCTTAAGTCGACCCCAACGGTCCTTAAGGGCTCTGGTTCAACCTCGTAGCCTCTGACTGAACTTCCTTCACCATCGCTTCTGGAAGAGGTCTGCTCCAGATGCTCGACGCAAGTAACCTATTCGGCTCGTGCGAATAGTTGCTTCTTGTAGGGACATGCTTCCTACAATTCGTCCTAGCAGTGGCAAACTCAAACATATCTGACTGTACCGTTTGAGTCAGGGATTTGGTCATAAGCTTGAAAAGCGGCTCTGAACCATAGGCTATGGTGGCCACCATCGTCATAGCCATGGAATTTAATCCGATCTGGCTAGCCCGCGATTTGGCGTCAAATTCAGCCTGAATAAGGCTATCTGGAAGCCTGGGTAGCTTTTTCACCAAACTGCTCCATAGCACAGTCCGGTTTGAGTTTGCCAGCTGAGAAGGTGTTAGGTAAGTCTTCCCACAACAATTCTCCGGCTGAAGGAAGTAACGGAGATGTAGGATCTGCTTCCTTCAGTGGGAGGCATGGGGTCCCCCTTCTGGGCCGCTGGAATGGTAGACGTCGCGATCTTTGTCAGGAAAGGGGAGCGGGGTACTCTCATCCATCGTAAAGATCGTAAAACGGACTCTTGAAAGGTTGGATTTTCGTATTGGAAACAATCCATGTCCTCTAGACACCTGAGCCATTCTCTCTGAGCCTGGTCACGTGAATAGAGGACTGTCTCCTTCGGTACTTTATCATCCCGAATCATGGCTGAGGCGGTGAGCCTTGCGTAGCCGATGAACGGAGGCTGAAGGTCTTCCGGGTAGAACTCGAAGTCCTCGATCCTCCGAGTTCCAAATTCCGGTATAGAAATGAGTCCGTCTTGGAAGGGGGCGTATACGCTTACTCTCCCAAGGGTGTCATTGAGAACGGAGGTAGAGAGTCATACGGGGGAAGCTGGGCTCCACCTGTATTGAAAGGTGGAGGAGAGGCTAGAGGAGCTTGGCTCAGTCCGGCTATAATGGTGTCTTGAGAAGTAATCCTATCCGACAACCGAGAGATCATTTGTTCCATGCTACTTTTCAAAGACCCAACCAGGTCGCCCACCTGTTTGTAACAGACCAGCATTGGAGTCCAAAGCCGGAGCTGCTGCGGAGGTGGAGGGTGGCTCTGAATTGGAACCAAGGGTAGCGGAACTGACGACTCTGCCGGAGTGTGAGATCTCTCTCTGGAGGATTTACTCCTCGAGGACTTTCCAGAGCCGGACCCCAGAGCTTTTTAGATCTGTCTGCTCCGGGATTCCTAGCCGGAGTTAAAACTTACGAGAGGAGGAATGACGCCGAAGCCGTCTTCTTAGCCGACGACGACGTCTTTGTCAAGGATTTCACTGCTTGACCCTTGACCTTGGGTCCTAACTGAAGCGTCAGGAGGAGTATATAATTCATCACCCGTAAAGCCTTGGAAGGATGGAGAGGTTGCAGGAGTAGAAGAAACAGTTGCACCCAAGGGTATCCCTTGGGTGTCCACCTTACCTACCTCGACCAACAGGTCGTCTACACCTACCATAGGTTCTACATTATATCCAACGTCGCGACTTCCGAGGAGATGTCCTGGCCTTGGTCAGTCAATGAGGCAGCCAGCTGTTGCTGGATGAAGGCGATAGTCGGGGCCGCCTCTACTGGGTCGACGTATCCTGTCGCCTTGCCTCCGGGGAAGATTAGTACCGCCAACCTTTTCTCCAGGATGTAGGGCATACCCTTGGCGGCGTTCTTCCCGAAACCGCCGACCCAGGCCCGCAGGGTTGCCAGTGCGGTATCCCTCACGGCCGGCGCCTGGAAGAGAGGGGGGTATTGATTAGATTTAAGAATAACTTAAAACTAAAGCTAACTTAAAGCATAACTTAAAATTATAGGGGCTATAAGGCCCCTTGAATTTACCTTAAGTTAGAGTGATTGATGTAAAACTTAAGCACTATAACAGATGAGGACCAGCTACCGGAGATGGAATACTTACCCCGTCTAAAAGCTGGCTCACCAGATCGTAACATATGGTACACGTCTCATGGTACCAGACCTGGATGTGTGCCCCGTGCGGAGTCGCGCATGGAGTCATGGGACCGGCAAACTTCGTGTCCAACATGGGTCCTGAAGTGTGGCGGCGCATCCCGGATGCTCACGTTGGTGGTCTGTAAGTGGAAAGACACATGAGTATCTTAAAGAATATCACTTACAGGCTAAAGGACAGAAGAACTCCGTTGCATGCCGGAGCTCGGAAAAAATTCGGGCATAGCCCCTCCCTTAATCGCCTGAATAGGCTATAAACCCCGGAGGTATCCGGTGAATAAGAAGGGAGGGGGAATGGTTTAAGGTACTTAAAATAAACTTAACATCTTAAACCTAAAAGCTCGAACGTACCGGACTAAGTCCAGGTGCGTGGCGGAGTGTATAACTCAGTGAAACGGAGAGGTTAGAAGGGTGGACCGACTGTATGTTCCGGTCCACCCCGTGGGGTAGACTAGCACCTTTCCGCTAGATGCCAGGTCTCCGGTGGTAAAGGAGCCCTAGTAAGGTGGAAAGAGCAAGGGGCATACAGACTCGGGCTAGTACCGGAGCGACGGAGTAGTAATGGAAGATGGGGAAAGGCAGTCCCCCCCACCTTACCATCCGACCGTACCGAGAAGCCGGAGAGGGGTCGAGTCCAGTCTGGGTCTGTCCCGTCCCTCTACCCCCTCCGCCTGGGGGGAGAGAGGGAGGCAGGCTCGGGTTATGCGGAGCGAGCATGGGCAGGCCTAGCCACCACCCCCCCGACCCTATGGAAGAGCGGGAGGGGGGTTGGAAAGGTGACTGGACAGGCGTCTGGCTGCCTCGTGATCACATAGTGACCACGGGGCGATAAGAACAACAACTAAGCCTAAAACATAACCAACTGATCAGAGAGATGCTATCGGGAAGCAACCGAGCTGACAAGCGGTAACATAAAGGCCCAATGGGCCATGACCTAGGCTAAGCGAGCCAGACGCCTAACTAACCTAACAATATCACATAAATAATAAAATGAATAATAAAATGAAAGAAAGAAAAACAAAATAGTAGGAGAAAAAATCCAGGAGTGTACGACTAACCCGAAGGCAAGTCTACCACTCAAAGCTAGCCGAGGCCGATACTAAGAGCCGTGGCTAGGGTCTGGATGGAAGAGCCTACATAAGGTAAAAGACATGCATGCATGACAAAACCGTGTAGACCTTACCCTAAACAAAGCGGATAATAAAATAGAGCGTACAAAAGCCAGGGGCCAGGGGTGTTCTGGGTATGGGCGACCCAGAACGGACCCACCACGAGGCAGAACCATGCTGCCATGCTTCCGACCTAGAGATCGTATTTATACCTAAAAAACAAAAAACGGCAAATACGTGCTCAGGGCCGGAAAAAACCAAATAGCAATAAACACTGAGTACTTAACTTAGCTGCTGCGATGGCTGCACGCTCCATGGTAATAAAATCCAAAAGAAAGGGCACAAAAACACAGAGAAGAAAATGGCACGTGTGTATCGTGTGCGCTAACTGAAAAGGATGGCCACCAGATGGCGCAGCAGTCGGCAGCATGGGATGGAGTAGTAGTAGTAGGTGCTGCCCACTCTGTGGGTCGGCTCTCCTCTTTTGGGGGATTTTTGTAGTGGGAGAATTCTATTGGCATTTGGCTCGTGGTAGTGGTCTCACTCGCCATAGTGTTCATACCGACACTCTCTGGAGGGTGAGCAAGTCAGTTATACTGACCTTTTTCTTTATTTATTTATTCTCTGGTATGTGTTAGTACATTTACCCTAGAAATAATAGATTACAAGGATATTTCGCGCAGCGACACGAGCTGAGCCCAGAAAAGAAGAGAGCGGTTCATAGTGCTTTTCTCACTAAGGCCGTCTCGCCTTCGCAGAGATCCGCTTTATTGTATGCGCCTCTCTCTGAATATTTATTTCCTTCTCAGTTGGTGAGAGACATTGCCCATTCGCTAACTGAGAAAGCCACTCAAGGTCTTTTAAGGCAATCCTCAAGGAAAAATAGACCTGTGGCCAGTGAGGAAAAGAAAGCTTCTAGGCCAGCTCAACAACAGCAGCCCTTTCGAGGAGGCCCTCAAGCTAGATCCATCGCCAGAAGGAAGTCAACGGAAAAAACAAAAAAGGGGAAGATCTGCCGTCCGTCACTTTAAGAAGGGAAAATGAGAAATCTTTCCTCCAGACACCTGTAGGAGCCAGGTTACAGTTCTTTGCGGGAGCATGGAAGCATAGATCCGATCCTTGGTCGATGTCAATATCAAGAAGGGTTATATCCCATTCAAGGACAGGCGGGCCCCCCTTGACAACATCACCGAGGGAACTGTCCGCCAGATACAGGGACCCCTGTTCTGATGGATACTCTTCGTCAAATGGTGGAACAGATGTGGGACAAAAGAGCAGTAGAGCTGGTACTGGATCACAGCTCCCCGGGGTTTTAGAATAGTTTGTTTCTCGTAGCGAAAGCCTCGGGGGGATGGAGACCGGTACTGGATGTAAGTTCGCTGAACAAATTTGTAGAACAACAGAAGTTCAGCATGGAAACGTCTGCCTCAGTACTTGCAGCTGTCCGTCAAGGAGATTGGATGACGTCCCTAGATCTTCAAGACGCATATTTCCACGTCCCGATTCACCATTCGTCGAGGAAGTACCTTCGTTTCATGTTCGAGGGAAGGATCTATCAGTTCAGGGCCCTGTGTCTCGGCCTTTCCACGGCTCCCCAAGTCTTTACAGACTTGATGAAAAATGTGTCAAAACACCTACACATGAAAGGGATAAACGTCTCCCTATACCTGGACGACTGGCTCATCAGGGCCAGGTCTCGAAAGCAGTGTTTGGAGGACCTGTCAACAATCCTGGAATTGACGAATGTATTAGGATTAATCGTAAACCTCGAGAAGTCTCAGATGGTCCCCAGCCAGAATGTAGTCTATCTGGGGATTCAGATGGATTCTCGGGGTTTTCGAGTATTTCCTTCTCAAGAGAGAATAAGGAAAGGCTGTGCCACAGTATTGAACTTCTTAGAAGAAGAGTACTTCGGCGAGGGAATGGTTTGAGCCTTCTGGGGACCCTTTCCTCGCTCGAACAGTTCTTTCCTCTAGGAAGACTACATCTCCGTCCGCTTCAGTTCTTCCTGAGAAGCAGTTGGAGTTGGAAGACAGGACAGCTCTCGGACACGTTTCCAATCTCATTAGAAATAAAACAACAATTAAGGTGGTGGTTGACCCCCTTAGAAGAAAACAAAGGAGTATCCTTGAAAATACGGAACCCAAACCTGACTTTGTTCTCAGACGCGTTGGAGACAGGTTGGGGTGCGACCTTAGGGTCCAAAGAAGTGTCAGGCACCTGGTCGGTAGAGCAGGTGTTATGGCACATAAATTGCAAGGAGCTCTTTGCGATTCACCTCGCGCTAAGGAGCTTCGAGCACATAGTCAGAGACAAAGTAATACAGATAAACTCCGACAATACAACCGCTCTGGCTTATGTCAAGAAACAAGGAGGAACTCACTCTCTCGCCCTATACGAACTAGCAAGAGATCTGCTGATTTGGGCAAATCAAAGGAACGTGGTTCTCCTGACAAGATTTGTTCAAGGAGAGAGGAACTTGAGAGCGGACAGACTGAGCAGGAGGTTCCAGGTCCTTCCTACAGAATGGACCCTCCACTCGGAAGTCTGTCAGACCCTTTGGTATCTTTGGGGGAGACCGCAAATAGATCTATTCGCCACGTTTCTCTCCAAAAGGATAGATACATTTTGTGCCCTGGTAGAAGATCCAGGGCTTATGCAATAGACGCCCTTTCTCCTGGACGGTCAGGCTAGACGTGTACGCTTTTCCCCTATTCAAGATACTGGGGGAAGTAGTCAGAAAGTTTGTGGCCTCGAAGGGAACCTGGATGACTCTGATAGTCCCATATTGGCCATCCTGAATTTGGTTCACGGAGGTGATGGAGTGGACAGTGGACTTCCCCAGATCTCTTCCAAACAGGATAGATCTGCTCAAACAACCCCACTTCGAGAGGTACCATAAAAATCTACCCGCTCTTGCTCTGACTGCCTTTCGACTATCGAAAGACTTGTCAGAGCGAGAGGGTTTTCTCGCAAGGCGGCAAGCGCAATTGCTAGAGCCCGCAGAGCATCTACTAGGCGAGTGTACCAATCGAAGTGGGAAGTTTTCAGAAACTGGTGCAGGTCGAAGAAGCTGTCCTCTTCCAATACCTCTGTAACCGAAATTGCGGATTTCCTTCTTTTCCTGAGGGAAAAGTCACATCTTTCTGTACCAACTATTAAAGGGTACAGAAGTATGCTTTCGTCAGTCTTCAGAAACAGGGGATTAGATTTGACGAATGATAAAGATTTGCACGATCTCATCCGCTCATTTGAAACGTCGAAGTCAGTAGAACCTAGGGTTCCGAGCTGGAACTTGGATGTGGTCCTAAAATTTCTGTCCTCGGAGAAGTTCGAACCACCTCATACGGCTTCATTCTGGGATATCACTAGAAAGTGTATATTCCTGCTATCTCTTGCTACGGCTAAAAGGGTCAGTGAGTTGCACGCCCTTGAGTCACGAGTTGGCTTCAAAGAAGATTTTGCGATTTGTTCTTTCCAGACTCTTTTTCTTGCCAAAAATGAGAACCCTTCGAATCCCTGGCCCAGGAGTTTTGAGGTAAAAGGACTTACTAGCCTAGTAGGCAGAGAAATAGAAAGATCACTTTGTCCAGTTAGAGCACTGAAATTCTATCTGGACAGAAAGAAGCGGTTGGGAGGCTCACAACATGGTCTATGGTGCTCGGTGAAAGACCCCAAGAGACCTATGTCTAAAAATGCTTTGGCCTTCTTTGTTAGAAGTGTAATTACCGAGGCTCATAAGAACTGCCCAGATGACTCTTTTAATCTATAAAGAGTAAGAGCTCATGAGGTAAGGGCAATCGCGACATCTATTGCATTCCAAAGAAATATGTCACTTAAAAATATTTTGGATGCAACCTATTGGAGATGCAACTCAGTATTTGCATCTCATTACTTAAAAGATGTGCGAGTGACATATGAGAAATGTTTTTCTCTAGGTCCGTTTGTGTCAGCACAGACGGTTCTGGGTAAAGGAGAAAGCACCCATCCTTAAATATGTGTACGTAACCCTCTTGTCGGATGTGTTCTTGTGTTTCCTGTGCATGGGAGTGTCAGATGTCGCAGTGGCGGCCTTCACTTCTCTTCATTAGGAAATCGAGTGACAACTGACTATTAGAGCGGTACAAAATTTTTTTTTGAAATTTTGTATGTGTGATTATCGAGTTTGTGGTTGTTTGCTTAGAGTTTGGGGATGACTCTTAGCAATCTTAGAACTAAGACGGGTTAGGATCGAGTGATCGGGATCGGTTGTGTGCTCCTTAAAGAAGGCGTGTTGTCATATAAGCGGATTAGCACCCATTGACTAATGCCAGTTAGGCTCTGCAGAGTAAGTGGATAAGACCCCATCAACAGACCAGCAAGAACTCTTGGCCACAGATCACTATCTCGCTAAGGCTCTTGAGGTGAAGCAGACTCCTGGGCAGTAGCCACGAAGTCTTCCATCTAATAAGGTAGGTGTTAAACGCAAAAATCTATCCAACTGAATGTTACTAACTCGCTGTTCCTAGAAGACTGCCGCAGGTCCAATCATTCACGGCCTACATTCTTTGTGATGACGTCATGGCATGTCACGTGACGTACCACGTGATACATGCGCACAGATTGTATAACGAATATACATATACAAAAATTAATCTTTTATTTAGCTGCATATCTTACGTATATGCAGAAACACTAAACACTCTCCCCCTTCTTTCTTTGTCTTGGAAGGAGAGTTTTAACTGCTGTCGTCTCCATTCATTCTCTGCTGACCGCAGCATGTAGCCGCTCGGTCGACGCCCCTCTCTTTGTCAGACAATCAGCAAGTTGCTGTGATGTATCTACCCAGACCACTTCCGTAATTTCACCACGTTCTAGCATGTCTCGCAAAACAGCTATGTCAATTCTCAATCTCTTATCTTCCACATTCTTGTAGGAATGAAGAGGGTCAACGAGGCTTTTATTGTCAACGAAACATTTTATTTTCATGCTCCTACATCCAGAAATTTCGCACAGAATTCTAGCCAGGTATACTGCAGTCTCTGCACATTCCAAAAGCGCCATTGTTTCAGCTGATAGGGTGGACTTGACCACTCTTCTAAGTTTTTTCTTCTTTGTTTGCCAGAATACTGGACATCTCTCCATATCATTATCCCGTAAGAAAATCACGAATCCTCCTTGTGATCCATTTCCTTTTAAGTTGGCAAACGAGGCATCGGAAAAACACTCGAGGTGACACTCTTCAAGATTCCTCATCCTTGGCATATACAATTTAAACAGTTATCAGTTCCTTTGTACTCTCTCTATGACTTTGTTGAGCCGCATTTAAATCTGACACTGTTGCATTGCAACGTAACCACTTAACTCACACACGTCAAATGAAATGTCAGGTCTGGTGTGAGTAGCAATCCAGCTTAACTGTCCAATCATAGCTCTATACTCTGATTTCTCCGAGTCAGACAGCTCTGCAGACTTCACCGCAGCCCGTTGTCTACTCACAGGTACAGTGGTACCTTGAGATACGAGATTAATTCGTTCCGGAACCGGGCTCGGAACTCGAAAAACTCGTATCTCAAATCAATTTTTCCCATTTAAATTAACTGAAATGTATTTAATCCGTTCCAGACCTATGAAATATACCCCCACCCCCAAACCATCGTAAATAATGAAGAAAACACATATAAATGTAGAAATATAGTACAAAAAAATTATACAGTAATATATTTTAGTAATGAATAGAATTAAAGTAAAATAAAGAAAGAAAAAGTTAATTTATCTAACCTTGGTGACAGTCGCGTGCGGGCGGCTAAGGGAGGCGAGTGACGGAGGGGGAGGGGTGGACGGCTACATTAGTCCCGTTACGTAAACAGGAATTTTCCTAACAGAAAATGAAAAATGAACATTAAATGTAAACTAAAACTAAAATTTAGCATGAATAACAAAGTTACGTAACACACAAAAAGTTAAGAACACGTAATCTTACCTTGCTGACAGGCGAGTGCGGCTGGCTAACGGGAGTCGAGTGGGGGCGGAGGAGGAGGAGGAGGAGGGAGCAGGGAGGGGCTAGTCCCGTTACGTAAACAGCATTTTTTCGAACACAAAATGATAACATTTAAAATGTAAACACTAAAACTGCATTTCCTTAACTTTAATAAAAATTTGCACTTTCCTTAACTTAAATTTGAAAAAATACTAAATGCACTTTAAACTTAAAACTTAACCTAAGCGATACGTAAGTTTAATCAGCACTTGTTTTCTGCCTTTAGAATCACTTTTCGGGGGGGGGGGGGGGGCACTTTCATTTGCGCTTCTCTTTAACAAAAATTTATCCAAAGAGCTTTGCTTCTGCCTCCCTTTTAGAATGTTCCGGAATGAGTCAACAAGTGTCATTAAATAACGCTGAAGCACGACTAGTCGAAACTTTTTCTGGATGTTTCTGTTCAATGAAACTCGAAAGTGTTTCCCACATTGCTAACATGTCTTTAATTTGACTTGTAGGAATCACTTCCTCCGGCTCTTCCTCCCCCTCGCTACAGCTGCTAATCTCTTGCAGGATGGTACAAATGGTCGATGTGCTACGCTCATACACCCGGGCCAGTTCCATCACTCGTACACCACGCTCATGTTTTTCTATTATTTCTCGCTTTACCTCTATCGGCAGCATTCTCTTCTTCTTTTCACCACTCTCCTTTGCACGTACTTTCTTTGGCCCCATGATGGTAGGTAAAAAAGTTCACTAATTCGTGAAAAAACAGCGAAAACACGAGTACAGCTCACAAACACAACTTAAATCTGTCGGCCACACGTGCGAAGTGAGCTCGTGGGATGCTCCCAGCTGATGCTGCCGCCCGCGAACGCCAACTAGCGGTGGCGTCCCCGAACCAACTCGGATCTCGGGACACAGCTCGGGTCTCAGGCAAAATTTAAAGGACCGATTCCACCTCGGGTCTCAAAGCACTCGTATCACAGGACGCTCGTATCTCAAGGTACCACTGTATTGGTTTCAAGGTCATTACATACTGAAACTGGTCAAGAGCTATGCTGCCATTCTTGTTTGATACAACATTTATTCCAACGTACTTGAAGGCCTTAGTCTCTGAGCTCCCTATGGTGAATGTCTCTCTCAACTGATCAATCACTTGTCGCTTAAACTCTGGTGTTCCTGCCCACAAAAAATCATCGACATGAATGCACACCACTCCTTCAGCTTTGCCGTCACGTAACCAAACAGCGCCGGATCAAGTGTACACACTTTAGCTCCCAGATTTAGCAGCAGATTTTTAACACTCAATACCACTGTCGAGTGGCATCACACAAGCCGTAAACAGTCTTCTTTAACCTCCACAGCTTACCTTCATCAAACTCTGGTGGAGGACGCAGGTGTACAATTCTTTCAATCTTGTCCCCCTGCAGTATGCTGCTTTTATATCCATTGTGTGGCAGTCCCAGTGACGTGTAGCGGCCAGTGACAAAGCCAAAACGCACTGCCTCCTTGGAGCACGTAGGAGAATCTTTTTTCAAATCTGTGCTGTCTTCTTCAAAACCTCTCGCAACTAAACGAGCTTTCACCACTGGTTTTCCCCCCTTTTAATTTTTCAGTAATACCCATCGAACTGATAGTGCATCTTGTCCAACATCATTCACCTCTTCATAGACATCATTATCCTTCCAGTTCTGAATTTCTGTTTCCTTCCTTGGCACTCAAGACTTGATCCGAATTAAATAGAACCATCATCTCAGTGTTGTCATCAACAATCTCTAAATCACTAAAATCTTTTACTCAAAATCTGCCCAAGAGATACTTCCATCATAGTCCCACTTTAAATTATAACAGTTCTTGTATTTGCCAGTAGCTTTACCGGCTCGACTGACAATTTTACCCGACCTGAATTCACCACTTTCAACGTGTATACCTCTTACCCTTTCACCAACTGAAAGCCTTGATGTATCCTTTGATGCTGCTTCTGTCGCTATTTCTATATTTTCACTCTGCATATTCAGATACATCCACCTCTTCGATCTCCACTTCTGCGGACTTATTCACAGACTCTTCATCCTCAGAGTCTTCCTCACACAACTCATGGTTGTAACAAAGCGACGCTTGTTTTCTTTCCTCTTGCACTGTCTCTGGAGCAACACTACACATATCTTTCACTATTGGGCTGTTAGCGGGAGGATGCGCTAACCTACACTCGTGTACTCTTACGTAAACACCACCGTGTCGCACAAAAACTTGCTTCCCATCCTTGCCAATAACGATACCCGGGCCATGCCATTCAGGGCTGTCATTTCTTTTATAAAATACTTCATCACACCATTTTCGAGTTCATTGACATCACTTGCACGTATGTTTGTGTCGCAAAGCTCTCAAATCAAAAAGTTCACTGATTCTGATTTGATGAAACTCTGTCTAAGCCAAGTGTAATGCATTTAAATTGTCTCTCACAATTTCTGATGTACTAAATTCTAAAGCTGGTGGGTTATTCGTGTACACACTGGGTAATCCAGGATTATGACCGAAAACAAGCTGGTTAGGTGCGAACCCTGAGTGATTGGATAACGCATTTCTTGCGGATATTGCCCATGCCAAAGCCACTTCCCAGCTACATTTACTGTCATCCATAATTTTCCTGACAGTGTCGCCAATCACAGCATTCTGTCGCTCGCACACTCCATTGCTCCATGGACTCTCTGCAGAGGTTGTCATCACCTTGATGTTAAATGTTTCTCCTAGCACCCTCATATCATCATTATTGAATTCACAGCCATTGTCTGTTAGAATTTTTTGCGGTGCACCAAAAACACTAATCCACTTTTTAAATAACTCACTCACAATGGTTGTTCCACGCTTGTTACTAATGACTGTGGCAGCACAGTACCTGGTTGCCATGTCTATGATCACCAACAAATATTTCTTTCCCCAAATCTTTAAATCCATTGCAATAGCTTCATTAAACTTACTCGCCATGGGGATGCACACAACAGGACGTGGTCTGGCCTTCTTTAGCTTGTGACACACTTCACACTCTATGTTTACTCTTTCACGGGCTTTTTTAATTTCCAAATTATTAATGCCAGCATCTTTCACAAGTTTAATTAACCTTGAAGCTGTAGGATGGCCAAACTGTTTGTGTAGTTTCAAAGCAGTCTTTCTCACATCGCTTCCCCACAGTGTTGCCAGCGCTATGGTTTGGCAACACTCTCCTAGTCAAGTTGACACCGGCATTAAATAATGACCCGATGACGATGTTTTCAAATCAATCAATTTCCCACACACATTTACTTGATCTGTTCCAAAGTTTATGATCATTTTAGCCTTCTTTATTGAGCGTTTACTCAACAATAGTGGTATGTTACAACTCACCACGTCTGTAGTCACGGTAGCGCTGATTCCGCCAATAGAGCAAGGAAGACAAGCACGTTTGATGGAAGACACAGTATTACCACTTGCAAACGTGAATGTGGATGATGATTCATTTTCCACAATCTTTTTTCGTTCATAATCGCTTAAACCACAAACAAAATTACTCAACCAGTCAACTCCACACACCGTAGTTGAGCAACCTGAGTCCAATAACGCACAGCCCTTGGCCTCATCTACAAGCTTATTAAGTTTTCCTTCCTTATCGCCATTTCCTGTGTACCCAACAAACAGGGACAAGTGAACACTTTCACTGTTTGTTTCCGAAGATTTTTCACTTTTTTCGTTGCCTTCCGAACCTCCGGAATTTTCGTACGCATCTGGACAGTAACGAGCCCAATGGAATCGTGAATCACATATTACACACCTTGACACCTTGCCATCTGGACCAATTGGGATTTGTTTCCTCCGTGATTGTCCTCTTGCTGAATGTGACCATCCTCCACGGCCTCTCACTGCACCACCCTCACACTTGTCTGGCTCTTCCACGCTGGTACGTACCCCCTAACATACAGAGCACTCTCTGGTGTTTCTGCAGTGCCACCCCTCGTCCTTAGTCATGAAGACCGGCTCACTCTTTATCTCAGTGACTGGTTTTTGTTAATTCCTGCACACCCTTACTATCTTTTTCTCCGATGTTGCCAGAAAACACTCTGTTTAAAGTAGATTTCATATTATTATACGATACCTCTGCGATTGCTGACATCACTAGTTGCTGCTCACTGTCACTTAAACCACATGATGCAAGAAGCATAAACGCCATTACGGGATCAGGTAGTTCCATTTCTTGTTTCTTGAACTTAAAGTATGTGTGCTCAAAACTCAGAAAACGAACTTCCTTATTTTTGCCGTATTCTCTGATCTTCTGAGATTATACAACTCTTGAAAGGCCGTAAACTGCCGACGCCCTTTTTCAGCAAGAAACAAACTGTCAAGTTTTCTATGATATTTTTCACACCATTTTCTTTTTTAGATCGCTTGTCTCCAGTTCCGAGGTTGCCACTCTGGCGCGCCCTTCCAAGGACAGGTGTATAGCTAGTGCTTGTTTGCTCTTCGGCAGTTCGGTCAGTTCACACCATATGTCTATGTCCTTCTTCCAGCTTTCATATGCGCTTTCATCACTGAACTTAGGTGGCCACTTGCTTGACGCCATTATGATCTCTCCAACCACGCTCTGCTACCAGTGTTAAACGCAAAAATCTATCCAACTGAATGTTACTAACTCGCTGTTCCTAGAAGACTGCCGCAGGTCCAATCATTCACGGCCTACATTCTTTGTGATGACGTCATGGCATGTCACGTGACGTACCACGTGATACATGCGCACAGATTGTATAACGAATATACATATACAAAATTAATCTTTTATTTAGCTGCATATCTTACGTTATATGCAGAAACACTAACAGTAGGAACCAAGGTCTATTTATACCTACAACATATGTTGTTTACCTGTCTAGTCAGTAAGTTAGCTGTCTCTTGCCCTCCACCAAAGGGTGTCAATCAGCTATGTATATATCTGACAGGTAAGTTGAATGTATGAAAATGATATTGTTATGATACAATAAAGTTTCATACATACTTACCTGGCAGATATATACGATTGAAGACCCACCCAGCCTCCCCGCAGGAGACAGGTGGAAGAGAGAATCTGATTATAAAACGGGAATGGTTCCTAGTCCTGCCACCCAGAGCAGGGCGGTAGATCACCTGACCTACCTGTAGCGAGTGCCGCGAAATTTGAATTTCTGTCGGGGACGACGGAGTCGATAGCTATGTACATATCTGCCAGGTAAGTATGTATGAAACTTTATTGTATCATAACAATATCATTTTCCCTAACTAATCATAAGTAGAGCATTCCTGTGAAAGTTTCACAAGCCCAAGTGGTGAAAAGCAAAGAAGCAATTGCCATCTATTAAATGGGGACATGTTTTAGCATTCCCAGCCTCAAAAATACCCTTCTATACAAAAGAAATAACAATACATGTAAAGTAATGGTTAGCATATACAGCAGAGAGAGAGAGAGAGAGAGAAAGAGAAAGGTCACTAGTATCTACATGTCTGTATATTTCTTTCTGCCTTGGTGTCATAGGTCAAGATTCATTGTGTGCTATTGCTGATGTGGTGTGATAGGCTTGAAATATGACAAGACAGTGGTACCTTGATAGTAGAGGTTAAACCATTCCAGAAGAATGCCAATACGTAAATTTTTTAAATTCATTCTAACCCCCCTAAGCTGCATTTCCCATATTTTCACAAGTCTTTTACAGTATTAATGAACTAGGACATCCTCAACTTTCCTTTCTGGTTTGCTGCCATCTCTAACCTTCTTAGACCCCATGATGCCTTATTTGCTCCAGAATCATAAAAAAATCCCAAAGAAATGTGAGTTGTGCACAGAATGGCAGCTTGAAATAAACAGAGTACTTTCCCTTTTTTTCTGCTGGGGTGTGAGTGCCTAGTCCCATCTTATTCTAGCTGGTTTTCTGTTTATTTGAAGGCTGAACAAAATGTTTGAATGCAGAGCAATTTTTTAGTCAGACAAAATTGTCTGTAGACTGAGTTTTATGAATTATGATCAGTCTGAGTAATGAAGTATAACTTTATGATTGACTGCCTAGCTTCATGCATTTTTTTTATTACAGTGTACTATACTGTTCTTTTTTAAGGACTCAAAATTCCCATACACCTTCCTTGAACATATACGTATGCTCTTTTGAAGTTAAAGTTACATTGTTCTGCTCCCATGCTAGCTTTGTCAGTCATAATATAATTTTTTTTGTTTCAAGTTCAGTTTCTTTGTAACTTCATTTTCAGAACTGAACTGACAATGATGAAAAGTGTTTTTATTGATGTAACTGCAATATGTATAGGATAAGAATTGAAACCAAGCAGTAGAGACATTAGTTCCATGATGAATACAGTATAGAAGTAGTTTCTTTTCACACAAATACTGAGAGTCAAGGCCAGCAATTCCAAGGATTGTGAGACTCCTGGCAATGCCATGTTTTTTTTATTTATACTATTCAAGTTAGAGGTATATGTTACCATATATAAAATGAACTGAAAAAAAAAAAAAAAAGTTTTGTACATGAACTTTCCTGTCAGACATATACTTAGCTTACGTCTCTGACGTCACGACAGAATTCAAAACTCGCGGCTAACGCGACAGGTAGGTCAGGTGATCTACCTTACCCGCCGCTGGGAAGGTCGGGTTTGTAAGAACCGCAAACATACCTTTCTTGCCAGATTTTTTTCTGTCGTCGGTGTCGACCACACCTGTTGTCGGTACCTCTTGACAGTTGGATTCTTTTCTCGTTTTCGCCCTGGATTGTTTCTACGGACTTTTGGTGAAGTACCCGATCTTTTGGCCTGGCATTCGCGATTTGTGGACAGTTATTGGACTTTTCTTTGGATTTTTCTTGGATTCATGATGTCTGATGTTGATACTAAGAAAACTGCTATGTTTAGAGTTTGTTGTATGACTGAGTGTAAGGTGAGGCTACCGAAAGCTGCGGTAGACCCTCACACGGTATGTTTGAAGTGTAGAGGGAATGAATGCACCTTTAATAATCCTTGTAATGAATGTGAAAAGCATGAATGAGGATGAATGGAAGTCATTGTCTTCCTACTTGAGGAAGCTTGAAAAGGATAAAGTTAGGAAAGCTTCTTCTAGGAGCAGTAGTAGATCTCGTATTAGCGAGTTGGATGTAGAGAATCCTATTTTAGAAGTAGCTCCTTTGTCAGTTTTCAGCTCCTGCTCCCTGCACCGAAGCCGAAGATGGCGCCTTCGGAAGTGGCCTCCATGAAAGCCACCATTCGCAGTATGGAGAGGAAAATCCAACAATTAGTAGGTAAGAGTGATTCCAATAGTGATTTGTGCAGTGAACCCAGTGCAGTGGAGGGTGCGTCTGATCGGCTCCCTAATGCTTCCAGGCCTAGACTCTTCCAGACTCCCAGTCCCAGTGGAGGAGGAAAGTCGAAAGCCGCAGGAAGGTTAGGGAGCATCCCCAACGGTCAGGCGTCCCCTCGGTAGCTCCTGTTGATCGTTCCCAGGCTACCTTGGATCGCTCCAAGAGAGAAATATTGCGCCAATGCTTCTCGTCTTCGCCTTCGCCTTCTCCTAAACGAGGATGGAGCTCTTCGGAAGCCTCGCGCCCTTCGAAGAGAGCCTGGAACGCTCCCCTGCGCCCAGCCCTTCCAGCCCTGAAGTTTTTTCGGAAGAGCCTGAGGTGGAAGCGAAGAAGCGTAAGAGATCTCAGGAGTATCGTTCCCCGAGCGGAGATCGAGCCTCGTCACCTGTTCACGAGTTTGTGAATTCTCCTGCAAGGGTGTTGGCTAACCTTCAGGCGCAGATTTCGGCTCTGGCTGGCTCTCTTTGCGTGTCTTCTCGTCGTAGGAAGGACGTCTCGCTTCCTGTAAAGAAGTCCAGGCTCCCCTCTCCTGACTCTCGCTATTCGACGGAAGCGGCGCGCTCACCTGTGCGTTCGGATTCTCGCAGGAGACTTTCTGCTTCGGACAAGATCTTATCTGCGTCCAAGCGCCATTCGCCTGACAGACAGGTTTCTCCTTCGGACAAGGAGCAAACTGCGCGTAGGAGATCTTCACCCTACAGACGCTCTTCTCGAGACAGGATCGCTCCCCTTGACAGGCGCCAAGAGCCTAGTAGGCGCTACTCACCTCGTAGCCGCTCCTCGTCTTGCATCCACTCTCCGGTTGGACACCCGCGCCCTAAATCGGACAGGCGCCCTTCGCTGGACAGGTGTCAAGAGCTTGTTAGGCGCGTTTCTCCTGGCAGGCGCTCTTCTCCTGACTTTCACTCTCCTTGAGTCAGGCGCCGAGAGCCTAGCAGGCGCTTCTCCCCTTGTAGGCGCTCACCTAGTAGGCGCTCGTCGCCAGAGATCCTCTCGCCTCGGTTCAGGCGCCAAGAGCCTGGTAGGCGCTTCTCGTATGGCAGGCGCTGTTCGCCTGGTAGCCGCTCTCCTTTGGATAGGCGCCAAGAGCCTGATAGAAGTTCTCCTTCAAACAGACGCTCTGCGCCTGACAGCCGACGTACTCCTGTTAGGCTCCAAGAATCTGGGAACGCACTCCTCCAGACAAGAAGGATGTTGCAAGTAGACACATTTCTGAAGCATTGTCTCCAAGACGTATACGTCTTACTTCCTCTAGAGACAACTTTTAAGAATAGTCGCGCCTCTAAGGATCATGAGGGCTCTTCAGCTCAGGAAGAACAGGACCCTTCAGAAGAAGAAGGACCAAGAGACTCCTCTGTTTCCTCCTATAAGAGGCTGACAGAGTTACTCCTGCAAGAGTTTGGAGATATCCTTTCTCCTGTGGCTCCTCCTTCTCCTCTTTCTTTATTCTCCACTTTCGAAGACGTCGAAGGTTTCGTCTTGTGTAAGGATGAAACCTACTGTTTCCATGAAGAAGGCGCTTAGAGGTTTTGGGGAATGGCTCCTTTAACAAAAAGGACGGAAAGGGAAGACGGTTTTTTCTTTCCCTCCGTCTAAACTGACTGGCAGATTGGGATTCTGGTACGAATCGGGTCGAACCTTTAGGCCTCGCTCTCCCTTCGTCTGCGGACTCGGACTTCTCTTCATTGGTGGATTCTGCTCGTCGTTCCGCCCTCTTGTCCGCCAAGACTACGTGGGGAATGAACGAACTTGAACCGACTTACTGAAGGGAATGTTCCGAGTCCTGGAAGTTTCAACTTCCTTGATTGGTCTTTGGGTGTTCTTGCTAATAAGACCCAGACCCCAGATTCTCTGTCTCCTGAGGATCTTAAACTGCGTCCTCACTTGCATGGATAAAGCAGTGAGAGACGGATCGAGTGAAGTCCTCCTCACTGTTTGGAGCTGGGAGTTATTAAGAAACGGTCTGTCTACTGTTCGTTTCTCACGAAGGCAGTTTCACATGCGCAAAGGGCCTTGCTTATGTATACTCAACTCTCTCCGCTTCTGTTCCCCAAGAAGATTATTCAAGATGTCTCGAGTGCCCTTTCAGCTAAGGCTACTCAGGACATGTTAGCCCAGGCGGCCAGGAAGCCTCGCTCTGTCTTCCAACCCAAGGCCAAGAAAGAGACTCCTCTGAGACAGGAGCCCTTTCGAGGAGGACCCGCTGTCAGAGGTTCTGCAACCAAGAGGGACTAGACCTTTTAGGAGAGGTAAAACCTTCTCTAGGTCAGTCAGAGGGAAGAAATAGCGATCAAGGACTCCAGACATCAGTGGGTGCCAGACTACTGAAATTTGCCGACGTCTGGGCCCACAAAGGGGCAGACAATTGGTCCCTATTGATTGTCAGCAAAGGATACCTCATTCCCTTCTCGTCAAGACCACCATTGACGACAACTCCGAGGGAGTTTGGTAGCCAAGTACAAGGACCCCATCATGAATCAAGCCCTTTCTCTAGCAGTAGATCTCATGCTAGAGAAGGAGGCTGTAGAACTAGTGAAAGATCCCCGCTCTGCGGGCTTTTACAACAGACTATTCCTAGTTCCGAAGAACTCAGGAGGATGGAGACCGGTGTTGGATGTAAGCGCCCTGAAGGTCTTTGTGGAAAAGAGGAAGTTCGCCATGGAGACAACTTCCTCAGTGTTAGCGGCTCTTCGTCCAGGGGACTGGATGGTGTCTCTAGACCTTCAGGACGCTTACTTTCATGTGCCGATCCATCCTTCTTCACGGAAGTATCTACGATTCATGATGGGAGGAAACATCTTCCAATTCAAGGCCTTGTGCTTCGGCCTATCGAACTGCACCCCAAGTTTTCACGGGGTTAATGAAAAATGTGGCGCAGTGGTTACATTTGGAGGGAGTGAGGGTGTCGCTTTATCTCGACGACTGGCTAATCAGAGCAGAGTCTCAAGAAAGATGTCTGGAGGACCTTCAAAAGACCCTTACATTGGCAAGTTCTCTGGGACTTCTGGTGAACTTCCAGAAGTCTCAATTAATCCCCAGTCAAGAGCGGATCTATCTGGGGATTCGGATAGCTTCTCTGGCTTTTCGGGCTGTTTTTTCCGTCGCCAGAGAGGATAGCTCGTTGCTACGGAGAAAAATAAACGACCTTCCTAGAGAAAGATGCATGCACAGCGAGGGAGTGGATGAGTCTGCTGGGGGACACTCTCCTCGTTGGAGCAATTCGTTTCTCTAGGAAGGTTGCATCTCAGGCCTCTACAGTTCTTCCTATACCAGAACTGGAGGCGTCTCTCCCTAGATCTGGAGTTCTCCTTCAAGATCTCAAGGGGAATCAAGAGAGACCTTCGGTGGTGGAACAACCCACTTCGTTTTGTGGAAGGAATGTCTCTTTACATGCTGAACCCCAGCCATGTGTTGTTTTCCGATGCATCGGAAGCAGGTTGGGGAGCGATGCTCGGGACAAGAGAAGTGTCAGGCACCTGGAAGGGGGATCATGTGTCCTGGCACATCAACAAGAAAGAGTTGATGGCAGTCTGGATGGCATTGAAAGCCTTCGAGCCCCACGTCCGAAATGCAGTAGTGCAGGTCAATTCGGACAACACACAGCCTTGGCGTACATCAAAAAAACAGGGGGGGACGCACTCCTTCTCCCTGTACGAAACAGCGAGGGATCTTCTGCTGTGGTCTCAAACAAGGGAAGATCAGTCTTCTCACCAGATTCGTACAGGGAGAAAGGAACGTCAGGGCCGCTTTTTCTCTTTTTTTGATTCTCCTGAGCAGGAAGAATCAACTCCTGCCTTCCGAGTGGACCCTCCACTTAGAGGTATGCCAAGACCTGTGGAGAAGATGGGGCAGACCTCACATCGATCTCTTTGCAACAGCAAAGAACGCAAGAATCGAACTTTACTGCTCCCCGATCTCAGACCCAGGAGCAGTATCAGTGGATGCGTTTCTCCTAGATTGGACAGGTCTAGACGTCTACGCCTTTCCCCCCACCCCCCTTCAAAGTACTGGGACAAACCCTCAAGAAATTTGCTACTCGGAGATGACAAGCAATGACGTCTAGTAGCCTCCGTTCTGGCCCGCCCAAGATTGGTTCACAGAGGTACTGGAATGGTTGGTGGACTTTCCAAGAGCACTTCCACAAAAGACAAGATTTGCTCAAACAACCCCACTTCGACAGGTATCACAGAAACCTCCCCGCTCTCAATCTGACTGGCTTTCGACTGTCAAAAGTCTTGTCAGAGCGAAGGGTTTTCGACAAAAGCTGCTAAGGCTATCTCCTCAGCTAGAAGACCTTCGACCCTTAAAGTCTACCAGTCGAAGTGGGACGTCTTTCGCCGGTGGTGCAGGAACCAGAAGTTTTTCCCTTCCTTCAGTACCTACTGGGTGGACCAGATCAGATAGCAGATTTCCTAGTTTTCCTCAGAGAAAAATGCGGTTGGCCGTAGTATCTGCTATCAAAGGATACCAAAGCATGCTGGCTGCGGTGTTTCAGACATAGGAATTTAGATCTTTCGAATAACAGAGATCTTCATGATCTATTAAGATCTTTTGTAATCTTCCAAGAAAACTTCGAACGAAGTTCCAAGTTGGAATCTGGACGTGGTTTCTTCGTTTCCCTGAGGTCCACTAGGTTTGAACCACCACATTTAGCCTCCTTCAAAGATCTCACGAGGAAAGTTCTATTTCTCATGGCTTTAGCATCCGCTAAAAGGGTTAGTGAGATTCATGCCCTAGAAGGAAGGGTAGGTTTCAAAGGGAGATTCCGTGGTTTGTTCCTTCCTTCCTTCGTTTTTAGCAAAGAATGAGAACCCCTCAAATCCTTGGCCAAGGAACTTTGAGGATCGTGGGTTATCTGCCCTAGTAGGGGAAGAACCTGAAAGAACTCTTTGCCCTGTTAGGGAGTTTAAAATACTAACCTTCAGAAGAAGAAAACCCTTAAGGGCATTGAGGACAGACTTATGGTGCTCTGTAAAGGACCCCAGCAGACCATTGTCGAAAAATGGCGCTGTCTTTCTTCATTAGTAAGTTGTGAAAGAAGCACATAGATCTTGTAATGAAGAACATTCAAGCTCCTAAAAAGTCAACAAAGGCTCATGAAGTGAGAGCATTGCCACTTCCTTGGCCTTTAAGAAGAATATGTCTCTTCAGAATCTGATGAAAACTACATTCTGGAGATGTAATTCAGTATTCGCCAACCACTAACTTAAAGACGTCAGTATTACGTATGACGAGTGCTTCGCGTTAGGTCCGTACGTATCGGCGGATTCGGTGCTGGGGCAGGGAGCTGGAAACATATCCTTAGTAGTTTTTTCCTTGTTTTTGTTAATTGAGTTCATATGGTTGTATGAAAAACTGATGCAGGTAGGCATCTTTTTTCGTTTTCGTATTACTAATAACTTTAGTTTGGTTAGGTGATCGGATTTGGTTTGAAGTCCCTGCGTTGGTAGTGGACAGGTTCTGTCATAGAAGAGTGGCGAAACCCCCATTGACATGATCCGACTTGGATTCTACTAAGTAAGCGGATATCAAGTCCCGTTAGTAGACCCAAAGAGTCTTTTCAGCTGTAGGTCACGCCCTCGCTGTAGCTCTTATGGCTATGCAGACTAATAGACAAGTATCTATGAAGTCTTCAGCCTAAACAGGTAAGAAACCAAGGTTATTTTTATCCTACAACAGGTGTTGTTTACCTTTTGTTTGTTATTTTCTGTCTTGTACCCTCCACCAAGGGTGTCAATCAGCTAAGTATATGTCTGACAGGAAAGTTCATGTACAAAAATGATATTGTTATTTTACAATAAAGTTTTGTACATACTTACCTGGCAGACATATACGATTGATGGCCCGCCCAGCCTCCCCTCAGGAGACAGGTATAAGAGAGAAAAAATCTGGCAAGAAAGGTATGTTGGTTCTTACACCCGCTTCCCAGCGGCGGGTAAGGTAGATCACCTGACCTACCTGTCGCGTAGCCGCGAGTTTGAATTCTGTCGTGACGTCAGAGACGTAAGCTAAGTATATGTCTGCCAGGTAAGTATGTACAAAACTTTATTGTAAAATAACAATATCATTTTAATAATTGTCATGTTAAATAGACACAGACCTCATATCTTAGGGAAGATCTCAACTTCCAGTGTCTTCCAATTCACATTCCCTTTGCTTTGCGGTTAAAATATTGTTTTAGACAGGTGAAAATGAAAGGACTCCACTTAATTTTGTGTTATATGGAATTTGGCACTCTGCTCCTCTTGCCTTTGCAGGTTTTATAGCATAAGTAAGGTAAGATTTACTTATACATTATAAAAACAATTATGAATTATGTATGTTTTTCAAGGCTTCATAAGTTGCATATGACCTGGTAGGTTCTTATAACAGCAGCATTTACAAAGTTTTGTTTTTATTGCAGAGCAAAACCAAACACTGGATTTGGAACTCAAGGAGCAGGTAACTTCCATGTTTTTTTTTTTTTTTTTATTACAGGAAGCATTGCATATACATAATTTCTTACTTTCTTTTGCCTTTATGTTCTTCTTGTTAGTCTGAGCACGCGGATATTAGTTATATGCAATCGGACAAATATTTTATATTTATTGTTTTAGGTAATCAGACTTGGACCTCTTTGCACCAAATTTCTGGGTAAAGTGTGCTTCAAGTAATATTTTAGTCTGTGACGTTCCTGGACATCATTGCTCAAAAGCAGATATTTAAAAATACTGTTAAGAAATAAATGAGTATATACTGTAATTTGTTTTTGAGCTAACTTGCAATGGTCAATGAATGTTCATATGCTTGACATAGCTTTGCTTAGGCTACTTTACCCCCTCACCTTGGGACCACCTTGACTCGTTGAGGGGGCTCTTGAACCTCTGGAATTTTTATTTTTGTCCTAGGTTTGAACCAAAAGTCCCATATAACATTATATTTGTTCCGATACGTAATACAAACCCTCGGGTCCTTAACAATACGGAAGGTAACTAGCGGCAGCTGGGACGGTCGTAAGCTTCGAACAAGGGGAGAACGGTAGTTAACTGCTTGTCCGATCGTGGCGCGCGCGCCGCGCGCCCAAGAGGTGAAGAATCACTTTTGCTTTCGGCCGCGGGTGTGAAGGACGTGTTCGTCATCGCTCTCTGCCCGCTTCATCGTCGTATGCTTTGTTTATATTGTGTTTTCTACTAATGGTTTGGTTTGACTTGAAAATGAAACTGTAAGTACACTGTTTTCATTTTCCATTACTTAATATGAATCAACATGGAGCTATCGCCGTAGAGACGGCGATTTCCGCTCTTTTCATGTATTGAACCCTTGAATTATGTCTCGGTGCCGAGGGCGGGCGCACTCGCGCCGAGTCATGTATTTTGGGCGAAAGTGTGTAATTGAAAGATGTAAGTACTCTTTTTCATTATATTTTTGCCCTGTGCGTTCGTTGCCGAGAGCTTGATTGCGCTCGGCAAGAGCCTCTTATTTTGTATGAATAGAATGCAATGAAAGTGGATTCGCAATGCAGTTTTCTTTTCATTTTCATTTATTAATTGCATCAAATTTAATTTTGGATCAATTTCCGCTCTTACCCGGGAATTAATCCTTACGATTTATTGCTGTGAAAGTGAAAATAGCAAGTGCAGTATTGTTCATTTTCATATATATTTATGATAGCATCATATTATTATGGGATCAAGTTTCCGCTCTTACCGGGAATTGATTTTTCCCTCTTAAGTTCTATGAAGTGAATCGGCAAGTGCAGTATTCTGTTTCATTTTCATAGTACTTTTTCACTGCTGTGCGGGGGTAGGGGAAGCGAAGGTCCCCTGTCCAGGAAGTCGTCGGAAAGCTCTCCCGCGACTCCCTTGGTATCCGATTCTTCGTCTTCTTTCCTGCCCCCCCGCTCAGCTTCCTCGTATTTTGTTTTTGGGTTTTCCTTCCGTTCGGGGTGGGGCATGTCTCCCCCCCCGTGCGTGAGGGAACCCCTCTTACTAATCTGTCTGTGCTACCGCAGGTGCTACAGCCGTGGGAGACGACCTTGGACAGGTATGGACCACTGCGGCTGCAGGGCGTGCCTAGCATCCACGATCTGCTGCAGAGTCTAGCGAGGTCTGGGGCGGTGACCTTGGAGTGGTCTCCACTACAAACCTTCACGGCCGCTTATGCTGCTTCCCCCCGCTGGTCTACACTCCCCATGCTGTGTCGGTGACGCCGTCTGCCGCTTCTAGGGCCGGTCGCCGCCGTACCAGGAGGGGTATGCCGCCGCCGCCTGTGTTTTCTTCGTGTTGCCTGCCCCAGACTTCCGCTGTTCCAGCAGCTCGCCCCTGACCGGCCGCCAGTACCAACTGCTGGCTGCCGATGATTCTACGAGGCGATGGCTGGGCCTGCCGTACCTGTCGCTGATGTGGTTCCCGCTACTGGCTTGGCTGTCCCTTCTGTGTTTACCGCTGCCGCTGTTCCTGCCGCTCCTGAGCTGGTTGCTGTTCCTGTCGCTCCTGGTTCCTGCGCCTGTCCATGCTGGTGCCTGCCCATGGTGTGTCTTCCCCAGGTCCCAGGTCCTTCCGGACAGGTGCAGTCAGGCCGTGTTGCTTCGGCAATAGGCCCGACTCCGGCCTGGATGGAGGACCTGACGACTGTCCTGCGTGAGCTGACGAAGAAGAGGAAGGTGTCATCTTGTCTTCGTCTGTTGCTGCCTCTTCCCCTTCGACTTCTAAGGCCCATAAGCCGAAGAAGAAGAAGGCTGCCTCCCCCCCCTAAGAAGTCTCCTTCGGGAACTTCTAATGGGCCCGTCCCACCTCGGTGGGACGGGGGGTCCTTCTGCTGGTCCTCCTGCTCTTCGGGAGCGGGGCCCGTCTCCCCTTCCGTAAGGAAGAGATAGACGGGGACCAGAGGAGTATCGGTTAGCTCTGGTACTTCCTCGCCTGGTGCTAGCGGCGATGCCGCTACGCCAGGTTCCGGCTCGGTCTCTCGTTCGCGGGAGATCCCGAGTGTACGCTCTCCCTCGGGAGACCGTGCAGCCAAAGTTTCGGCGCCAGAGTTCGCTCGGCGCCAAGACCACGGCACGGAGCAGAAGGCTGGCGAGAAACCGCCTCAGGTGACTCTCGCCAGGCCAGCGGCCGCTCTCGCAGGCGACCAGCTGGTAACCGGGTTTTGTTATTCCCCCTAAGAAGATCCTTCGGGAACTTCGAAGGGCTCGTCACATTCCGGTGTGACGGGGGGGTTCTTCTGCTGGTCCTCCTGTTCCTTCGGGAACGGGGCCCGTCTCCCCTTCTGAGAAGAAGAAGAAGACGGGGACCAAGGGTGTGCTGGCTACCGCGGGTACACCCATCGCCTGGTCTTGGCAGCTCTGCTGCTAAGCCAGGTACCGGCTCGGTTTCTCGTCCGCGAGAAGTTCCGAGTGTACGATCTCCTTCGGGTGACCGTGCAGCCAAAGTTAAGACGCCTGAGTTCGCTCAGCGTCATGACCGAGGCACGGAGCAGAAGACTGTCGAGAGCCGCTCAGGTGACTCTCGCCAGGCCAGCGGCCGCTCTCGCAGCGACCAGCCGGTACCTCGGATGGACGTGACGGTCTCTGACCGCCACGGGTTGAGGCTGGGAAGAGGTCCCCCAGGTCCCCTCGACCGACGGTACCAGCCTAGGCCTCGGCTGGTACCAGCGGTTTGACGTGCCCGCGAGGACGCTCACCGGCCGGTCTCACGGCGAAAGCGCGAGCTGCAGGTCACCTGACCGCCGCTCCCACAGGGACCCGGGCGGATACGGTGACCAGACAGCAGCTCGTCTGACGCACGGGACCGGGGTCGACGTGCTCAGTCGAGCCGCTCGCCACAGGTGAGCGGCACGGCCAGGCCTGCAGATCGATCCCCACCGCGGGTTGGTGATCGGCTGCAGCCCCCCACCCCGTACGCTCCGGTCCTGCCAGCGAGCGGGGGGGGGGGGGGAGCGTCAGGTCTGTCTCTCCACTACCTTCAACTTCCTCGGGCTACACCGGGAAGAGCGAGGTAGCTAGATGATCGTGAGAGGTGCGCCGCTCACGATCCCGTCACGACGCCGCACGTGCCACGTATGGTCTTAGGACCAACCAGGACGTACGCGCAAGTGATTGGAGGCGACCGTCAGGGGAGAGGGGGTAGCGTCAGTTCTGTCTCTCCGATACCTTCAACTTCCTCGGCATACGCCAGGAAGAGCGAGGTATAGAGGAGTGATCGTGAGAGATGCGCCGCTCACGATCCCGTCACGACGCCGCACGTGCCAGGTATGGTCTTAGGACCAACCAGGACGTACGCGGCAAGTGATTGGAGGCAACCGTCAGGGATCCTGTTGCTGGTCCTTCTTCTGAAGGAGGAGGGTCCTGGGAGCTGCTCTTGTTGGAGGGACTGGACGGTCCTACTCCTCAAGACGCTGTAACTTCCGAGATTCAGAGTAACTTTACCCAGGTTATTGCACTGATTCGTCAGCACAACGACCGGGGGGAAGGATCGCCGCTCCCACCAGCAGAGCCCATGTCTCTGCTCGAGTCGTTTTGGGGCCCGAGAGGGAACCCAAACCGACGGTGGGTATGCCGCGATCGGAGCTTGCCGATTCTGTCTTGAACCAGAGTCTCTCGTCTCCGGACAAGAAGGCTCTCTCAGTTTCTGGCCGGTCGATCAAGCTACTTCCACCTCCTCTACTGCGACAGCGGCGTTTACGTGTCTTCGGACACCGTATTTAAATACCTCCTTCGGTCCTCCTGAGAGGTTTCGACCTCGACGAGGACTGGAATGAGTCGGGAGGTGACGGTATCGGCTCTCTCCTGTCAGGTGTCGATCAGCCCCACCCAGATAGAGACGTTCCACAGTGGGTCGGGTCCCAGACCCCACTTAGCCTAGCAGTGAGAGTTCGTAACCTCCTCGGGAAAAACGTTTTTCCTCCTGAACGATACGTTTTTTCCCACAGACTGTGAGAGGCCATCGCCGCAAGGCGATGGCTGCTCCTACTCTTCTCCAACTGCTAGTTCCACTGGGAAGGCGAGCGTATCCAATTCCTCCCCCATTCCCTCTCTCCTTACGGCTACGAGGGAAAGGGGAAGGATCCTACAGAGATTTCTCTGTAGGATCCCACGTTGGGGACTGCGCTACCAGGGGGGACCTTCGGGTCCGAACCTGACTTAAGCCCCGGTCGTTGAGGAGGGATCCTGCCCCATTCTCGATTTCTACGGGAAATCGAGAGGACCACCAGCCGATATCGTTTGACGAATTCGGTGGGGGTTTCGCAGACTGCTTAGAATTCTACGGAATTTCTAGCGCATTCAGAGTGTTAGAGTTTCTTACGATCTCCAAACACTTAGGCGAGACCACGGTCCAAAGTGAGCGAGACGAGAATCCCCGATATGTTACACGATAATCGGGAACCTCGCCTATGCTCGAATTCCTGGAATTTCTAGCATTAGGAAGAAGACTGCTGCTGAAAGAAGACTATCTCACAGTAGGCGACCAACCTGGAATAGAGAAGAACGGACGGATATCCAGTTTGGCTGGAACTATCGTCTTAGTATTCTGTTCACCATTTGAAGCTTTCCTTCGAGGAAGACTTCTCCTTCACTCTCTTTAATAGAGAACGAAGGTGGTCGATCTCCAATCCTTATTTTGTTTTCTTGAAGGAAAGAATTTAGGATGGAGATAGTTGTTCAGAATCCTACAAATATACTACGTATATAACCTCGCGACATGGATTCTGCTAAAGCAGTTGAATGGTCCGAGGGGTAGGCGCATATCCTGGTTATTCTACGGATTGCGACTTAGACGAAAAGTATTCTAATTGAACTGCAAACCCGGGGTTGCCTGCAACATCCCAGAGTTTCCAGTTTCAATTTTATGTACTTATGGTGTTTTGTCACAGCAACACCATTTAAGCTTTTATATTTACCGAAATTCGTTTCGCTTAAATATAATTGCTCGAGCATATCTTTTTATGCTCGGTGGTTCTAGCCGAACGCATTCCTTCGTGGAAAGGATTACTTGGCAACTCAGGATGACGAGTCAGCGACAGCTACTGCGTATTGAATTGCCCGAGGCATTTCAGTATCAGCTGCCGCTTTGAGATGGACGGTTGTTTATGTCTTTCTCACCTGCTTTGGATTGAATAACAACCGTATCTCTGCCCAACAATCACGGACTTAAGTCTCTGATTAACGGGGATTCTCGCATACATGAATGACCATCTACTGCTGAGAAACGCTAGTATTCATCGTCTTCGGTATTGCGAGAATTTTAAACAGAGATATCTATTCGACTCTCATCTTTCTGTTTACCGCACGGTAACAGAATTCTGTAATAGTCTCTGCTGCATCGTATCCCGATAATGCGAATGATTTTTGCGGAATCTGAGTTTGTCCTCAAAATATCTTGTATTCGGAGGTGTACAATTGTTCATTGTTCACCCCGGTATTAGCAGATGTATTGTGAAAGACATCGGCCTACTCCCACACCTGCCAGCTCTACTTCCAAACGTTCAGCCCATGAGAAGCAGTTCTTTCAAGCGGCTCTCCCCCGTGTTTCATTACTGAAGAACGCCCCCCCCGCTTTCATTGCACAACGGACAGCAATGAAATGGCGGTTAGCGTTTTCAGTCATTTGTAAGCACAGGTTTAGAATCTTGAGATTCCTTCTCTCGATTCAGCTGGAAGACGTAGGTTGCATTCATTGCCTACCTTCGTCTTCAACGTCACATAGTGTTGTTTCTCCTTAAGCTGAGATTCAACGTCTATGAGATTTTCTTGCCATCAGGGACCTCGGTCTTTTGAAGGCAATTGACTTTCGCCTTTTGAGCTTATGCATTAAGAGAATCATCGCCGCGCCGTCCGGCATCGTGACTAACAAATATTTTATTTGTTTGGTCTCTCAGCATAACTCTTTAAAGGGCGAAGGTCACGTGACTTACCCGGATGCTTGGACAATTCTTGCCTCTACTGATTCCGAACCAGTCAGTCGGCAGCTGTCAGAGCGCCCGAGTCAGTTACGAACTATGCTGTGGACTTAGTTCGGTTGTTCCAGAGCAATCATTACTTCGTCTTAATAGCTTGTCAGTATGAGTACTGTACAATAACCCAAAGTCGAGAAGAGGGATAGGTCATACGACTATTCCCTTCTTTTCGTCTTAGGTAACTGCATGACTTCTCTTGAGAAGTCAAGCACAAAGGGATGGGGATTTGTGACGCTCGATTTCGTACCGATCTTCGTAGCGAAGACTCAGAACCCTTCGGTAACTAACGATTGGTTCGAGTCCTTCACAATACCCTCCCTAATGGACGTCACCGCCTCCGATACGAAGGCTATGCTGCTTTGTCCTGTGAAGGTGCGACGGAGCTGTCTGAAGAAACTCGACACCCAGGATGATGTGGACGCCTCTTCATCATTCTCTCGCGTTCCGCAAGAACTTCTCCGTGGCGCAGGTAATGAAGGCAGGCGCCTGGTCCAACCGGACCGCATGCACCTCCTTCTACCTTCAGGATATTGCCCACAGTTCCTTGGATCTTTTTCCTTGGGAACCGTGGTGGTTGCTCAACACGTTGTGTAGTTAACCCAGACCCTCGGGGGTCAGGGCTGAACAGCATCGAGTCCTGGTGTGACCGTAAGAATGGATGAGGAATGATAGTGTGACTGGCTCCTCTTCCCATCTTTTTCTTCCCTCTACCTTTGGGTAGAGGGACACGGTCGTCACCCTGCTGGGTAAGGACGAGATGCAGGTGAGCTACTCAATAGAGCACCATCCTATCCCTTTGTTTCAGTAGGGATAGGAGTAAATATCCACCACTTCCTCCAACAAGGGGGTAGGAAGTGGATGCCAAAGATTGAGACAAACCCATCATTTTATGATTGTCTCTTGCAAACAGGAACAAGTTCTTGCTTTGCTGGTACGAAGAGATACGCTTGCCTCTCTCTTAGTACTTGGCCCAGAGGTCTGACCATTGATCCTGCGGTGCACACCCCGATCAATCGGACAGAGGTTTGGATCCCTCCCTTGCTCTTACGACCAGGGAGGCACTCCAGGGTTGGACGAACACCAGTCTGTTCACCAAAAAGACTCAGATTCCTCCCACCAAGAAGTGAGTCTTCCTATTGTTAAAGGACCGAGGGTTTTGTATTACGTATCGGAACAAATGACAATTTGTCGAAAATTGCATTTTTCCTAACTATACAAACCTGAGGTCCTTTACATATAGTCCCACCTCATGCCACCCCTCACTCTGCAACTTTTTGCATGGGCCTAAAGCAAAAGTGATTCTTCACCTCTCGGGCTTGCTCGCGGGCGCGAGCGCACGATCGGACAAGCAGTTAACTACCGTTCTCCCCTTGTTCGAAGCTTACGACCGTCCCAGCTGCCGCTAGTTACCTTCCTATTGTTAAAGGACCTCAGGTTTGTATAGTTAGGAAAATGCAATTTTCGACAAATTGTCATATTTTAAGGTTTGTGGATTGTTCCACTTTTTTCAAAATTTTTCCAAATCTAATAAATAAGAAAACGTTGCTGGACGTGAAGTTTAATCTGAAGCTAAATCGTGAGAACTGTGGTAGATCCATGGATTCCAGGGGGCCCTGGTTTTAGGAATAGAACTCTCAGTATTCTGTCTGGTTAGCCCATAATGGGATTAGGATGGGGATAATTGTATTGGTATAATACTCCTACTATGAGATTCAGGGTCTCTGTAACACGGTTTTTTGGACTTTGCTCCTTGTCAAAGCATCGGATGTAGCTGAAAGTTGACATATGTATATTTTACAACCACACACAAATTTTGTCAGCATTATCAATAACCTAAACCCGTTACTTTTAATTTTTATAGAGTAAAAATGATCTAGCCGACGCCATAGCCAATGATTACGAGCCAAGAGTCGAAAACATTCATTACGTAAGCAAGGTAAACACCACCTTTTGACGAAATGTTGCCCCGCCCATCCACCAGACAGAAACTCCATTGGCTCTGAAACCCAAAGACTTTATGAATGGCGGAACGATACATAGATGTGGGTAGGGTATCAGCGCTAGCGTAGTAATACTACTGTAGCAGTAGTGCCGTAACAGTATAGCAGTATGTAATATACATGAGTTAAACGTTTAGGCCAACTGCTGGGATCCTTGAGGATCATTTAGCACTTCTTACAACTAATCGAGAAATTTGTTTTTATAGACAGATGTTAAATTTTCTAATCCAACAGTGCCCATGGTAGCCTTCAGTGTTATCCTGAATTATAACGAGGCGAAAGTGGGTGGAGCCTCATGAAGTCATCATTCTGACGACAATTATTGGTGAAGGTTTAAAGCCAATATACGGTACCGGCTATTTTTTTTCAGTAAATAGGTAGATAGCCATTAATAAAAATTGCTTGACACTGGATATAGCAGTTATCAAATCAAGCTTGTCTACTACGTTTTTGAAAATTACCAACTATTCTGTACATCTTGTCAATCTGATTGTGACCTATAAAGTAGACTGTAATTTCTTAGGAAACCTATTTGGGAGTTAGACTAATAATCGAAGTGTTTTTGTATTTATTAACATATTTTGTTGGTTTGTTCATTATGACAATTATCAGTGGAGAGGTTCCAGAGTTCATAAAGGTGTACTGCTTTGCTTGTATTTAAATTTGTATGTCATTGTTGCCAGAGGTTTAGCCTTCGTTACGTATAGCCAATCATCCATCGAGAAAGAGGGAAGAATTGCTGTCATAAGTTACGTAACGAGTGCGTTCGAAACCTTTTCTCTGAGGGTCACTTTTACATTGTAAGTACCAAATTTATTCAACCTACGTAATGCAGAATACAGTCAAAATTTATGTGTAGATATAATATGTATTCTGAATAAGCGTTATATTTATGAAATGCATAGATAAAAAGTTATTGCGAAAAAACCGTGTTACAGAGGCCCTGAATCTCATAGTAGTTCTAGCAAATGGGTTTTGCTTACTCTTGGGCCATACTAATGATGTTATGCCATCCCCCTTTTAGGGTAGGGTAGTGATGCGGACATTTGGGAGTCATTTTTCACTTGCGTCATTGGCAAAAGATTTAACTTCACGAAATGCCAATATCTTTTCAACAGCCAATACGTACAGTAATACCTCGACGTACGAGCGCTCCAACATATGAGCATTCCAAGATATGAGCCCAGCCTCCGAGCAAAATTTTGCATCGAGGTATGAGCACAATATTGAGATACAAGCACACTTATAGATGCTAACACTAGATGGCTGAGCCTAAGCTCACTTCACTATACAGTAGAGCAATTAAAAACTGGCTTTTTCCATTGTTATTATCATTGATTTGGGTGTTTTTAGATGGTCGGAATGGATTAAGTTTTTTCAGTTATTTTATGAGAAAAATTGAATTGAGATAGAAGCAAATTGACTTACGAGCTCAGTCCAGGAACGAATTATACCTGTATCTCAAGGTATTACCATATCTTTTCAAGATATTTTTTTTTCAATATTTTTATGATTAGTGAGCTTGAAGATTTGAGTACCCCTGGGCCCCATAATGGAAAAATTCTGGAACAGGTAAAATATCAAATCCTGAACACCCATTAAGATCCATAGAAATTGAAAAAGAAACAAACAAAAACTAATTGGTAAGCTCCAATATCATAACTGTAGTATGTAATCAACAATAATTCTGAATTAGAGACTAGTAATTTTCCCACCATACAGAATACAGAAAAATATAACAACTTTAATAGACAGACAGCATACATAAAGAAAGGACTGTAAAGAAAAAACAAAAATTACTGACTGAATCCCACATTGGTACATTTTGATGACCTCTTTGGACCAGATAACTGGTCAAGGTTTCTAGTTCTCAAAGCTGAAAACATAATAACAACAGCTATACTAGGAAACAAATTATTCAACATATATCCAACACAGGACATGGAATGTAGGCATATCAAAGATAGTGAATGGTTAATCCAAGTAACCAGCAAAAAGCAGTCCACTGCCTTTTTAAATATAACGGAAGTAGATAATTTAAAAAAAAAACCATTACAAGCCACGAAACACTGAATTATGTGTAAGGTACAGTCATTCTACCCAACAATGAATAAGAAGAACTACCTTCAAAACCTTCCCTCTTGCGACTCATGGAATCTGTACAGATGCCATTGCTCACAATTTCTTTGACAACAATTATCAAAATTTATGATAGCAGAAGAAATATTGCATTTTCTTGTATGGATTAATGTTTTTGGCTTATTGAGTTACATTTAGTAATTACCCTGTAACTACGAAAGCAGGAGGAATTTTCACGAAATATTTCGTATATGCATTATCCATTGCCATACGAAGCTCAGTGAATTTTTTCATGACTGCATTTTTTGCCCTATACCCCCATATATAAGGGTAATGGCCGGCCCCCTTAACCTGACAACGCCTGGGTGACTTACAAAGAATCCTATGAGACCATAACCCAATATGTATACGTATGCCTGCAACACACAGAATTTTACCCACAAACATTTGACTACTTGTTATTCACCAACTGATGGTGGAAAACTAGGCACAGCAGTATATGTTCATAACAGTATCTTCTATGAACTTTTAAACATACCATTACAGTCATATCAGATAACAGCTATCGAATTAGTAGAGTGGTTCCTCCATATTCGTGGGGGATGCATGCCAGACCCCCCCCCTCCCCGCGAATGTTTAGAATCCGCGAATAGTTGGCATCCATATAAAAAGGCTGAAAATGGCTTATTTTGGTAGGTAAAACTCGCGAAAAGCCCACTGAAAATTTTTATACCTAGTTTTTTTAATAGTTTTATCACAAAGAATGCATTTTATGATGAAATTGATAAAAAAAAAGGAATATCCGGATATTTCTCATAAAAAATACCACGAATAGGCTAATTTCCTGCGAATAATGGAAGATATGGTCCAGAGAGAATTCTGTGAATCAGTGAGTCCACAAATCGGGAGAACGCGAATACGGGGTGGCCCACTGTACAGTGTTTCCCCGCGTAACCAAGATTCCCCCCCCCCCCCCCTCCCCTTAAGCCAAGAATCTTGCTGAATTTGTTGAAACCCCAACCCCTGGAAAGATGCTTAAAACTGCCTATTTTATTAATTAAAACCCAAGAAAAATCCACTGAAAATGTTTATACCTGGTTTTTTTTTTATATTTTTATCACAAAAAGTGCATTTTATGATGAAACTAATAAAAAAACCCAGGAATTTGTGGATATTTCTCATAGAAAAATACCATGAATATGCAAATTTCCCACGAATAATGGGTAGACATGGTCCATAGAGAAATTTGCGAATACATGAGTCTGCAAATGCTGAGAATGCGAATATGGGGGTGTCCACTGTATACAGAATGCAGGATGAAAATATTATCACAATTTGTAATTTAGACAGCCAACAAAATTTTAATTCAAATTTCAGTGATCTACCAGAATTGATTAATAATCTACTTATAGTAGATTTTAATGCTCATAGTCCCCTTTGAGATAACAACCACCCTACTGACACACCAGAAACAAACGTAGAGAAATATGTATTGGAACATGACCTATGCTGCCTAAATGGAACTGATGTGCTAGCATACTTCTCCAATACCAACTTAACCTTTTTTTCAGTAGATATCTCGCTGTGCTCAGTTGACTTAGCTGCTGAAAGACTTGAGTGGAATGTCCTGGATGATTCTTATACCAGTGACACTTCCCCATTGTCCTAAATTACGTAAATGATAATAAAATATTGCCACCCATAAGATATAATATCCAAAAAGTAGATTGGGACATTTATAATCTACATACGTGAAATATACCACCATTTCTGCATAACCACAGTGTAACAAGTGAATTTTTCACAAATTTCATGATATATGCTGCCGATAAAAGCATACATAAAACAAAACTACATCTAAAATAATCCCCTGTCCCATGGTGGACTCTAACCCGAGCAACTTTATGTAAAATCAAACACATATTAAGTCGAAATCTTAGCAGACTTAAGACTTAGCTCAAAGCCCTTAACAAATCGCCCAACAATACAAACATTCAAAACAAGATAGTAGTAAACAACATAACAATCAATTATATTACCTAAACCATTTTAGTGTAATATAGTGCCAAACTCTGAAAACTTGTAATATCTGAGAAAATATCATCATGGAAAAATTATGCATCATGCATGTCAACAAATATATCTATGAAAGATATTTGGCAAAAAAATAAGGAAAATTAATGGAAAATATATGACACCTAAGAAATGCAATAACCAAAATGGGAAATTATATCATGAACCATGTGAAATATTGAATATATTAGGGAAATGCTTTGAAAACATGAGTGCCTACTTCAGTCTAAATGAACATTTTCAAAATATAAGAACACAAGGAAAAAAATACCATACTCAATTTTGAAACTGTTGAAGATCTAGAATAAAATTATGCATTTAATATAGATGAATTAAATAATGCTCTGAATTCATGTCATCCATTGGCCCCAGGCCATGGTAAAATATCAGTTGAAATTATACAAAGACTAGCCCCCATTGCCAAAACAGATTTACTAAAATTCTTTAACACCATCTGGATGAAACATGTTTTCCAGATAAATGGAAACATGCTATCATTATCCCAATAAACAAACCTGGAAAAGGTTCAAGTAATCCATCCAATTACATATAGACCAATATCTTTGACAAGCTGTTTATGCATAATACTAGAAAAAATGGTCAATACACAACTAACATATGCCATAAAAAAAATATAATTCTAACACCAACACAATCAGGGTCAGTAGCTGGTTGATCAACCCTTGATCCATTGACCTATCTAGAAGATCATATCAAAAATGGATTTGACCATAAAAAATTAAGTGATATTTTTTTATATATAAAAAGCATATGATACAAATGGCAACATAATATTATGCAAAAACTTCACTATGGAGGAGTCATTTACCCATTTTCATTAAGAATTTTCTCACAGATAGAACTTTCCAAATTCAAATAGAAAATTCATATTCAAATATTTATAAATTAGAAGAAGGAATCCCTTAAGGCAGTGTCTAATGCTGTACTCAATTTGCTTTAGCAATCAATGGCATCACAATAAATTTACCAAAATGAGTTAAAAACTGCTTGTATATTGATGACTTTTCCATATATACAAGTAGCATGCTAAGACATGCCCAAAGAATCCTCAATACAGCCATCACAAATATTACCAACTGGGCAACTTCAGTAGGATTCCCAATTTTCAATAAATAAAACAAATACATGATTTTCTATATACCTATATATACCGAAATTAAATTTTGCACAAATTTTAAACACTAGGAATGGTGTTTGATCAGCACGGCACCTGAACTGGGAAGCACACCTCAAGTATATTAAAGTAAAGGGTATAAAAGCCCTTGCCATATTGAAAAAACTATCATGTACCAGATGGGGAACTGGATGTAACGCCATGCTAATCTTAAACAAAGCAACTGTATTAGCTATAATAGTTTAGTGTTGCCCAATATATTCAAGTGCTGCAGAAACAACATTAAAAACACTAGATGCATTACGTCATGAAGGAGTACGTTTGTGCATGGAAGCATTTCGATCATCCCCAATAAACTCCCTATTAACAGAAGCAGGTATATTACCCCTAAAACATCACTACAACTAAATAACTATTCTTAGTGGCCTTTCCCTTCAAGCAGGGACTTCTCCTGCTGCTACCTGCTTTCTGACTTATAATCAGAGTTTTGGAAACCATAGTGCTAGCTCATCCCCAGAAAGAACCAAATGTTTAATGAATTCACATAATATTACACCAATTTTCCATCTAACAATAGAACTCCCCCACCCTGGACTTTGAAACAAATAAAAATATGTAGTACTGCAAAGTTATATCTTCTAAAAAGGAATATGGCACATACACAGATGTACTGCCAACATGCGTTAGACACATCAGAAGAAAAGGAGATCAACTTATGATCTATACAGATGGATTAAAAAAACAACACTGGATTAGGAGCTTCAGCATTCTCAAAAGATAAATGAATCAAAATAAGTATATACTGCAGAACTAGACATAATATCTGAGAAAAGAGCAATTTCCACCAGAATTTTCAGTGACTCGTGAAGTGCTATTGATGCTATAAGCAAATACAAGTCTCCAAATTATCTTGTACAAGAAATCCAAATAAAAATTCATCAACTTATTTAATCAGGGCTATTTAATGAAAATATGTTGGATTTCAGCACGTGGGAATTGAAGGACGAAAGAGCAGATGCAGATGCCCAAAATAGCTTGCAACCCTCTTCCATCAAAAATTACACATGCCCTAGTGTCAGACTGGATAACATCTATTAAGACTTTAATATATCAAGACTGGCAAACAGATTGGACATCAATGCCAACTGCAAACAAGCTGAGAAATATCAAAAGTGAAGTTCATTCATGGATGTCATCATGTTGAAAAGAAAAAGCTAAAGAAGTTGTATTAACAAGACTACTTAAAGGCCATACTAGGTTTTCACATGGTTATTTGATGCCAAATCCACATTCAGACCCAGTGAAATGTAATAAATACAAAATACCAATGACTTTCCAACAATTATTAGTTTATTGTCCATTTTGGAACATCAAAGAAGCATGTAGTTTTGAAATACAACATTAATGTGCATTCTTCCTGAAGGCAAAGAATTCTTATTTAATAGGATCATCATGTTCCTAAATAAAACTGGTTTTCTAAATAGTCTTAGATTTTTTTTTATTCAGGATTAATTCCTGAAAACCAGCCCAAGAAGAGCCTTTATTATTATATATAATAATAATAATAATAATAATAATAGGTTACTTTACAAAATGAATGTTGAATGTCATATATTGTACATAATTTCTGCTTCATTTATAGTCAGTATTATATTTTATTTGTTCCAATGGAAATGCAAACAAGGGCCTTTTATATAAGAGTATCCTTCAGCACAAGCTGGAATGATTTTTAACTCACTTTTTCTTCAGTCTTGAAGAGCAGACCTGTTTTGCTTACTGTGTCCCTGTTGTGTGCTGATTGAATTTGGATGAGTAGTTTGCTACCCGTTTTATTTTTGCTTTGCTTTCATCTTATATCTGCTCTTGTTTTTTTTCTATAGAAAAAAAAATGACCAACGATGTGTAAAAGGGTGTGGGCAACCTTGCGGTGCTTCGTGTCTCCTGTAATAGTAGATCCTTATATGTATATTGTTTCTGTAGGGGAAGGCATGCATTCATTTTTTCCCCTGCAAGGAGTGTGCAGGTTTGTTTTCCCCACAGTTGGAAAAGTTTGGCAACAGGAGGAAAATGGACAAGAAGCATTCTCCGGCTTCTTTTGAATAGGATATTTCCCGAGTAATGCCCCCAAATCCTTCCAGCAACTTTCTAATGTTATCTTCTGCTTCTGTCCCCAGCCTACTAATTTTATTTGGACAAGAAGACTAGTACATCCTATCTTCAGAGGATTATGTAGTAATTAGTGTTGACACACCCTCAGCAGCTACCGTTTTTTCATCTTATTTTGACATTCCAGGTACTAAGAAGACTTTGTGTGTGGAGTAACTGCAAAAGATATGGCTCACACTTAAGATCCATGGTAATCTGTCTCTAGCTTTTTTTTTTTAGAAAACCTGTACTGTCTGTCTGCTGTGTCTGCAGCTATCCCAGGCCCTTGATCTACTGTAAAAGAGGGAGAGCCTTCTGTTGCAGTAATTCTTCCAGCAGCAAATCCTCTGGGTGGTACGTCATCATCTCTGGTTCTGGCCATGGCCTTCCCTACGACATGGTAGCAAGACTTGTGAAAGGGGAAGGAAAGAAAAGTTATATCATTCTCCTTTATCACTAAGCTTGTCTTTGTTCTCCTCGTCCCCAGGCGCCACCATGTAGGCAGAAAAAAACAAAGGGGAATTGTAAGGCCTTGTGTGCAAAAAAGGCAGGCAGACTCCACGTGTGCGATCATCGTTTTCAGACGAGCATGGCTTGAGTTCACTGGTATGGGGTCGTCGTGCCTCTGGCAGGGCTGGCGCCTCCACATCACCTCACTTGGATAGAGGTATGCTCCTGCCTTTTTCACTCATGAGCTCTTGGGCTCACACTTGGATGAATAAATGCATCTTGCTCTGTCTTTGCTCAGTCTAGGGACTGTGCCTGTAATGATACACATAGATAGGGACACGCACAACCCATTTGTGTTGCATGTGTGCAGTCCCCAGGCCATGCTTGCTTGACTAGAGTAGGTTCTCCCTCTCTTGCTTCTTTGTGGGTGAGCACAGAGGAGAGCCAATACGTACCACTATCTCACTTGGTGCCTGCATGCGCACTGAGCTCTTTCATTTAAGGGAGAGATCTCCCCTGATGTCCTCCACCTATGGTGTGCAAGGTTTGTCGCCAGGCACGTGGGAGTGATGGTATGCAGTTTACCTTTTTGCTTGAAGAGGGTGCAGCCTGGGCAGGAGGAGATCAGTTGGATCCTGAGGGTCCCCTCTTCTCTAGAATCCTGAGGAAAGCTATGCAGAGAAGACTGTCAGGAGATATGAAGCAGAGGCAGCTAACTTGAGACTGTCAGGTTCATGTATGAGCATAGTAATCTACCAGAAGTGTTGCTCCAGCTGCTTGCAGAGGTTTCCTTTAGAGATGCTTCTGAGGTGCGATGCTCAGTCAGGTTGCCTTGGTCTCAGCTAACACGTTGTGTCTTTGATAAGGCGAACACTGTGATCTTCAGTGCAGGCAGTTGCATGGCTTCCAACAGATCAAACAAACTCCTTTTCCCCACTGCTGTTGCATCTGAGGAGGTACTACATGTTAGAGGACACAGAGGTTACTGTGTTGCAGCTTGACTCATCAGTCAGCAGACTGATAGTGAAGTCACTCTGGAGAGATTCTGCTAGGAAGGTCTCAATCTCTGCCTGAGAGATGAATGCTATTGAGTCTATGACCTTGGCTTCTCTCCAGGTTGTCTTATGGCTCAACCTCTAGTTGAATGTATTGACAGCCCTTGCCGTGACAGGAATCTCCCTTTTGGATGAGAGGACAGTTTTTAGGAGGCTGCTGGTATCAGTAGGTAAGGTGATGACCTTCCTCACATAACAGAGTACCAAAGCATTGGGAACTATGCACTTTGAAGGAGAGATGTGGTTTCCTCCTTTTTTTTCTTATGTTTCTAATGAGTAGCCTGTTGCTGAGAAACAGTTTGGAATTGGGCTTGTTGCCACTGTTTCCAAAGAGTAATTGAAAGCAGTAGTTGAGCATAGGAGACCTGAGACTCCCTTCTCAACTTCATGATGACCTTCAAACCTGCCTCCGGGGGTAAAGACAGTCACAGCTAAACCTTTGTGTGCAACAATTCCTTCTTCATTTGGTTTTGCAAAGAGTCCTGCTCTACTAAAACCCAGACAGATAGCCCAACCTTCTTTCTCCGAGGGAGGTGGGGAGACTTCTCAACCTTTTTGTCCTTCTCTAGCTATGGTTAATAAAGGAGGAAGGGGGAAGAAGAAGGAAGACTGGAGGTGGCGATCCCCTTTGTTGACATGAGTAGGCAGTTGCTTGTCTTCTTGCAATTGGGCCAAGTCACAGGACCAGGAAGCAGAACTCTGGGTGGTTTCAATCCATCTACAGGATTCCATTTTAGAATGTTTGTCCTCTGCTCTTTAACACACCGGAGGAAGTGATGAAAGAGAAAGGTGCGGTGGAAGTGTAGACCACCATTCTCCAAGTGTTGTTTTTTTTCTTGTAAGAAAAACTTATATGTTTATTGAGAGGTATAGAACAAGAGCAGTAGACCATGTCAACAGTTTTGGGGAGTAAACCTGTGTCACCTCTTAAACTACAGAATTATATACTACAAGTTGTAATTATAAAATTTACAGTGCATGCTGGAAGTTAACTTCAGTTTCTCTAGAAAACACTGTACCGGACAAACCTATCTAACTGGTAACTAGCTTCCTATGTACCTCATCAGTCAACCAAGCATTCCAGTGTTTCGCTTTTATTTCAAGTTTCTTGCATAGCAACATACTCTGAATCACTTTACAATGTGCAAGCACTCAAAATGTCTATTATCAGAAATAGTTTGCATGTATGGCTACCACCAGTGTTTTTTGCACACAGCACTGGTATTGCAGCTAGAAATTTTTTCAAGGCACTGTACTGCAGTCTTCCATGAAAAACAGCCAAGAGTGCAGCTCAAATATCATTAATTTCCCTTAATTGCTTGTCCGGGCAAACCCTCTCATCACGTGAAACCTGATATGTGAAAGGGTAGCCATTATTCCTAAAATGAGGGCATTGCAGACAGGTCATCAATTTCTCTGTTAACAAGTATGTGCTACTGTCTTGCTTTGAGATGGAATTATTGTGTTCAGTGCTGGACTCCATCAGAAAGGGAAACATCGTGCTTTCGATAGAACTGAAGGGTAGGTACTGTCAAGTATCCATTCATCAAGATTCTGTGGAGTATGTACTTCTGCATTATCTTTGGAAGCATAATTCAGTTCAAGGTGTTGTGCATCAGACTGGCAACTGTGCCTCAGATGTTCACCTAGGTGCTCACCTTGGTGTCATGGCGTCGGTGACCCTGGTAGTTGTGACGCCAGATAACTAACAATCAATCAATCAATGACCTTGGTGTCAACTTACACCCATTTGAGTATTCACTGACTGTTATACCTGGATGATCGGTTATTTCTGACATCCTCGGAGGTGCAGCTACCTCAGGACAGATATCACTTTCTCATCTTTACCAAGTTGGGATTATGGTTGACCTGTAGAAATAGTATCTCATTCCCCAGCAGCAGGCAGAGTATCTGGGCAGGCATGTAGACTTGGTATCAGCAAGAGTTTTCCCGTTGGATGCTCATGTGAATGAACTCAAGAGGTTACAGCAGTTTCTGTTCTAGCAGGAACAACCAACTTGGCTTTGGCAGGTGGTCTTAGATCATGTTTTGCCCATGGAGAAGCTTGTGCCACAAGGTTGGAGCCTCTGATGCTCACTTCTGTGGCATCTGAAGCTCCACTGAACTGCTCATTGCAATCCCCTATCTCAACTCATTTTCTATAGTCTTTAGTTCTGTTGAACTCTCCATCTATGATGCATCAAAGGAGGGTTTGACACATACCTGAAATGAGAGTTTGTTTCAGCTGTGTTGTAAAAGGATTCACTTCATCTGCACATCAATGTTTCAGAGAAACAGACAGCATGGTTAGTGTTGCAAGCATTCCAAAACAGTTTGGTGACGTTGATTTGGATCCTATGCCAGTTGGTGGCACAGTTATAGAGTTGGCAATTCACCAAGCTGTGTAGTTGTGTTCTAGTTATTTTACTGGTAAGAGGAACATTCTGACAGATCAGCTAAATTGTCAGGATCATGTGGTGGTGACAGAGTGGTCTCACTCTTGAGCATCCGAGGCTGTTCAAGGTTCGGGGTTCACCTATGCCCAATCTGATTGCAGTAGGTTAAACAGAAAACTTCCCATCTTCTGTTTTCAAACCCCAGACCTTTGGCAGGTGATAGAAGATGCTTTCCAACACCCCTGTGACAATCAGGATGTGTTTGTGTTTCCCTTGTTGAGCCTCCTCCACAGGGTGATCAATGACTTGTGGCTTGTAATTGGCCACAAGCTGAGTAGTACTTGGATCTGCCAACTTTTATGGTCATGGCACAGAGATTTCCCCTTGGCCCCATCCTTCTGTGCCAACCACATGTTTGCAAGCACCAGTACCACCAGGTAGTTCACTTCCAGTACCGTCATGTGTTGAAGTTGTCCGGCATATTCTGTGGGAGGGAGGCTTTTCTTGCAGGGTGTGAGTGAGATGTCTGGGCACCTCATGCGTGTCTCTGTAAACATAAACCAAGGAAAGCGGGCCATCTTTAGTGATAGGTGTCATAGAAGAGGCATCTGTCTTATTTGTAGCATTGCTCAGTGGACCACAGCCTTCTATTTACCCTCATGAAGACAAGCTCCTCTCAGTTTTGGCAGTAATAGGCTATTGCTCAGCATTGTCACAAGTCCTTAAACTGAAAGGGTCAGATTTCCACTTTGATGGAGTTATGCATGCTCATCAGAAGCTTTGAGCATCTTGTCCTCCTTGGGATCTTGTTCTGCAGAAACTTACCAGGGCACCCTTTAAGCCTCTGCTGCATGCAGCAAACAGAGACCCGACCTTCAAAGACTCAAAGACTTTAATTGTGGGACTTACCCAGTAATTATATAGCAGAGACCCAGTTTGGTGGAACACCGCAATCAATATCTATAGTATGGGAAGGAGAACAGTGTTTTTAAGTTATCAAAAATTTTAGGAGCAAATGGGATTTTTAACATGACTGGCTTGTTTGGATTTCTTTTTAACACTGGTATTTTAGATAAACTGTAATGCTTGTGTGCGCCTTGCTTTTATTCTTATTGAAATGATGTATATGTATGTATGTGTGCATGTACATATGTGTATGTATGTATGTATGTATGTATGTATGTATGTGTGTGTGTATATGTATTATATGCAATAATTTCTTTTTCATATAATTCATTTTTATATTTATTTTATAATTACCAGTATCTTTTATCATATTTTTTAAATAATTCTCTGTTTAATTATTATTATTAAAATTTATAGGGTCTTTTTATATATACAGTAAATACCTTGGGTTACGAATTTAATCCGTTCCAGAACCTGCTTCGTAACCTAAAAAATTCGTAACCCAAATGGATTTTCCCATAAGAATGTTATAAAAAGCAAATAATGCATTCCATCCGACCATGAATAACCATTTCAATTCATATTTTTCCATTTATTTTTGTTCACTAAGGTTGAAAATTCGTGTAGGAATTACATAAAATTATAAATTGAAGAATGATAAACACTAGATTTAATATGCATACACAGTAAAACCTGAACTTTACCTTTGGCGAGTGTGGCTGCTGGCTTGACGGAGACGGGAGGAGGGGAAGGGTGAGGAGGAGAGGGTTAGGGCTTGGGGGTTGGAAATCTCCCTCCGTGAAACACTTCTGGAAGACTTTCTGGTTCTTTCTCTAGAGACAGCCGTTCACTACGATCACTAATTTTACTACGCTTACGCAACACTATGTTGTCTTTCACAATTTTGAAAAAATATTTTTCTATGAGCAAATTTTCTACATCGTCGAGAATATAAGGCCGTTGTTTCGTCAATACTGTGACACCTTTTGATGCTTTACTGGCTTTAATTTCTTCATTTTTCTTCAAAATAGTGCAGATCGTTGATTGCGACCGCTTGAAGAATGCTGCAATGTCTTTCACGCACTCGCCTTTATCATGCATTTGGATAATTTCCTTCTTCATTTCGACTGTAATCATCTCCTTCTTTCTTATGCTTTCCTTCTTGCTGCTTGCCTTCGTCATCTTGGGAGCCATTGTCTTTAGTATTTGGGTAATAGTAATGTATAAGCACTATCACGGAAACACAACACGTGCGCAAATCACTAAGCAAATTTGAGAGCGTATCACGGACAGATGCGTTCAATCTTACCGCCAGCGAGATATTGAAAGAGTTATGGTTTAAAAAGGGTCAAGGGATGCGTAGGAGGAAGTCACGTGACCCTCGTTAAGTTTTGGCCGAAAAATGCATTCGCAGATCCCACACGCTCATCCGATGTAAACAAAGCAGGCGTTAAGTTTTGGCCGAAAAAAAAAAAATGCGTTCGCAGATCCCACGCTCATCCGATGTAAACAAATCAGGCGGCCTCATGATGGAAATTCGCGCATTCGTATTCCAAGCGAAATTCGTATTCCAGAATGAGGGCGTCACTTCGTAGTTAAAAAATTCGTATACTAATCGGTTCGTAACCCAAAGTATTACTGTAGTTCGGTATCAATGACCTAGTTGTCGCGATGCTAGATTAATATAGTATCAATCAATCAATCAATCATATAGCAAAGAGTTTCACTCACCCGCCAGTTAAATTCCGAAGTTTGTGGGTTACGCTAATTTTCTGTCTTGTTTTGGTTAGGTAACCATGACTCCGCCCACTTTTGGGGAAAGAGAGGAACCAATTGGCAAAGGGACCAGTTTATTTCTGCTGGCTGATGGCTACAGACTGGTGGTCAGCTGCAGTTAATTCTGGAATCTTTACTTTTCCTTTTGTCTCTACCTCATATATGCATGAGTTACCAGATGCCACATATTCCTTGCTTTAAAATCTTTGATTGTTTTTAACTGGTTTCCAGCTGGCACAAGAAGGTTATCATATTGTTAAGACCTCAAGTTTGATAGGTATGAAAAATACAAATTTTTTTAAAATGTCATATTTTTAATTTAAATTAGTGTGTATTGATTTTTTATACCTTTTTTCAGGCATATTATAACCTTCTAACTTCTTAGTTTAACTCAAATTTTAGATGTCAGAATCTTAGACTAGGCTATGGTAGCAACTGCTAACATAGCGTAGGCTACCATCATATTTTGATTCCAAATATATAGAAACGTAGCCTAGGCTTATTGCCAGAATCAAAACTCAAACATTACATGGGGTATATGCTAAACTCCTAATATATGCATTAAAAAATGGGGTTGAACATTACTTGGAGTCTAATATTACACGAATATATATCTTAAAGGCACTGGTGGAAGGAAAAGGATAAATATATATATTTAAATATAATGGGGTTGATAACCTTAGCTCTTGCTGGTTAGAGACAGATGCAAACGCTGAATTCCTCGGAGATGCTGAGATCAAAAGCATAAAGAAAACATGTTGTGTACAGAATAGAGGTCATTGATGCATTCCAGAGACATGAGTTAATCACGGGAAAAGTTATCGAGTTTCATGTATGTAGCATGTGTGTATTCGTACATCTATTAGTGGGCGTACATTCGTACATCTGTGAGTCAGAGAAAATGACCTATAATCTCTAGTATGTGAATTAACGGGGGGAATTAGACGACAAACTGTCATAGTAGACACAAGTGATTTTGGCATAGAGGAGGTGTTAAAGGTCTGTCGGAAAAGGTAAAAGTGAAGTGACATTAAGTTCAGTTCTAGAGAAAGGGGAGTGCGATGTGACACACATTTTATTGACGAACTTTAATGTTTAATTGTCTGATAATTATATTCTCATTTTCTGATCGATTCGAAGTCACCATATAGAAAAATGGTATTTTTCTAGACTTGTTTTGACTTTTGATAAACTATGAATTCTTGGACAGAAAGAGATAAGAGGGGTACTTACTTAAATATGATATTGTTATGTTACAATAAAGTTTCATACATACTTACCTGGCAGATATATACATAGCTAAGACTCCGTCGTCCCCGACAGAAATTCAAATTTCGCGCCACTCGCTACAGGTAGGTCAGGTGACTACCTGCCGCCCTGGGCGGCAGGACTAGGAACCATCCCCGTTTTCTATCATATTTTCTCTCTTCCACCTGTCTCCTGCGGGGAGGCTGGGTGGGCCTTTATTGTATATATCTGCCAGGTAAGTATGTATGAAACTTTATTGTAACATAACAATATCATTTTCATACAATCAACTACCTGTCAGATATATACATAGCTGATTGGCACCCTTCGGTGGAGGGTAAGAGACAGCTACTATATGGAATAGACAGGTAAACAACATATGTTGTAGGTAGTAAATTAAACCAAACCTTGGTTCCTACCTGATAGGTGGTGAGACTTCGTGGGTGTTTGCCCAGTAGTCTGCATCACCTCAAGAACTTTAGCGAGATATATGATCTATGGCCAAGAGTTCTTGTGGGTCTGCCGATGGGGTCTTACCCACTTACTCGCAGAGCCTAAAAGGACTTTGTCAATGGGTGCTGATCTTATATGACAATACACCTTATGAAGGAGCACACAACCAATCCCGACCACCTGATCCTAACCATATGTTAGAACTAAGGATTGTTACGAGTTATCCCCGAACTCGTCACAACAACCGTAACTCAAAACCACTACGCACACATACATAATTTTCAAAAAAAAAATTATACTCAACTAATTGGATATGACAAGAATTCTCTTACTGAACAACATAGACGGCCGCCCGTGCTAGCCTAAGTCCTCCATTGTTCGAAGAGACTCTCGACCATATCCAAAAAGAAGAAAAGTATATACATTTAAGGATTGGTGTCGGCTCCCGTACCCAGATCGTATCCGCCGATACGAAAGGACCTAGAGAAAAACACTTCTCATATGTCACACGCACGCACGTCTTTCAAGTAATGAGATGCAAATACTGAGTTGCATCTCCAAAATGTCGTATCTATGATGTTTTTAAGCGACATATTCTTATGAAACGAGAGAGACGTCGCTATAGCTCTCACTTCATGAGCTTTTACTCTCAACAGTTGTAACTGTTCGTCAGGACAGGCCTTATGAGCGTCTGTAATGACGTTTCTTATTCAAAGAATGCCAGCGCATTCTTGGACATCAGTCTTGTGGGGTCTTTTACTGCGCACCAAAAGACCTTGTCTAGAGCCTCCATTTGATGCTTTCAGCTCTAACAGGGCATAGAGACCTCTCTGCTTCTCTGCCTACGAGACTCGACATGCCTTTGACTTCGAATGACTTAGGCCAGGGATTCGTAGATTCTCGTTTTTCGCTAAAAACAGGGTCTTAAACGAGCAAATCGCTGAGTCTCCCTTGAATCCTACTTTATCCTGCAGAGCATGCAATTCACTAATTCTCTTTGCCGTAGCTAAAGATAATAGGAATAGGCATTTCGGGTAATGTCTCTAAACGATGCCCGATGAGGAGGTTCGAATCTTTCCGATGACAGATACTTTAGGACTACGTCTAGGTTCCAGTTCGGAGGTACTGGTTCCTTAGACTTTGAAGTCTCAAAAGACCTTATGAGATCGTGGAGATCTTTATTATCTGCCAGATCTAAACCTCTGTTCCTGAATACAGCCGAGAGCATACTTCTGTATCCCTTTATTGTGGATACGGCTAGATGAGATTTTTTCTCTCAGGAATAGCAGGAAATCAGCAATTTCCGCTATAGAGGTAGTGGAGGAGGACAACTTCTTGGATCTACACCACCTTCTAAATACCTCCACTTTTGATTGGTATACTTTCGTAGTGGAGGTTCTGCGTGCTCTCGCGATCGCGCTTGCCACTTCGCGAGAAAAGCCTCTCGCTCTGACAAGTCTTTCGATAGTCGAAAGGCAGTCAGAGCGAGAGCGGGGAGGTTTTGGTGGTACCTCCTTGAAGTGTTGTTTGTCTGAGAAGATCCATCCTTCTTGGTAGGGATCTTGGAAAATCTACGATCCACTCTACCACCTCCGTGAACCATTCCTGGGCCGGCCAAAAGGGGGCTATTACGTCATCCTCGTCTCTTTTGACGCCACAAACTTTCTCATTACTAACCCCAGGATTTTGAATGGGGGAAAAGCATATACGTCTACTCGAGACCAATTTAGCAGGAAGGCGTCTACCATAAGAGCTCTTGATCTTCCACGACCGAGCAAAAAAACTGGGAGCCTTTTTTGAAATGAATGTTGCGAATAGATTCCCACATGAGGAGTTTCCCCACAGAGACCAGAGATCGAGACACACTTCCTCGTGTAGTGTCCATTCTGTATGAAGGACCTGGTTCCTCCTGCTGAGCCTGTCCGCCCTCACATTCCTTACTCCCTGTACGAACCTTGTCAGCAGGGAGATGTTCCTGTGAGACGATTCCAAACAGTAATAGGTGTTGTCGTGTGCTCGTAAGGAACGAGGAGTGCGTCCCTCCCTGTTTCCGAATGTAGGCAAGTGCGGTGGTGTTGTCCACGTTTACTTGCACTACCTTGTTTGACACCAGAGGTTCTAGGCTCTTCAAGGCCAGATGTACGGCGAAGAGCTCTTTGCAGTTTTATGTGCCAAGAACACCTGTGCTGGTTCCCAGGTGCCTGACACTTCCTCTGAGCCTAATGTCGCTCCCCAACCTCTCTCCGACGCGTCGGAGAACAACACTAGGTCTGGGTTCTGTGTTCTTAGAGAGATCCCTTTGTTCTCTTCCAGAGGGAGCAACCACCACTGTAGGTGTGACTTTATCTCCACTGGAATGGGAAAAACGTCCGACAGTTGTCCGGTTTTCCAGCTCCAAGACCTCTTGAGGAAGAATTGAAGCGGACGTATATGAAGTCTTCCTAGAGGGAAGAATTGTTCTAGCGAGGAAAGCGTCCCCAGAAGCTCAACCCATTCCCTCGCCGACGTTTGTTGCTTCTCTAAGAAGAGAGAGACTATCCGCAAACCTTTTGCGATTCTCTCTTGCGAAGGAAAAACTCGAAACCCCGAGAATCCATCCGAATCCCCAGATAGACTAGGTCTTGTCTGGGGTCAGCTGAGACTTCTCGAGGTTCACAAGCAATCCCAACGCTTTGATTAAATCCAGAGTTAACTTTAGGTCCTCCAAGCACTGTCTCTCCGATCTGGCCCTGATGACCAGTCGTCCAGATACATAGAGACATTCACTCCTTTGAGGTGAAGAAACCTCGCCACATTCTTCATCAGGCTTGTGAAGACCTGAGGAGCTGTGGACAGGCCGAAAACACAAGGCTCTGAACTGAAAAGATCCTTCCCCGTCATGAAACGGAGGTACTTCTTCGATGAAGGGTGGATCGGGACGTGAAAAGTAAAGGCGTCCTGGAGATCTAAAGACACCATCCAATCTCCCTGTCGTAATGACGCCATGACTGAAGCAGAAGTCTCCATGGAGAACTTCTCCTTCTGAACAAATTTGTTCAGAGAGCTGACGTCCAGTACTGGTCTCCAGCCTCCCGAGGCTTTCGCCACCAGAAAAAGGCGATTGTAAAACCCCTGGGGAGTGTTGATCCCGTACCAATTCTATCGCTCTCTTGTCCCACATTTGTTCCACCATCGATCGAAGAGTATCCCTCAGCACAGGATCCTTGTATTTGGCTGATAGTTCCCTTGGTATTGACATTAGGGGAGGAGTGTTCAGGAAAGGGATACGATATCCCCTCCTTAAGATCGCCAAAGATGACGCGTCTGCATTTATCAGTGTCCAGGCTTCCACAAATCCCAGGAGCCTGCACCTACTGGTGCTTGGAGGAGAGAATCTTCATTTTCCCTTCTTAAAGGGACGAAAAGCAGATCTACCTCTCTTCTCTGGAGCCTTCCTCCTGTGGAAGGTCTGGAGGTCGGACCACCTCGAAAGGGCTGCACCGTTGTACTGGGTCCTTTCTTGTCCGATGCAGCAACAGGTTTCTTCTTTCTTGCTGACTGCGTCAGCAGATCCTGAGTTGCCTTCTCAGTTAAAGAATGCGCAATGTCCTTTACTAACTGAGAAGGGAACAAAAAGTCAGATAGAGGCGCATATAGAAGTGCTGCTCTCTGAGCATGTGAGACTGCCTTTGTTAAGAAGGCGCCATATACAGTCCTTTTCTTTAAAAGACCTGCCCCAAACAAAGAGGAGATTTCAAAAGATCCATCCTGTACCGCCTTGTCAATACAGACAATATGCATAACAGGGCTTCAGGTTCGATTCCTTCCGAATCATGGGCTTTCTTGGACATCACCCCAAGGGACCAATCTAAGAAGTTAAAAACTTCCAATACACGAAAGAGTCCCTTGAGGAGATGATCCAGTTCCGAAATTCCCCACGTAATCCGTGCAGAATTGAGACTTTGAACGCCGTGAAAGCGTCAACCAAAGTCGAAAAATCTGTTTGTTTTCGGTTGTAGAAGGGAGAGCAATACCCATATTCTCTCCCGTCTGATACCAAATGCCTCTTTTCCCAGCTAATCTTGCTGGAGGCATGCAGAAGACTGTCCTCACTAAGTCTTTCTTAGACTTCATACCATGAGTCTAAGGAAATGTAATGCTCTCTTCATCGATATGGTGGGTTTCATTTTGAGAAAAGACGAAGGCTTCTTCGTCTTATTAAAAGCACTGGAAAAGAGCGAGCGCGAGAAGGAGGAGCGGCAGGCGTCAACTCGTCTCCGTACTCCTCAAGAAGTAGGGTAGTCAACACCTTATAGTTAGACAGACCTTCTCTTCCACTATATTCGTCATCCGAGTTTTTTCCTTTCCTCTAACTCGGATCTACATGCGTCTCCGCTCTCCTTTCCGAACGTTCTTCTTCTTGAGAGACAAACTCCTAAATGGAGAGGGGCTAAGGGAATGATATTCCTTCCTCTTTCCCGCTCTAATGGTCTTGGAAGGCGTCCTAAGCTTCGGCTTCTCTAGAATTTTAGAAGACGCTTCACGCTTACATGACGCTTCCCGTTCGCCAAGCGTCATGGATGACGTCTTTTGCTGACGTCTCGATGACGCTTCGCGCTTGGAAGACGCTCCGCTCTCCAAAGGCGTCCTACTTGGCGTCATAATATTGGACGGAGCGTCATGTCTATGCTCCGTTTCCAATGACGCTTCGCGTCTAAAAGACGTCTTACGTCTCTCTGGCGTTACGAAACTCTCGTAAGCCACCTGTTCTCGCTCTCGAACTAGACGCTTCTGTAAGACGTTTAGGCCGTTTCCCGTCTGTATGACGCTTCTCGTTGAACAGGTGAGAGAGGACGAGACTTCTTAATTGGAAGCGTCACGTCCTTTCCGACGTGGCGCTAAAACTCCCAATAGAGATGACAGTTTGCTCTTGAACTGCCATAATGATCTTTCTTGACGCTTCTCCCACGTCCAGTGCATGACGTCTTTCGTCATCACTCGGGGGGAGACGAAGGAAAGGGTACTTCCGCGTACACTTCAGGTGACGCTGACGCCCCCTTCGCTTTCTTGCTAGAAGACGGAGCGTCATCTGAGAAACGCTCTGGACTAGAATCTATGTCAGGCTCATATGACGCTTCAGCGGTCTCGACAAGTTCGATTCCTTCCACCCTCGTTTAGGTGAGGGAGAGGGAGAGGACGAGAAACACTCGCGAAGGACGCTTTTTCTATAGCGCCCTTGAGCCGCCTGCCACGAAGCAGAGCTAGCTGAAGGGACGTCTGACCGTTGGGGATTCCCCACAACCTCCTTAAGGCTTTCGACTTTCCTTCTCCTCTGGGCTTGTGAGCTTGGAAGAGGTCTAGGCCTGGGAGCGTCGCAGGGACGATCAAACGCCCCCTCCACAACACTGGGAGAACTCACTTCACTGTAATGCTCACTTTCACTAGCCTTACCTTTGAAGTCAGCCATCTTGGACTTCATGTCTCTAATTGTAGCTTTCAGATTGGCGATTTCCGATGCCGAATCCGAAAAAGCACTCTGAGAATGAGATACATAGGGAGAATCTACATCAGTAGGATTAGAATTATCAGTGAAAGGCTCAATAGGCCTTGAACTCACACTTTCAATCGTCTAATTCTATCCCTCTCTAACTTCTTCAAATAAGAAGTCAAAGTCTTCCACTCTTCTGCATTCAATCCCTCGCATTCCTTACAAGTATTAATAGCAGAACACTGAAACCCCCTACATTTACGGCATACAGTGTGAGGATCACCGAAGCTTTCGGTATCCTCACCCTGCAGCCTACATTCACACACATTCTCACACTCACATTAGAATCAGACATACTGAGAAAAATCCAAAAGAGTTATTCCAAAAACAGTCCACTGTAGCGAATGCCAAAACACGATCCAAATACGTCACCAAAAAGCCGAAAAAACGATGATCAAAGGATGAAAAATGAATCTAAGTCAGGAGGTAATAACAACAATGTTGATACACCGGCGACAGAGAAAATATGATAGAAAACGGGGATGGTTCCTAGTCCTGCCGCCCAGGGCAAGGCAGGTAGATCACCGACCTACCTGTAGCGAGTGGCGCGCGAAATTTGAATTTCTGTCGGGGACGACGGAGTCTTAGCTATGTATATATCTGACAGGTAAGTTGATTGTATGAAAATGATATTGGGAAGAATATGATAGTTTAACGTTCTTTTTGGAGACTATCTTAACACATTTTATTCCATTTTTATGTTAGCTATTTTTGGGAAATAAAAGGTATATTTTTGTAATAGCGGGAGTTTGAATTACCCTAGAGTTTGATATTTGATTTTCAGCTAGCTTCAGATGGTGACACTTAAAGGGGAACAATGGAAGGTGGGTCACATTACCAAGTTAGGAGTTTCTCTCCAACTGTTTAAACGAGTGTCATTTTGACC
>NC_087203.1:58036956-58099456 GCF_015104395.2 Macrobrachium nipponense | reverse complement strand
AAGTTTATCATTAATATTTTCCAATAATAATACTATAAGTACAAAATTCATATCTGAGTATTTTAAATACAATAATCATTCCATTTCTCTCTTTTAAATACTGTAAGGACAACTCTCTCTCTCTCTCTCTCGTCTCTCTCTCTCTCTCTCTCTCTCTCTCTCTCTCTCTCTCCACAAGATACTTGTCATACATTTGGTGTTTCTATTTCTTCCTTTTATCTCTCTTGCTCTCAGCAAAAGAATTGATAGACAGACAAACATAACTGCACAGTCCTCTCTGTCTCTCTTCTCTGGAGAAATATATGTATTTATGGGAGGGGGAAAAAGTTGCCTACAGACATTCATTTCAATCTATTGAAACCGTAAGGAGTTATTTCTCTCTCTCTCTCTCTCTCTCTCTTTTGTATTTTAATGAAAATATACAGTAATTTGTGAACACACAGTGTTGCACATTGAAAAAAGTAAATTAGTGATAATTTTAGAGATACGGCCCTAAGAAAAATTGCAAATTAGTAGTGAAATTTTCCCTGTGGACATGTTTTCAAGAACGTCGTTCCGGCTTACGACGATTTTCGGGTTACGACGCGTCTTAAGAACGGAACCCCCGTCGTAACCCGGGGACCGCCTGTATATATATATATATATATATATTACACACGTATAAGGCAAACATTCTCAGTTTGCCTTATTTTAACGGATTTGAAACCATTAAACCATTGTTAAAAGCTTTTAATGTCAACCTTGTTTTTTCCTATAATAACACACTAAAAAGAATGTTAATAAAAATTGCCCCAGAGAAAGCAACAAAGATATAATTACTGACTTAAATAAAAATCAGTTGCCTTAGAGTTATTAATTGCACCCATTGTTTATGCTTGTTTGGAAAGGTTTCTTATCTTCCAGGTGTGTCGGATTCTGGTACTAATCCCTTTATAATTAATCCCTATCTGTCAGTTATACGAACCTTCTTGTATTGTCTTTTCTCGTATTTATGTCAGTATCTGCTCAGTAAAGGACTTTTAAAAGTCGAAAGATCTTTCAGACCTCCTTCGTTTATTTTTCCTTCGTGGCATTTATCTTTATATATATATATATATATATATATATATATATAATATATATATATATATATTATGGTATTTTGTAAGTATAGTAGACTAGAGTGGCATAATCTATGAGGTGGTAGGTTGTTGGTCGTGATTAGATGTTAATGCTGCAAGCAGCTTTTTATAAGTGGACTGACTTTGCAAATCATCGTAATGATTAATTCAAGAAAATGTACCTCATGAAGAGAGGTTCAAGGTTCATGTAGTAACTGTTCAGATCCCCTCTTTGAGTTGCAATTGGCAGTGTCTTATTTTTTGTGTTTCTTTTTTATTCTCCAGATGCAAACCAGCAGCTTCAATTTAACACTGGACAGCCTGACCAGTCTTTGGCTTTACATTTAGCCATTTGTGCTCCGTCATATTTTAATAATGAGAATGATGAAGTTTTAAGAAAATGGAATCAACTCCAAGCATTTTGGGGAGCAGGAAAAGGTATGTGAAAAATAATACTTATTTGTGTGAATATTACAGCAGCATTAATTGTAGTAACCCTTTTGCTTATGTGGATAGGCAAAGCAGTTAAGACTTAAAGGTTCAAATGACAAAATGTGTATTACATGGGTGGGTGTAACTTTTTCTTCCTTGAAGACCTGTCTTTCTTACAGTAATCTGTCACTTTTTACTTTATTTCATTACTGTCGAAAGTGTGTAGAATGCTTTTAAAGTGAACTTTTCATAGAATTGTCTTTACAACAAAAACCTTTTTTTCCTTTATTTGTCCAAACCCCAAGAAGCCCTAGTTACCAAGTACAGTGAGATCTTTCCCAGCTCAAACAGTCCCTTGTCACAATTACCTGTCTGTCTCATTTCACCTTGTATTTCATCTCTCATACACAAACCTTTGTAGATGTCATGCATGTGTAATAATGGATTTATGGGGAAGATTTCTTGGATGAAACAGGAAATTATATTTCCAGATTTTATTATGATAGTACGTACAGTATAAGGTGCCTATTCTCTCAGGCAGAGTCTGTGCATAAATCTCCTGTATTTCCATTCTCACTCACTCTATTCCACACAAATTCCACACACGCGGGTAACCAATTGTAGTTTTTCACAACTGTCAAAGGATTAATTTTACAAAATAGTTTATATTAAAAATGATACAGAAGTCAGTGGAACATGATTGAAAATAATATAATAACTGATTACAGGCAGTCCCCGGGTTATGATGGGGGTTCCGTTCTTGAGACGCACTGTAAGCCAAAAATTGTCGTAAGCTGGAACATCGTCAAAAATCCTAAGAAAACCTTACTCTTAATGTTTTGGGTGCATTAAAAACTATGTAAACTGCATTCTTATTGCATTTTTCATCAGAAAAACCTTCAAATATTGATTATTTTGCATTTTTGGAGTCATATTTCTTATGCCAGATCAGCGTTGTAGGCACCGTAACCCTGGAACATGCATCATAAACCTGGAAATAATTTCTAATAAATATAATTGAAAAGTGTTGTAACCTCGGAATGTCGTAAGCCGAACCTGTCGTAAGCCGGGGACTGCCTGTATTTCAGTATTTATAAAATAATAATAGTATGTGCTAACAGTAAATCACATACGTTCATGACATATCACAAGGGCCAATGTATGTAACATACATAAAGAATTGTCATCGTCCTTTCGACTGCTCAAGATTAGTAACCATGCAAGTAAGTGCCAACATATTCAAACGCAAGAGGTCTTTCACCAAAAATTACTTCATCAACAGAATATCAATTTTGCCCTAGTATATCCAGACTTTGTCATTAAGATTTTTATTGTTTATCACAGATTTCTTTTATCTCTGCGGCAGTTCCGTTCCCAGGCATGTGCTGATAAGCGAAAACTGCCATTAACCGAAACTCAGTGTTTGTTCATGAAACTTACCTGTCAGATATATATATAGCTGTATTTTCTGACGTCCGACAGAATTTCAAAACTCGCGGCACACGTAGTGGGCGGCCAGGTGGTAGTACCCATTCCCGCCGCTGGGAGGCGGATATCAGGAACCATTCCCATTTTCTATTCATATTTTTTCTGTCGCCGGTGCTGGAAACAACTGTTTGCAGTACCTCCGTCTAGGATTTTTGATTTATCTCGCTTTAAATTATCTGGATTGACTTTTGGTATCGACTTCTGGATTGTTGGATTGGCACGCGTAATAGTGGATTGGTTTTTGATTTTGGATTGGCTTTTCTGTGTACATGATGTCGGGATCAAGTACAGGGAGTTTCAGAGTGTGTGTGAGGAGTGAATGTAAGGTGAGGCTTCTTAAACCTTCAGTTGATCCTCACACAGTTTGTATGGAATGCAGGGGGCATGTTTGCTTGGTTGATGATCGGTGCAATGAATGCAAGGATTTGTCAGATCATAAATGGAAGATGTATGAGACCTATCGACGTAAATTGGAGCGCGATAGAGTCAGGAGGTCTTCCTCCAAGAGCAGTTCTACAAAAGGTAAGGAATGTAACATTTCTCCTCCTCTAACACCGGTAGATTTTGTTCAACCTAATCCTGTTTTGTTGCCTTCGGGCCCTATTGCTGTGTCTGGAGAAGGTAACACCCTTTCTCTGATTCTTGAGTCTATTCGCGCTCTTGAATCGAAAGTGTTGGCCTTAGAAACTGGCCCTGTGAAAGTTTGTGATAGTGCCCCTAGTGTTGTGGAGGGGGCGTCAGATCGGCCCCATAATGCCTCTAGGCCTAGACCTCTATCGGACTCCCAGGACTCAGGGAGTGGGTATGTCGAAAGCCGCAAGAGGGTTACGGGGGCTCCCCACCGATCTGGCGTCCCTTCGGCAGGCCTTGTTGCTAAGTCCCAGGCTGCCAAGGAGCGCGCACGAGCGCGCGTCCTGAAGGATTGCTTTTCGTCCTCCGAAGCGTCCTCCCGCGCAAGGGGTGGAGCGCTCGGAGAGACTCGCGTCCGTTGAAAAGGACTTTTCGTTTTGAGGACGCTTCACGTCCTATGTCACCACTTTCGTCAGAGGACGCGTATGACGCTTTTCCTCCTCAGAAGAGAGGTAGAGCCTCAACCGACGAGGACGTTGGTTTGCGCGCACAGGCGTGTTCACCTGAGATGCAGGTAGCTGTACCTGCTAGAAGGAAGGAGGCGTCCCCTCGCCCCTCGCCTTCTCGCAGGGTCAGTCCTGCCCCTTCTTCTGCTCCTTCGTCACCTACGAAGGATATCCTTGTGTCCCTTCAGGACCAGATTACGTCTCTCATGTAAAGGAACTGGCAGCGATTTTCCTGTCGCTGCAGTTCTTCGAAGACAAACTGTCAGGCAAGGTCGTTCAAGTCAACTCAGACAGTACCACAGCCCTTGCATATCTAAAGAATCAGGGAGGAACTCACTCCAGATCCCTTTTTCTCCTTGCGAGGGAAGTTCTGCTATGGGCAGACGCAAGGCACATCAAGATCCTGACGAGATTCGTGGCAGGGGTTCAGAATGTCAGGGCGGACCTTCTCAGTCGACGAAATCAGATTCTGCCAACAGAATGGACCTTGCACCAGGAAGTCTGTCAACAATTATGGAGATTGTGGGGACGTCCTCTAGTTGACCTGTTCGCTACGTCAAGGACGAAGAGGCTTCCTCTGTATTGCTCCCCGGTTCTGGATCCAGGGGCAATTGCGGTGGACGCGTTGCTCTGGAATTGGACAGACCTAGATCTTTACGCCTTTCCCCCATTCAAGATCATGGGGGAGGTCATGAGGAAGTTCGCAGCTTCAGAAGGGACAAGGTTGACTCTGATTGCCCCGATGTGGCCAGCAAGAGAGTGGTTCACAGAGGTCATGACTTTCCTTGTGGACTTCCCAAGAACGTTGCCCTGGAGGAGAGATCTACTCAGACAGCCTCACTTCAAAAGGTATCACCAAAACCTCTCCGCTCTGGCTCTGACTGCGTTCAGACTATCGAAAAGTTGGCCAGAGCGAGAGGCTTTTCAAAGGCAGCTGCGAGAGCAATCGCTAATGCTCGAAGAGCCTCTTCAAGAGCTGTCTACCAGTCTAAGTGGGCCTCCTTCAGGGCATGGTGCAATAAGGAAAAAAGGAATTTTCCTCTTCCATGACCTCTGTGAACCAGATAGCAGATTTCTTGCTCTATTTAAGAAATGTGCAGAAATTGGCAGTTTCCTACAATTAAAGGTTATAGGAGTATGTTTTCTGCCGTTTTTCGCCACAGAGGACTGGACCTCTCGACAATAAGGATCTACACGATCTCTTAAGGTCGTTCGAAACCTCCAAGATTTTCCAACAGGCAAGACACCCTCATGGAATCTCGATGTGGTTTTGAAACATCTAATGCTAAGTCCCTTTGAGCCTCTCCACGAAGCTTCTCTAAGGGACTTGACGAGGAAAGCGCTTTTCCTAGCTTCTCTGGCGACGGCGAAGAGAGTTAGTGAAATCCAAGCGTTCAGTAGCCTAGTGGGCTTCAAGGGGGACAATGCTGTCTGCTCGTTGAGCCCGTCTTTCTTGGCAAAAAACGAGAACCCGTCTAATCCTTTGGCCGAGGAGCTTTGAAATCAAAGGTATGTCGGGTCTCGTGGGTCAAGAACCAGAGAGAGCCCTGTGCCCTGTCAGGGCTCTCAAGTTCTATGTTAATAGAACTAAAGAGATAAGAGGTCCCTCAGGTAATCTCTGGTGCTCGGTGAAGAGACCAGATTTGCCGTTGTCGAAGAATGCTGTGGCTTTCTTCTTGAGGGACGTCATTAAAGAGGCTCATTCATCTTGCCAGAAGACTGATTTGAGCCTCTTTTAAAGTGAAAGCTCACGAAGTCAGAGCCGTAGCTACTTCTCTTGCCTTCCAAAGGAATATGTCTATCAAAGATATCCTTGATAGCACCTTTTGGAGGAGCAATTCCGTATTCGCCTCACATTACCTCCGGGATGTGAGAACGATTTACGAGAACTGTAGTTCTTTGGGGCCTTACATTTCGGCAGACACAGTTTTGGGGCTGAAGGTAGCTCTCTCCCTATCCCTTAGCTTAGTTTAGGTTAGTTTTTTATTGTGTTTTTGGTTGATGGTGAGATCTTCTGTGGAAATCTCCCATTCTTTAGTTTAACTGTCAGGGGTTTTTTGGTTAGTTGGTCAGGTGGTGGTCGGTTGCTGTGTTACTGCCATATGTTTGGCTAGATGGTCTTGTCACATTGAGGTCACGTCCCCGTTGACAGAGCATCCAGAGTGCACCAGCACTACAGGTCTACACCTGGCTGGCAACTCTGATAAAAGCAGAAGCAGGCTTAAGTGACAGTAATCACAGAGTCTACTTTGCTATCAGGTAAGGAACCAAGAAGTAAATCTTTTTCTTAATTTAAGTTTCCTAAAAATCCTATTCTGTCTCTACCCACCATCCGAAGGTGGGTTCAGCTATATATATATCTGACAGGTAAGTTTCATGAACAAAATGTTATTGTTATAATACAATTAAGTTTGTTCATACTTACCTGGCAGATATATATAATTAGAGTGCCCACCCTCCTCCCCTCAGGAGACAAGGGTCATGAATAAAATATGAATAGAAAATGGGAATGGTTCCTGATATCCGCCTCCCAGCGGCGGGAATGGGTACTACCACCTGGCCGCCCACTACGTGTGCCGCGAGTTTTGAAATTCTGTCGGACGTCAGAAAATACAACTATATATATATCTGCCAGGTAAGTATGAACAAACTTAATTGTATTATAACAATAACATATTTATGGTGCCATAAGTGCTTTATGGCACTGATAACCAATTATCGGTGTCATAAGCACCATTATGGCGTCATAAATCACCAATTTTATGGCTCTAGACAAGCCCCATAAAATCGGATCACCGATAACCACGGACTGTCTGTATATTTAATTATCAATAAAATCATTACAGCTTGGTTGAAGGGAAAGTGGTTGATCATTCATTTTGTGTGAAGGTTACTGTTGTGTGATGAATAATCAGTAATTTTATCTATGTAAAGTGCATATTATTTTGTTACTGATATATTTTCTCAGTAGTGGATTGCTATTTACAGTGTGCTGTTGTAGCACACTGTATTTATTAAGGTTTCCTGCAACATTCCTTCATCCTATGTATTACTTTTTTCCCACCAGACTGTTCTACTTTCTTATTCCAGTTTTCACATATTTAAATTGAAATTCTCTATAGTATAGTCTTTGTAAGATTCCATAAATTTTTAATAGTAATATTGTATTTCTTACAGTTCAATACTGAGCTTACAACAACAGGATTTGTATAGGCTAATAGCCCTTATGCACTCATAAATTTTTCCTTTTTTTCATATGGGATACTTTTATTTCCCTGAACTAAAGTAGCAATCTTTCCCTTTATCAAGGCTGTTGCTACTCTTTTTCTTATGGCCCTCTTAACAACTACTTTACAGATTCCAGTGCCCCCTCTTCTTAGTTCTGGAACATGATGTTAATCCTTCCCTTATTCCTCATTTACTCATCTTGTACATTTTGGAAATCAAAGATATTTTATTCTGTTGTATATTGCGCAATCCTGTGCATCTCTCATGTCCATCTATTACATTCTTATTAGACCTCTTCTCTGCGACAGAAGCCAGTGGTCTTATATTCATGGTCCCAGAATTGTTCATTGGAGAAGATGACTCCCTTTTGGCGCCAGCTCCACTCATTAACAGTTGAGATGCACCATTGGGAGATTGACAACGCTGTGGAGCTCATGGCCAGATACATTCCACTCACGAGGAATGTGGTGGCCAACAAGCTAAGTCATCGGAGTAAAGTCCTACGTGCGGAGTGGTCTCTGCATCAGGACATAGAGGATGGGCCATTTCATCTTTGAGGGAGACCCATGTTAACCTCTCCCACTCGCTTCAACAGGAAGCTGGAGGTCTACTTCATGGTGGTCCAGGCTCCTCTTCCTCTGGCAGAGGACACTCTACAGCATCCTTGGGACAGTCTCAAGGTGTACGCCTTCCCACTGTTCTGTCTGATCCGTCAGGTCCTGAACAGTAATGAGTTCCAGGAATCTCGGGATAACCTTGATGGGGCCTCTTTGGCCAGAGGCAGAGTGGTTCCCATACCTTCTGTATCTTCTGTCAACTATTCCAAGAGAAATTCCCCCATGGAACAACCTCCTTTGCCAGCCTCATATGGAAAGGTTCCACCAGTTGGTAGGATCTCTATCGCTTTATGACTAGAGACTGTCAAGTATCTCCTGAGAGCAAGAGGCTTTTCTCATAAAGCAGCAGGCCAGATGCCCAGCTATCTCGGGAGGTCTTCGTCAGCAGTTTACCAGGGCAAGTGGGCCGAATGGGGTACATCTCATCACCGCCAACTCATCGCCGCCCACTCATCCCCGGCCCAACTCATCCCTGGCCCAACTCATCCCTGGCCCAACTCATTCCCGGCAGTGATTAATGAAATTCAGTAAATATTAAAAACACTTTATTCAGAATCAAGTATGGCTCATGACACTAAAAATAAATTAACACCATATATAATTAAAGACAAAAAATCCATGAAAATATAGAAAAAAAAATTTATTTTATGTTATGAGAAATGCCTCTTAAATATTCCATGGGAGTTCTTTCATTAAAATTTTGAACAATTCTAAGAATGCGGGAATCAGTATCCCTGTACTTTTTTAATTTGGCGGGTGGTGAACTGCCTGCTATAAGTGATTCCAAATAAAAATCTCTACCTTTCTGAACTTTTTTAAGTACGTTTATGAATTTCCAGTGTAGGATGTTCTATTCCTAATTCCATTTGTAATCTTCTGTTCGCTCCTTCTGCATGGTTGTTTATTTTATCTTCATGATTCAAAGTTCGAAAATACAAATTCCACATTTCCAATGGAAAGAGTGGTGCACGTCAGCTATTTCCACGTCTGTTTAACCGACCTATATAATTGTCTTAAAGCCAGTTCAAGATTGGCACATGCTCTGGGGATAATTCATCAGCTAAGACATCAATATATGAATCAATGTGATTGACAGGTACAAATGCAAGCGCCAGTATCATCTTTACTTGTAAAGAAAACTGGCTATCGTTATTATAGCGAGAACTTAGACCCAAAGCCGCAATGTGTTTTTGCATGTTTTGGCTAAGGTGAAAGAAGCCTTCACCCTTTTAGTTCGACTTGTGGAAAATTTTCCTTGATTGCCAAAAATGCTGCAATTTCAAAATCACATACAACCGATTTCGGGTTTACTGTTGGTTGACATTCTTTTATATTCTTTTGTATTCTCGCTTTACACCTGCCGAGCTGATCACATTTCCAGAACATCAAATTGCTGACCGTTTTGCTGAATTTGTCGAAAATGAACAAATAGCCATCATGAGAAAATTTCGCTTTGCCTCTCTAACTTAAAATTGAATCCATTGTAATGGGTTTACTGAAAGAATGTAAAACTGAAAGTGATATATCGAAAGGTTAATAATTACTAACGTTTTAGATGACAAACATCTGATTTCATACTTGGGTACCTTTGTTTGTAATTGGTAATTGAGTAATTGTCGTCATGCGTAGAAAGGTAAAAAATTACTAACGTTTTTGTTGACAAACTTTGATTTCATAGTTCGGTATTTTTGTTTACAAATAGTAGGATTGGTAATTGAGTAACTGTTGTTTCGTTTTTATTTACACTGCCTTGCAGTGTGTGTGTGTGTGTTGGACCAGTGATGAGTTGGGCCGGGTATAAGTTGGGCTGGAGATGAGCTGGGCTGGAGATAAGTTGGGCCGGGGATAAGTTGGGCCGGAGATGAGTTGGCGGTGATGAGTTGGCTGGCGATGAGATGGCGGCGATGAGTTGTCCCATTTCGAAGTGGGCCATCGACTGTGGTTGGGGTCGTCAACAGGGTTTCTCTCCACTTGGAACTTCGGTCAGCAGATAGTGGATTTTCTAATCTTTCTCAGAAACGAGAAAGCTCATTCTGTCTCAGCTTTCAGGGGATACAGTGCATCTGAAGGGCTTGGACATCTCTTCATCCTGGGAAATCTCGATGTTGTTCAAGAAATTCAAACAGTCCTGTTCACCAAGAGAACTCAAACTTCTGATGTGGGATCTTACTCTGGGCCTCAGTAGTCTCACTCAAGCTCCATTCAAGCCACTATGTCGATCGTCAGTCAGGAATCTGACTCTAAAGGCAGTTTTTCCTGTTGACCTTGGCTTTCTTTAAGAGGGTTGGAGAGCTTCGTGGCCTGAGTTATGACTAAATACACCAGGAGTTGGCGGCCCATGGCTTTCAAAATTGTCCCAGAATTCGTAGCTAAGACTCAAAATCCCTCGGTTCTTGATGGCAGATTTGCCTGGTTTTCAAGTCCCTCCCTGAATGAGTTTGTTGACAGTGATCTGCAGGAGTTCTTGCTTTGTCCTGTCAGATCTTTGCACTGCTATTTAAAAAGGGCTCGTCACCTAAGGCCTAGGTATTGTAGACTATTTGTTAGCACTGGCCGGTCCAGAATGGAAGTGTCCAAGAACTCCATTTCATTCTGGCTGTGTGAGGTGATTAAGCAAGCATACTCCTCACCTTATAGCTCTGTCACAGAGTCTGTGCAAGCTAAAGCAGATGACATCAGAGGAATGAGTTCCACGTTGACATTTAAGAAGAACTTGTCTGTTCATAGGATTTTTAATGCAGGTTCCTAGCTTCAGCAGATCACATTCACTTCCTTTTCTTGAAGGATATTGCCCACATGTCCTTGGACACTTTTTCCTTGGGTCCGGTGGTGATTGCCCAACAAGTTGTGTTGCTCATTCAGTGCCCTTGGTGGGACAGTTTGTATCTTACCTAAGATGATTGTGTGGAAGAGATAATGAGTGAGATGGCTGGTCTCCTCCTTTCTCTTTTTTTCCTTTCTTCTTCCTACAGGTGGGTGAAGAATAAGACACGTCAGAAGTGGGACCTGGTATGATACAGGTGAGCATGGCAGCCATACGGTGCAGTTGTTTGGTTTGTTCCTATACAGTAACCAAATGTTCTTCTCAGTAGCACTTACTCCTCTCTTTGACAAGGGGAGGGAGGAGTGTTAACAAACCCCTGTGGTCTACATGGTTTGTTGCTTGAACAGACAGAGTTCTCATTACCTTCCACGAATGCAAGAAATCTGGACATGTCTCATTGTGTGTAATCCTAGCAGGCTGAGTTTTTAGATATTTGCTTATCTATTCTCTCATGGTCTCAGATCCCCTTCATGGGAACTCGATCTTCTAGGAAGGGTGGTCAGGTGGACTGAACCTCCAGCTGGTTCAGGGTACTTGTACCTCCCTCCAAGTACCATAAGTCTATCCTATTGTTAAGACTGAAGGTTTGTTCCACATATGAACAAATGAAAAATTTTTAATTAATTTAGATTTTTCAAAGCTAACAAACCTGAGGTTTTAACGTTAACTGCCCACCTCTAGCCGAACCCTCTCTCATATCCTGGGTTGGAAGAAAGACTGACGTGTCACGAGGTTCCAGGCCCAGTCTATGACCAGCTTCCACCTCGTATATGGTGCTAGATAATCCTATTGTTAAGACCTCAGGTTTGTTAACTTTGAAAAATACAATTTGATTAAAAATTTGTCATTTTGCTTCCTTTCCATTCATCTTAAGTTTTGTTTTGATTGCAATGATTTCCATGCTGATCTTGCAATTTTTCAACATTTCTTTGGCATCTACCTCAGATTCTGATATTAACACCAGGTCATTTACTTTTATTAGCTTCCCTAGTCTTCCTTTTATATATAGCTTCCACCATTACCATAATGAACTCTAAAAGGTTCAGTTCTGATCTTGGATGTACACTAACATTTATACTAAGTTTTTCTGACATACCTGCCACTGTCTTTACTAGGTCTTTCAGTATGGTAGAGTATTATGACAAACTTAGTGAGTTAACATTACATTACTCCCCTGCTTTCATAATGCCCTTGCAATTGCTTGTCTGTCATATGTCTTCTCAAGATCCACAGATATGTGGTACAATCACTTCCTCTTTGTATGGTCCTTCCTCGGTGATAATTTTCATTATAAAGGCTGACATTGATTTTCCCAGCATGAAGCTAGAGTGGTAGTTGTTTACATTGACAAGGGTTTCCACTAGCACCTTCTCCAGTATATTTAACATACTCGAACATCTTTATTCTCTTGTAATTTTCTTGCTGTAGTGCATTCCCCTTTCCTTTGTAAGTTATTGTTATTCCTTATTTGTCCACACAAACTTCACTTGTTTCTATTGGGATACAAATGCTTTGCCTTTTATATAGGGAATCCTTCTACTGTGCTTGCATGTGGATGGCAGTGTACTGACTGAGAAAACAAAAGAATAACAGGTAAGCCTAGTGTGTCTTGCCCACTCCTTACCAGCCCACTCAACCCATTGTGATTCCAACTGCACTTAAGTGTGAACATTATTTTTATGCATGATACAGCTGTGTACTGGGGACTTCTGTGCATTCCGGTATTGCTTTCGCTATTATTGTGGTATGTTTATTTCACAAAATTAGGGGTGTGAAGTGCCATAAAGTGCTTTTGTTCACGCTAGTGAAGTTCTTAGTGAGAAATTAGGGCAGTCAGTGTTACATGTTCTTGCTATTTGTTCTGAGTGTTCATGAGGAGAAAGAAGGACAAGGACTATCAAGAAGAAACAGAAGCAGCTTACATCCTCATCATCATCTTTACTGTATGCCTCTGGCTCATCCCAGGACACTCTTCTTTCATGTAGACAAGAAGAAGGGGAAGTCTAAGGCCTCACATAAGAAGTCAAGGTGGATTCCTTACATGCACTGCTCCTTCTCAAAGCAGAACAGGGGTGTGGATCACGAGTGTGTAAGCTTCATACCTCTGGCAGGGCTGGTGCCTCCCCATCTACCCACTTTGACAAAAGCACTACTCCTACCTATTCTCCTATGAACTCTTGGGTTCACACCTGGATAAGCTTGTACCCTTTGCTTGCTCTGCATTTGCTGGTGATCAGGTGCACATTGTGGCCCAAAACCCCTCTTCCTGTGTCTCCAAAAAGTTGCTTAGAGAGGGGCCCACACAACCTGTTTGCTCTCTGAATGCTTGGTCTATGGATTGTGCTTGCTTCACTAGCAGGGTAGGTTCTCCCTTTCATTTTTCTTTGGGAGGGTGTAGGCCAGGGGTTTATGACCTTTTATTAACAATGTATCCTTTTTGGTGTTTTTAATGTCAGTAACGTACCCCCTCCACAATGTCAGAAAAAAAATTCCATTGTGTATATTTGCAAGTATTGTGGTAAAGGGAAGTAAGCACATAACTAGCCTGACATAACCAGTATTATTGTGAACACAAAGAATTCCATAAAAATAAAGAAAATTTTATTAAAATTATTTACCTGTTTCCATGCAGTAAATTTTCAAGGTTATGGTATTGAGCTGCAAAAACAAAATACATTATTATTACATCAGCAGCAAAGGGAGTTAATGAGATTGCTGAAACTATTTTTCATCAACTGGACTAGTGAGCTGAGGAGCAGTTTTTGCTAAAGCACATCGAAGGCCGGCTTCCACATTCATTCCAGAAATTAGTTTTGATTTTATGACCAAGTACGCTGGAAAACCCAGTTTCTCGTATGATTTGGATATTTTACACCAGAACCTGACTGAAGACTTTTTCTTAAATAGATCACAAGCACAGGAACCACCCATAAGTTCAATAAACTCTTCCTCAATAGCATCATTAACAAAAGCAACATCTGTATGGAAAAGGTCTCTTAATTAGCTTTAAGTTTCCTTCAGACACATCAGGAAAGTGTCTGTCTATTTCATTTTGCAGTAAGGAAAGTCAATCCACTTATAAGCTTACCATTTGAACTACAGTAGAGGTGTCCTGCCTGTCAGCAAGTGGGTGGTCATGCCCCTACCCCTAACAACCCATGGGGAGCACATACCCTTGACAGACCCTTGGTGTACCTTGTACTCCAAGTTGAAAACCCCTGGTGTAGGGGATAGCCATTGTAACTGCTAGGTCTAACATGCCTTTTCCAGTGAGAGGCACATCTGGTTCTTTGCAATATACTAAGAGCTCTATAGGGAACAGAAACTTGCAAGACTTTTTTTCCTTCCCCTGGCTTCGGCAAAGAGATTAGGCAAACGCAGCCTTTCCTTTGATGTTAAGCACTCAGTGGGATGGAGGTCTGTTATGCTCAAGTTTGTCCAGGAATTTTTAGCAAAAACTCAGAATCCGTTGGTCCTTGATACTAGATTTAAGTCCTTTTGAATCCCATCATTATAGGACTTTGTAGGTAATGATTAGGATGAGGTGCTGCTATGTCCAGTTAGGGTGTAGTAGTGGTACTACTTCAAGAGAACTCAGCCTCTCAGGCCTGAGTGTCAACACATCTTCGTTAGTACTGGCTCAGCCAAGAACAAGGTGTCCAAGAACATGATCCCTTTCTGGCTTCGTGAGAGTCAAATGGTTGTATTGTTCGTTTGACAAGGAAGACAGGAGTTCAGTCTGTGTAAGAATTCACATGGTTAGGGGGAGCACCTCAGTGGCGTGAGCGATATAGTCTTGACCTGCCACCTCGGTGGCCGCAAGTTCGATTCTCGGGCATTCCACTGAGGGGTTAGAGATGTGCATTTTTGATGACAGAAGTTTACTCTTGACGTGGTTTGGAAGTCACATAAAGCCGTTGGTCCCGTTACTGAATAACCACTGGTTCCATGCAATGTAAAAACACCACACAAACAAATGAGGTTAGGGGTATCCCCCATCTCTAGTTTTCCGGAAGAGCCTATCAGTTCAGCGGGCACTATGATTGGGGGTGTGGTTGCACCAGACCACATTACGATGGTTTACCTGTAGAATGTTGCCCACAAGCCATTAGACACATTTTCCTTGGGCCCTGTGGTGGCTGCCCAACAAGTTGTGTAGCTCACCCAGCTCCCCTCAGGAGACAGGTAGCAAGTGACAGGTCTCCTTCCTTTTCTCCTTTACCTTTCTCATAGGACAGAGAGGCAGGTAGATTGATTAAATACATGTCTCCCTCTCTTAGACGAGGTGAGAGAGGGATAGGGAGTGAAACAAACCTGTTGGTTTTATTAGGAAGTTTTATTGTCTGAAACTTTTGGGTACCTCCAAGCCTTCATCAAAGGTAATGAAACAAACTCATTACTTTACACCAGAAGTCTGCAGTTGCAACTTCCATATGTTCAACAAACTAGAGGTGCAGGATTCCTTCCTCAGCTCTTTTCAGACTAGGAAGGCATTTATGGGTGGGTAGAACCAGCCAGTCAGAGATTTGCCCAGACCCCCCCTACCCCCCATGGAGAAGTTTCTCATGTAAAGAGCAAAACTTTGTAATGTGTAGGAACAAATAAATTTTTAAAGTAATTTGTATTTTTCATAACAAACAAACCTGAAGTTCTTTACATTCATGTGCCACCTCAGCCATTCCTCATTATGGTACAGTCAAACCTCTGATTTCGTACGGCCTGGTTTTCTTACGATTCGGTTATCATAGAGTTTTTCTGACAAAATTTCGACTCCAGTTTCGTACACATCTTCAGATTTCGTACATTCGGAAACGCTCCTTCTTGGGCCAACCTCATGACTAGGCCCCTTACTGAGCTCCCCCCAAAAATATCCTGTGTTCTCTCGTGACCAATTCTGTCTTTGTTTCTCGGTGAATGAGCATCAACTCGATCGTTAGCATTCCTAATCACCCCATGTGTTTGTTGTGTTTTGTGCTTTTTATTTGAGTGCAACTGCTAAATACAAGCCATGATGGGGCCAAAGAAAGTTCCAGGTGCCAGCCCTTCTGTAAAAAAAGGTGAGAAACATTATAGTATTCAAGAAAAAACTTGTAGCAAAGTATGAAAGTGGCATATGCATGACTGTTCTCTCTATACTGTACAGCAAGTTCGTTTCAACAATCAGCTTCTTCCTAGTGAAGAAAAAAGAAATCAAGGCAGCTGATATTGCAAAAGGGGTAATGTCTTTAACAAAACAGAGATATGGTGTGGATCAACAAAAAACAGTTAGTGAGAGATAGTGTGTCAGAAGTGATAATTTGTGAAAATGCAAGAATGTTGTATGCTGATCTCAGTATGCCTACAACAAGTGCTGCTGTTAGTGGTTTTAAGGCCAGCAGAGGCTTGTTTGAAAAATAAAAAAAGCGAAAGGGCATACATAGTGTCGTAAAGCATGGGTAGGCTGCGAGTTCTGACAAATGTGTGGCCGAGGAATTAGTCGATGAATTCATAGAATATTTAGTCTGAAGGATTCCTCCCTCAACAAGTCTTCAGTTGCAATGAAACAGGTCTCTTGGAAAAAAATGCCAGAGGACCTACATTATGCAGGAGGAAAGTTCATTGCCAGACACAAGCCTATGAAAGATAGGCCAATTCCCTTGTTCTGTGGGAATGCCAGTGGGGATTTCAAAGTGAAGCCCCTATTGGTGTATCACTCTGAAACTCCCCAAGTGTTCAAGAAAGACAAATGTTATTAACCCTTAAACGCCGAAGCAGTAAAAAAAAATTGTCTCCCGTGTGCCGGAGGTGTTTCAGAGTGAGCGCGGAAGCGGAAAAAATATTTTTTTCAAAAAATCACAGCGCACTTAGTTTTCAAGATTAAGAGTTCATTTTTGGCTCCTTTATTTTTCATTGGCTGAAGTTTAGTATGCAACCATCAGAAATGAAAAAAATTATCATTATCATATATAAATAATGCAATATATGACAGCGCAAAAACGAAATTTCATATATAATTGTATTCAAATCGCACTGTGCGCAAAACGGTTAAAGGTAACAAGTTGCTTTTTTTTCGTTGTAATGTACACTAAATTGCAATCATTTTGGTATATAACACATTGTAAAACGATAAAAGCAACACAGAGAAAATATTATCACAAAATAATGCATGAATTCGTAACTCGCTGACGTAAACAAATATTTTTATCAAAAATTCACCATAAATCCAAATATTGTCCTAGAGACTTCTAATTTCTTTCAAAATGAAGACAAATGATTGAATATTACTATACTGTACGAGTATTAGCTTACAATTGCAGTTTTCGACCATATCTGACGAGTTAAAGTTGACCAAATGTCGAATTTTTTTATATATATTTTTTATATGCAATTATTTCGGAAATAAGAAAAGCTACAACCTTCAAATATTTTTCGTTTTATTCTACATGAAATTGCGCACATTTTCATATATAAAACTCTATGAAATGCCTAATATGAAACGGAGCAAATATTCCGAGAATGGGACATACGCATTTCGGAGATTAGTGGCGGAGAATCCGCGCACGGAGGGAAGGAAAGATTTATTTTTAAATTCACCATAAATCTAAATATTTTGCTAGAGACTTCGAATTTGTTTCAAGATGAAGATAAATGACTGAATATTACTAGACTGTAAGAGTTTTAGCTTACAATTGCGTTTTTCGACCATTTCGGTAGAGTCAAAGTTGACCGAACGTGGTTTTTTTTCTATTTATCGTGATTTATATGCAAATATTTAAAAGATGAGAAAAGCTACAACCTTCAATTATCTTTTGTTGTATTCTACATGAAATTGCGCACATTTTCATATATAAAACTTTATGTAACGGCTAATTTAAAATGGTGCAAACATTACCACAATCGCACGTATGATTTTTTCGGAAGAGTTACCGTGCGGACGTAAAGAAAATGTTATTTTTTTCATAAATTCACCATGGGTTGTTTTTAGTTGTATTGTGCATGAAATTGCGCACATTTCCATATATAAAACTTTATATAACGGCTAATTTTAAAATGGTGCAAACATTACCACAATCGCATGTATGATTTTTTTCGGAAGTTACCGCGCGGACGTAAGGAAAAAGTTTTTTCATAAATTCACCATAAATCGAAATATTGTGCTAGAGACTTCCAATTAGTTGCAAAATTAAGGTAAATGATTGAATATTACTAAAATATAAGAGTTTTAGCTTACAATTGCCTTTTTCGACCATTTCGGTAGAGTCAAAGTTGACCGAAGGTTGAAATTTTGGCAATTATCGTTATTTATATGAAAATATCTCAAAACTGATAAAAGCTACAATCATGAGTATTTTATTGTTGTATTCTACATAAAAATGCACACATTTTCATAAATAATACTCCATGTAACGGCTAATTTACAATGGTACAAAAATTATGTCAAAGTGACAAAATAATTTCCGAGATGTGTCACAGATACTTTTTAGTGCGGCAAGAAAGAAATTTGTGCTTGCACGCCTGTGTAATGATTGTAAACAAAACAACACCTTGATCCGTGAACTCTCAGCATCCCCCAAGGCGCGTGATTCAAAAGTTTTAGGCTGGTAGGCCTATAAGTATTTTTCCGCGAATTTTAAAAACAACTTTTGTAAGTCGACGTAAAATACGTCCAGTCGGCACACGGGAGACAAAAAATGTCGACGTAAAATACGTCCAGTCGGCAGTAAAGGGTTAAGAAATAAATTCCCTGTGATGTGGAATGCTAAAAAAAGGCATGGTTCACAAGGCTTTTCACTTAGTGCAGTGTTTCCCAACCTTTTCCAAACCTAGCACCCCCTGTTGTCATGTCTAAGCAGTCCAGCACCCCCTAATTATCTTAATTATTAATATCTTATTACTAGGTAACTAGAAGGATAAAGGAATGTGAAGTGTACTGCTTGTTCAATTTTATTTTGTTCATTCCTTAAAACTAACACAAAATACCAATATTGTTTATAAAAGAAATAAAAAAAATGAGAAAAAAGGAAATTGCATGGATTTAAATATGTACAATTGGGTAATCAATCATATGTACATACATCAATGTGATTTTTGCTGTTGCTTATGTGCAACTAGTTTCTCAATTCGATGCTTTGTGTTGGCCAGAGCCACCCTCATATCACGAAGCAACCCAATTTGAAGTCGGTTCCGGGCAGTTGTTTTGATTTGGAGCATGGTGGAGAAAGCCTTTTCACAGAGGTAGGTAGTTGGAAATGGGATGATCATTTCCAGCGCTGCCTTTGCTAATCCAGGGTATGCTACCAACTGATCACACCAGAAACCTGACAGCGGTAGTGTGCGAAATTTTGTTTGACAACCCTGGTTCACCTGCAGATCAATAAGCTCCTCCTTTAGGTTATCATCATCATCCATATCTGCCAAGAAGGGCTGCTGTATCCATTCTGGAAATGAATGATCCATGGGAAAGTATTGTTCCTTAGTGGTCTCTAGGAGTGAGAGGTGAGCAACAATATTTTCTACAAGCATTGGCTGGATTGCCTTGTCTCCATGTTTTTCATCCAGGATAGGAAAGCTTCCCACATTTCCTCCCTGGATTCGACGCTTCCACAGTGATATTTTCTTCTTGAAGGCTTCTACCTTCTCTGTACAATCAATATTATTAGCAAACCTGCCTTGCATGGACAAGTTGAGATCATTCAGATGACCGAAAATGTCTGCCAGGTAGGAGAGGGAGGGAATGAAAATTTCGTCCTCAAAATTTTCAGCAAAATCACTCTGATACTCTCGGAGAAATATTGCAATCTCATCAGCGAGCTCTGCAATACGTGTCAGCATTTTTCCACGGGAGAGCCATCGCACTTCAGTGTGGAAGAGAAGCACCTGATGTTCACTTCCCATCTCCTCACAAAATAACTTGAACACTCTGCGGTTTAAAGCACGTCCCCGGATGTAATTGACAACTTTAACACAGACGGACAGAACTTCTTTCAAATGAGATGGCAATGTCTTTACCGCCAAAGGATGGCGATGGAGTACACAGTGCTTTGTAATGATATCTGGTACCCTCTCCTTCACTAGAGCAGCAAATCCAGACTTATTCCCCAGCATGGCTGGGCCACCATCTGTGCAGACTGATCCTACCTTCTCCCACTTGATCTGATGCTAAACTAGTGAAAGGAGATCTGATTACTGTATTTTAAGGTATTTTTACCTTACGTTGAAACCCTGCATGTGGTGTGTATGTTCCAAATGTGTGTATACATTGAAAACTTGTAAAGAGTAAACGTGTGTGTGTGTGTGTACCCTACATACTGATGGCTAACTTCATTTTATTATTATTATTATTATTATTATTCAATTCTTGCACACTTATACTTCTTACTTTTGACCAGAAACTATCACGGAAAAGGTTGACATATTCATTTTAGATAAAGAATCAACATAAAACAACCACTTAACTGTAATACATCTAATTCAGGAAAAATAATAAGCGAAATGACAATATGCACACTGAAAAAAAACATAGCCTACCCACGTGCTACGAAGCCACTCGCCTCTGATACCAGGGTTCCAAGATTTTAGTTTTTCAATACTTTAGTATTGAAAAACGTCATCACTCCTTTTACAGATAATAACATGAAGCGACACATTGGGGAGAGAGAGAGAGAGAGAGAGAGAGAGAGAGAGAGAGAGAGAGAGAGAGAGAGAGAGAGAGAGAGAGAGAGAGAGAGAGAGAATACTTTCCAATGGACTTACCAGCATTACTGGAAATCAAAGATAGTCTTAGATATGCCGACAAAACTCAAATATGTAGGAGCTGTACTGCTCTGTTGCACTGCTACTGAATAACTACAGTGCTACTGTCTGGCTGCCACTGGCCCCACAGTCTAGCCGCTCTCATGTCAGATACAAACAAGTACCGAACGTGTACTGCAGAACTGGTCAAGCCTTGCTAGGAAGTGATATTTTACCGTCATGTGTGTATCGCTTCCCAGCACCCCCAATAATTGATTTCAGCATCCCCAGGGGGTGCTAGCACCCCAGGTTGGGAAACGCTGACTTAGTGTGTCAATGAAGTGTTTGGCCTGCATGTGAAAAAATACCTCCAGGAAGATCACTTGCCATTTAAGTGCCTCCAGGTATGGAAAATGCTCCTGCACCTCCTCCTGGCTTGGAATACCAGCCCATGGACCAACAGATCATTTCAAACTTCAAGAAACTGTCCATGAAGGCACTGTTTCAAAGGTGCTTTGAAGTTACTGAGACACTGAATTGACCCTAAGAGAGTTTAGAAGTATCACTTCAGTATCTTCAATTGCATAAGCCTTATAGGTAAGGCTTGGCAGGGAGTGACTTCCAGGACGACAATGAACTCTGCTTGGAAAAAATTGTGGGCAGAATGTTATGTTGGGAATGATTTTGAAGGATTTGAGGCTGACCCTAACGGCCCTACGTGTTGTGGAATCTATTGTGTCTCTGGGGAAGTCCTTGGGCTTGGATGTGAGTGGCAAGGATGTGGAAATGTTAGTGGATGCCCATAGGGAAGAGCTAACCACTGAAGAGCTGCAAGACCTTCAGTAGGAACCAACACATGCCAGATGAGGCATCAGAGGAGGAGGAAGAGAGAGGGGATTATGTGCCTACTTCAGTGATTAAGGACATGTTTTCTCCAGGTGGAGTGACATAAGAAATTTTGTGGAGAATTATCATCCCAACAAAGATGATGTAATCTATGTCTCCACCATGCTTAATAACAATGCCTTGTTTCACTTTAGGCAAATTTTAAAAAGATGCCAGAAACAAATGTCTCTGGACAGTTTTATTGTGCAACAAGGGAGCAGTAACTCAAGTTGGATCTAGTGCTAAAAAACAAAGAGGGGAAGTAACCCCAGATAGTGCTAATAAAAAACAGAGAAAAGTAGGCTCAGATAGGTCCTTGATATCTGAAGTCCTTCTGGAGGGGGATTCCCCTTCCAAACATTAACCTCTCCTCCTCTCTCTCCCCTCCTCTCCATCTTCTGTACTCTTAAGAAGAGTCTTCAATAAAGGTAAGAGTGATGTTAACCCTTAATGGATGGATTGATCATCAGAAGTAGTAATAACAGGCTTGGGGTGTTGGACAGATTGATCTTGTAGTTAAACAGTATTACACGCCATCGATTTGGAAAGAATCGGGTGGGAAAGAGGTGCCAATACTTTTATACGTACCCCATAAATTCACTTATGGCAACTCTTATACTGACTAAGAACACGTGTGGGCGTCTCAGGACTTCGGTAGTGCTTGTGACTTGAAGGGGGAATGTTCTGCATCTCTCTCTCACATGATGCCTTTTTGCAAATTTGCTCATAAATATACCAAGGGGTTGCGGTTGTTTTTTGTTGTTGTCTTTTACAATAGTATGTCAGTTGTAAATGTAATTTTACAAAGAAAATTGCAAAATAAAAAAAAGTTACTGAATCTTTGTTCTTGGCAAATTTACATAAATATTTTTCAACAAATGTGCCAAGAATTTGTTACTGCTTTTATTTCTTATCTGTTTTGATATTGTGTGAGCAGTAATTATAATTTTACAAAATAGAATAAATTTGTTTATAATAAAAAACGTATGTAAGTTGGTAGAATTTATGATTGTCTTGTACAAGAGGCCCCACAAGGGGTTGTAAATGGTCATTTTCAACTTCTTGTGGAAGGTAGGGGAATTTTTTTAGAATTTTTTTTCTTTCACCGTGTACATTTGCATATCTTCCTCTTTCCATTGATGTGTTTTTTGTAAATTGGCCGACCGCAAAGTTTACCCGGCCTGAGGAACTGCCCGTCCAGCAAGGGTTAAGTGTTCATTTACTTGTTTCATTAGTCATTTATATTTATTTCTCATTGTTTTATGTAGCTAAAACTGTTTATTCTCTATAAAATGCATTTAGAAAAATATTTTGGGGTGTCTGGAATGCGTTAATTGTATATACGTTATCCCTTATGGGAATTATTCTTTCAGATTTCGCACACTTCGAACTTCATCAGATGTTCTGGTTCTGGAATGGATTATGTAAGAAAACTGAGGTTCCACTGTACATGGCCTGAAAGGCAAAGTGGAGTGCAGTATGACGGGTGTGGGGTTGTTTCCTTCTTCCTGTTTGTAGTTAATGGCCTTGTGTGAAAGTTAAACCATTCCAGCTCTGGTTTACAAGCTAAATCCCTATATAAAGAACTTCAGGTTTGTGTATTAGGAAACGGATTAATCTAAAAATTTGCCATTTGTTGATAACTGATCTAGGTCTTGGCCACGAATTCCAGGACAAATTTGAAGGACACTGACCCCCAACCCTTGGTGTGCTTCCCATCATAGTTCAGACCGTGCAGCTGCCCCACTCTCTTCGAAGATGCCAAGGCCAGGAGGAAAACAATCTCGAGCGTCAAGTTCCTGTCAGAAGAGCAACGCAAAGGCTCTTCTCAGAACCAAGGAAACATCCCACGTCGGAGGCTTGAGCTCCCTGGGAGAACTCGTTTGCTCAAACCCCTTAACTAGCAAGGAAAGTTCCCAGGATGAGATGTTGATACCTCTAAGGCATAACACTAAACTTAGGGCCGCCCTGTAGCCTCTAAGGGCAGAAACGGACAAACATTTCTCATCCCTGAGGAAGGTAAAAAGTGTTATGTGCTGAATAGAGGTTCCGAGTGGAGAAAAACCCTGTTTACGACAGCAGTCACAGTAAATCGCCCATTTGCCTTGGTAAACTGCAGAGGTCAACCTTCTGAGACTGCTGGACATATGCTCTGCTGTTCTCTGAGAAAAGCCTCTTGCTCAGACTGTGAAGAGAAAGGGATTCTACTGACTGGTGGAACCTTTCTGCATGCGGCTGACACAGGAGATGCCACCAAGGGGGAATTTCTCTTGAAACCTCCGACAGCAGTGACAGCAGATCTGGAAACCATTCCGCTTGAGGCCACAGAGGAGCTACTAAAGTCATCCTGAGACCCTGCAAACTCATTAGCCTGTTCAGTACTATATGGATCAAACAAAACAGAGGGAAGGCATACACCTCCTGGTTGTCCCAGGGAGGTTGGAACCCGTCCTCTGCTAACACTAAAGGATCTGTAACCACTGAACAGAATATCTGCAGTTTCCTGTTGAACCGGGTTGCAAAAAGGTCCAGCATGGGTCTCCCCCAACCTTGGAAGAGCTTTTCTGCTACTACCTGATGAAGAGACCACTCTGTGCCTAGGATCTGATCCCAACAACTGAGTTTGTCTGTGACCACATTCTGTTTGTCTGGGATATAACTGGCTGAGAGCTCTACCGAATTCCTGACCACCCACTGGTGAACCTCGACGTCAAGGCGTGAAGTTGACGTGAAACCAGGCCTCCCTGCTTGTTCACATAAGCGACTACCGTGGTGTTGTCCGACATGAGAATGACAGAATGACCCTCTACTTTCTCCCAAAACTCCTTCAAACCCAGAAAGGCTGCCTTCAACTCCAAGATGTTGATATGCTGCTGTTTGTCCTCCAAACTCCAAACGCCCGAGGCAATGAGGCTGCCTAAAGAGCCCCCCAACCTGTGAGGGAGGCGTCTGAAAACATAAGGAAGTCTGGAGGGAGAGAACGCAGAGGAACATCCTTCAAAAGATTTCGGTTGTCCAACCACCAACGAAGGTCTTCTCTCACTTCCAGAGACAGAGGAACCTTTAACGGGCGAGTCCCCCGCCAGAGACTGGAATTCCCCCGGTCTCCATTGTAGAGACCAAAGATGAAGGTGCCCATGAGGGACCAGCTTCTCCAGGAAAGACAAAGCTTCCAGAAGAACCTGCCACTGATGAGCTGACTGATGTGGTTCCAACAGGAAGTCGTGCGGCACCACTCGTAACTTCTCTAACCTCTGATCTGACAGGAAAACTCTTGCAACCGCTGTATCGATGACCACGCCCAGGTAGAGAATCCTTTGACTGGGTACGAGGTTTGACTTCTCTTGGTTAACCACAATGCCCAGTTCCAGACAAAACCAAAGCAGATGATCTCTGTCCTGCAGCAGCTTCTCCCTGGAACCTGCCAGGACCAACCAGTCATCAAGGTACCTCAGCAAATGGATCCCCTGAGCCTGGGCCCAATTTGAGATGAGAGAGAAGACCCTTTTGAACACTTGAAGGGCTGTGGTCAGCCCGAAGCACAGGACTTTGAACTTGAAGACCTTATCTCCGAGAGAGAAGTGAAAGAACTTCTGGATGTCAGATGAATAGGGATCTGGAAGTATGCGTCCCTCAAGTCTATCGACAGCATGAAGTTGCCTTCCCTCACAACTGCCAACACTGAACGTGGGGTCTCCATCTTGAACCTCGTCTTCCTGATGAAATGATTCAAGGTGGATAAGTCGATCACAGGTCTCCAACCTCCCGACGCCTTGGGCACCAAGAAGATGTGACTCTAAAACCTTGGGAGATGGACGCACCACTTCCTCTATCGCATCCTTGTCCAGCATCTTCTGCACTTCCTCCTGGAGAGCCAAGAACTTCAGAGAATCTGGAGGATGCACCCTCCTGAGCAACGGCTTGTCCAAGAGTGGGGGAGAGAAGTCAAATGGCAGTAGATACCCCACCCAAAGGACATCCACTACCCACTTCTCAGCCCTATAACTCTGCCATTTGGCCCAATGTCCCGCCAGGCACCCCCACACCTGTGGCACAGGAGAGGGAGAGGCGCTTAACCTACCAACGACCCTCTTTACCTCAGCCCCTTGGGCCCCTTCTCAACTCAAAGGAACAGGAGCAAAAGGGACATTGGTCCTTTGACCTAGGCTGTGACGAATAGGGAGGTCCTGCCAAAACTGAGCTCCTTGACAGCCTACCAAGCGACAACCTTTGTGACTGCTGCTGGGCAGGGGGGGAGGAGGAGGAGCTGGACTTCTCCGAAGACGAGACTCTGACTTAGACACAGCCTGGTGCACTAATCTGTCCTTTGTGCCAGCCCTGCGCCGGTCTATCGCATCCTTCAGCTCGGTCCGAAAGAACAGAAATTGTGATTCCAAAAGATCTCCATTCTTTAATACCAGCAAGGGCTCAGGGTCAACTGATCATTCTATCCTGGATAAAGCCGTGTCTCTTATAATCAGAAGGTTAGCCCATAAATTAACACCGAGGTGAGCAAGATACGAGAACACCTTGCCTCTGGACTGCAACAAACTGGCAAGAGAGGAAGCACTCACCGACCCCCCTGGGGACCTGTCAGAAGCTATCTTGGCAATGACTGCCGACCAGAAGTCCAGCCAAGAAACCGTGTGCAACATGGAGGCTGCCGTAGACTCCAACGCTGAGGCATCCTGTGGAGACAAGGACGGAGCCACCAACCTCACCTGCTCCAAAGTCAATCCCAGTTGCAGATGAATGATGTCTGGGTTAAGATGCTGCGACATCAAGTATACAGAGTTTATAGCATAGTATTTCCTATGCTTTGTGAGAGGCGGGGGAAGCAACTTGGCAGAGCCCTTAGAGTGAAGAGATCCATCCCGATCTGAAACAGAGGCGTTAACCTTATGTAAGACCGACTGGACATGACCCAACAAGGGAAGTTGAAACGATGACTTGGGATCCTGTATAGCTCCAAGCAAGGCTTCCAAGCAGGAAGGAGTGAAAGACGATCGAGCCTGTGTCCTACTTTCCAAATTGTTGAACCCCTGAATGAGATCGACAACTTCTGTAAAGGAAGACAAAAACTCTTGCGTGTCTCCCTCCTCCTGCTCCGGCAACGGAGACTGACAACGAGAAGGATGTGCAAGCTTATGTAAAGCGCCTTCCTCGTGTAAATTAACAAAAGAACCAGCAGCCAAACAGCTCGAAGCACCAACTAACCTGTCTGGGCTGGATCCAAGCGCCAACTCTGGTGACAAACCAACCACAACACTAGGGACATCACTACGCACTCTCCCAACAGACGATTCTCTAATCTCTAACATGGCCACGTACAAGCATGTGCAGGGCGGATGCACTAACGTGCGTAGATGACGAATCTCGAACACTCGAGATAGAATGAGAATCCCTCGGAGTCGAAACCCCTGGTAGTACCAGGGAGAGGGGCAGGCAAACACACTTGCTGCACCAACTCCGCGCTCACAACCTTCGACCTCTTGACAGGCGCCTTGAGATCCTTATGGCGATGAATAGGCCCTGGAGATGGAGAAGTGGAAGCACCTGCAACATGTGCACGAAAGTTGGCGGTTGCAACATGCTCGTGACTCGATGCAGAGAACGAACCAGCCACTGCAGATCGTACAGGGGAAGAGAAACTAACACTCTTAGTAACACCAACACTTGCAGGAACATGGGCGGTGCTGTTCCTCACTCGCAGATGAAGAAAGGGCAAAGGCCTTAGCCTTCCAATGCTTGATACGCCTACACGGCGGAGATGGGGGAGAAAGAGAGGAAGACAGCACTGACTCCTTACACAATCTCTTCGCAGGAGGCGGGGGCGATGCAACACGTTTGCTTCCAGTCCTCCTAGCCAACATGGCAGCAAACCTATCTTCTAAAACAGTCTAATATCTTTAGAACCGCCTGGCATAAAGCCTCAGATGGATCAGCAAAAGAAGGGGCCGACAACATGGAAGGGAGATGCAGCGAACTGGATGGCAAAGATGATGTCACAGTAACAAACAATGACAACACAGACAAGCGAGGCAGCGCAGCGGAGACAACTGGGAGTGATGCCACCAATGGAAGTGACACCATAAGCGGTGATGACGTCACGGCTCCCCCTCGATCCAAACAGGAAGCAGATGCCATTTGCGGAGGGATACAAAATGGCTGACCCCGTGACATCACTAGCGGGGCTAACGCCACGGCTTCCCTCTGACTCGAAGAAGCGGCAATCATCACTGGTGGAGCAATATAATATAGCTGACTTCAGCTACCAATGAAGACGAGACCAGGGGGAGGGGGTTAGCGAGCATCCAAGAAGTGCGTCAGCAAACCCCCCAAGGAGGGTGGACCCCGTAGCCCAAGCGTCCCCCAGAGTGCCGCCATTTTGGACACCTCCGAATCTGAAATAAAAGAAACCAATGAAAAAGCCTCCTCCCTCTCGGGAATCAAATTAACTCCCGAGGAAGAGGGGGCAACATTACATAAATCAGCCTGAGGGCCTCCCGATACTTCCAACAACGAATTGATGGAAGAAAAGGAAGGGGACAAAGGCACAACTCTAGCATGTGGTGTGACAGCAGCAGGAGACATAGTATCAGGAAGAGGAGAATAAAAACCCTCCCATAAAGGAACAGTAGAAACTATGATGCTCCCTCTTACTATAAAATAATTTCCACTGCTTTCTAGGCCATGCACGGCATTCCTTGCAGGGATTCGTTATTGTACAAACGTTAGAATGGCACCTACTACAAGTGATGTGTGGATCCGTAGCAGAATAAGCCAAAAAAACGAGAACACAGAAAACCTGGAGTTCCAGGCACACACATTGACGAGGCCACACACACACACACACACACACACACACACACACACACACACACAAGTGAGAATGGGCAATGAACCAGGTAAAGGCCGAGAGAGGTCAGCCACAACTCTCGTTTAGGCGGTTTAAGAAAAGACTGACGCTGTGGCGTGGGTGCACGGTCCTTGACCACTCTTCACCCGATATACTCACATGGATCCAGCTAGGCCGTAGGTATTATCCTATTGTTAAGACCTCAGGTTTGTAGCTATGAAAAATACAAATTGTCTTAGAAAATTTTTTATTTTTCATAAGCTCACAAAGTAAACAGTAAGACATAGGAAAACAAGGTAGGGGAACAGATAGGAAAACAAGGTAGAACAGAAACACAAAGCATAACTTATTTGAAAAACAGCAAGCATAAAACAAACTACTATAAGCATATGAAATACACACTGAAGTTTTTCTCCCTCTCTTTTATTTCAGGATATTATGCCCAGAATATGCCTCCTGCAGAATTTACTCCAGAAAACCCCTATTGTCGATTCAAGACTGTTTGTTATGCCAAGATTCCAAACTTCAAAAATGAGGATGGGATTGTCCATGTTGTCATTGGAAAATCAATTTCTGATGTTGAGTAAGTACATTAATCATCTTGTGCAGTGTCTCATACATTAGCAAAGTATGAAAACTTATCTTTAAGAAAAATGTAAACCCTAGTATTGACTGTTGTCAGAAGAATTTTTTTTTTCTTCACTTTATGCTATTTTTACCTCTTAGAAAACAATGAGACAGTGTACCTTACCTCTTAGAAAACAATGAGACAGTGTACCAGGTATTCAATATATGTACCAAGGTTGTTGATTAAACTAATTAGATAAGCTCCCAACTTTGTGTCTTATGAGCCTGTTTGCTGCTGAGCCACAGTGTATCACTGCTGTCTATGTTTTTTATGTAATCATTTCCAGCACAGAGCAAAAACAGATGTCAGTCTGTCCTCTTTATGTGGTGTATAAGAAAAATCACTTTTTCTGTGTTTAGGAACCTTTGAAGTTTATTGTCTAAATAATTAAGATCTTCATTGTGTGAGTACCTTACATCCAGACCTTGAACTTGTGCACTCCTTAATAGTAGTACATGAACATATTAACATCTGTAGCCCACTTTCACTTCTTTAACTTCTAATAAGATTACAACGATTAGGATTGTTGTGGTGCAAGGGTACATAAATTAATCAACTATTATTCAACTGGTACTGCTTCTATTGCAATACATTATTATTGGAAATGAATCTTACCTACTGTTAACATTAGCTATATCTCCAAGCTCTTTAGGTGAGTCGGCATTCAAGCAAAAATTCAAATGGCTGCCTGAATGACTGTCTAGTTCACCCATTCTCCACTAGGTGTTTGAATGTTTTAGCTCTTGTCAGGATTCTCCCTGCCGCCATTGCGCTTAGGTGATTGTTGGTATTCTAATAAAGTTTGGCTGTTTTGCACCTGTTTACAGTGTGGTAATTTCATTTTCATAGGATGTCTTCCACCGAAAGCAAAACCAATAACATGGTATGTAGGAATGATTTTGGTGTAAGCAGGATGGTGGAATTGTGAAGTAGATCAACATTTGGTTTGTACCGGCTGCAGAGGTACAGTGTGTGATCTTAGAACTATATGTGAGGAATGTGGGGATTGTTCAGAGGACTTTATGCCTGAATATGTCAGATATGTATAGGAAAGAAGGGAAGCTGGTAGATTGTGAAAGCAATTAGTTAGGTCAGGACTTAAACCTGTCATTTCCATCCTACTTAATGTCCCTTCATCTGCAGCTATCCCTACTTAGGCCAGGCATTTTGGTAGTGGTAGTACAGGCAGTCCCCGGGTTACGACGGCTTCGGGTTACGACGTTCCGAGGTTACGACGCTTTTTCTTAAATATTAATTGAAAAATCCGCCCTGGGTTACGACGTTTGTTCCGAGGTTACGACGCTGATGCTTCCGACGCTCCGAGTTAACGACGCTTTGAAAAAACGCATACTATGATAAAAATCCTTTATAGTTTAGCACAGTATATTAATAAAAATAAGTTTCTGGATAGATTACAACAAAAATTTTGAGGTTATGATAATTTTTGACACTTTTTATGTCGTATTTTTCTAATTTTTTTAGTGACGCCTCATATGCGGAACTAGTTTCCGAGCGAATGAATACTAGCTTGCGATGCGCAAAGTTTATAACAGTCCAAAAGCGCAAATAATGAAAAAAATTATTGCTTGCTTCCAGTAATAATAACAAAACTAAGTTTTTGGTTAGATTACAACGCAAATTCCAAGGTTACGATGGTTTTTTATGCTTTTTAACGATACCTCATACGCAGAACTAGTTTCTGAGCGGAGGGCGCATAAATTAATTTACGCTATTAAACTGTATGGTAGCCATAGTCAAGGATAAGGAACGCATTCTCAAACAGTATACATATCCTTTAATACAAAACAGCAAAATATCATTGAAACATTATTTCACTTAAAGAATCCATTTATACTCTACATAGACTTGGATATAAAAACCATAGTTTCTCTCTCCTCTCTCTCTCTCTCCTCTCTCTCTCCTCTCTTCTCTCTCTCTCTCTCTATTTTACGACGAAAATAATCACTAATTAGTATTTTGATGTTTATTTTCATGACTAAATACATTTTTATAATACAAAATTATTTACTAATTTTTCAAATATTAATTTTATTAATACTGTATTAGTAAGTAAGTTGAAATGATATCACATAATAAAAATAATAATTCTCTCTCTCTTCTCTCTCTCTCTCTCTCTCGTCTCTCTCTCTCTCTCTCTCTCTCTCTCTCTCTACTACAAAGATGTATGTTTTTTTGTATGATAAATAAATGATTTACTATTTTCAAATATTAATATTAATTTATACAGCAATAATATCAATTCATTAAAGAAAATACCATAGTGAATTAGTAAGATTTTAGCTTATATATTTAAAAAATTATGGAAGAATGAAGGAAATCCCAGTCTTCTTTCTCCTAAGCCTTTCTCTAACTCCAGGTACTAAAAACTGTCAGATATATCAAGTTGTGTGACAGGGGAGGGAAGGAGCTGCTGTGTTGCCATCAAGTGCTCATGAAATTTCTTCCCCCCCCCCCCCTCTTCTCTCTCTCTTCTCTCTCCTCTCTCTCTCTCTCTCTCTCATTTACTGAGACTCGAGATTTTTTATGTACTTGTATTATTTTTTTAATACTTTCAAATAATAATAATAATAATAATAATAACTGTAATTACAAAATTCATATGTGATAGTATTTTAAAGAAATACAATACTAATCTATCCATGTCACTTTTAATTAAGGTTAACTCTCTCTCTCTCTCTCTCTCTCTCTCTTTTTTCCTTTTTGGCCACACAAGATAATAATGTGTCATAGTGGTAACTCCCTCCCTCTCTTTCGCTGGAAGCGTTATAAGTATTTTTTGAGAGAAGAGAGAGAGATAAACACTCTCTCTCTCTCTCTTACTGAGATGAAAGAATTTTTATGGTACTAGTATGTAAAATGTTTATTGATAATTTCAGTTATTTAATGATAATAATATTAATAGTAATAATAATAATAATAATAATAATAATAAATAATAAAACTGTAATTACAAAAATTCATGATGGTCGTATTTTAAAGAGATGAAAATGACCTTTCCATTTCACTTGTACGGATAATTCCTCTTTCTTACTGAGATGAGAGAATTTTTATGGTAGATGCACGTGTTTATTATATTTTCAAATAATAATAATAATAATAATAGAAGTAGTAATAATACGATAACTAATTTCAAAAGAAAATTCTTCCCATCGTCTTTTTCTGTATCAATTTCTCTACCTCATAACTCCAGTGACACTCGGAGCTGGGAAAGTAAAAATGCCATACAATGGTCAATGAATTTAATGGTTTTATGTAATTCTCTCTCTCTCTCTCTCTCTCTCTCTCTCTCTCTTGTATTTTAATGAAAATATACAGTAATTTGTGAATACACAGTGTTGCACATGAAAAAAGTAAATTAGTGATAATTTTAGAGATACGCCCTTAAGAAAAATTGCAAATTAGTGAAATTTTCCCTGTGGACATGTTTTCAACAACGTCGTTCCGGCTTACGACGATTTTCGGGTTACGACGCGTCTTAAGAACGGAACCCCCGTCTTAACCCGGGGACTGCCTGTATTGAGACTTCATTTGTAGCTCTGCCTTCTGCTTCCCATTCAGTTCAGAAAAAGCATATCGAGAAGTTAGAACATGAATTAAACTTATTTTAGGTTCTAATATAAGTTTAACTGAGTTTGAGATTGGGAATGTTCCAAATCCCCCCATAGTGTGTGCTCTTTTCGTGTTCCCCTGTTAAAAGTAAAGTGAGTGTTGGTGCCCGAGCCTGTATGTAGTCTAAGCCTTGGACTGTCCAGCGATAGTGTGCCTTGCAAAAGTCGGCTACCAGGGAACCTGGTTAGTTCTCGGGGCGATGGAGTTCTGTGCTCTCCAATACCTATTTCATCCTGTTCACGGGCTGAATCTCTCTTAATGTGTTCTCCTAGGGATAATTTTGGTAAATGTTAATCTTCACTCCGTATGCAAATTCTGCCATCATTGAGGAAGTTAGCGCACATGGGATTGACAATATAGGTACTATAGGCAGTTTCATTGAGATAATAATGTGTCTGTTTGTCATGCAACACAAAGTATTACGTCGACTCAGTAGACTGTTTAACCAACCTCTCATGTTTTGCTTATTTTAAATTCTCATCTGCTAGCCTTTTCCTATTTCTCCATCGAAATGCACTTGTTCGTTCTATGCATGACTTTTCTTCGGCTATCAGCAGATCTCGTACTACTGCTTCAATTATTGTTTCTCTATATTTAGTATCTGGTTCTTTCCAAGCTAGATACTCTAGCTTCATAGCTTTTGTATCATCTGGTAATGCTTCTAGTATGTTGATTCGCATTCGGACGAGGTGGGAGAGTCGTTGTAACTCTCTTCCCATACCTCCCAATCTTCCCATTTTCTTTTGTGCCTCGTTTTCTTTCCTTCAGTTGACTTGTGGATGCACCTGAGTCCATGAGTTGCTTAAGACTATCTCCCTTTCTTTGAGTTGTGGAATGGATGCGATACAGTTCTTGGCTGCTGTCGCCTCATATCGCCAAGTCTCGCTTCCTGTTGCCAGGTGTTTACTCCTGTCGGCAGCTGTCTCCTCCCATTGCCTTATGGCAGAAGATGATTTTGAATGGGGGGAAACTCCTTCGGTTTAATCGACGTTTGTTGCAATGTTATGTTTTGCTGTATCATCATTTAGCTTGAGGGAAGAGGCCATTTAGAGAACATTTCTCGTTTGTCGTAGCGTGTTTCAAAACCATTTAGATATTTGGAAAAGGAAACCTAAGCTTGAGAGAGCATGCTTCGTAACTTTTCTCATACTTGGTCTCACAAGGCTCCCATTAGGTCCTCTGTGGCTTGTCTTCTTGTTTCTTATTAAGTCACGGAGAGCTGGAGACTGCCTTTTGTGATACAAGTGCTTAATGGCTCTTAAACCGTCTTCAGTAGGAAGTTCAGTTTCTTTCTATTTCCTGTGGAGAGACGAATTTGAGACTGACTGTGTTTTGGACATGTTGAATGGAGTCTCATTCTAGCTTCTAAAGTTGTTTTCTTTTACTCAGCACGTTCTCTCTTGTATGCATCAGTTTAGAGAAGTGGAGGTGCCAACCTAGCCAGTTTGTGAAATCAGCTTTAAAGTTTTTGGCACCAGCGAGAGTTTAGTGAGGAAGATAATTAGTTTTAACTCATTTCTAATGCTGCAGGCTAATGTTCTCATGCTTATACTAACTCAGTTTGGAAGAAGTGAGAATACTTGCTTCTGTCTGCTTATGTTGCTCAGGTTAAGGCGATAAGGGAGTATCTTCAGGTACAATCTTGTTTTATACCTTTCAGGGTGCAGCTCTCAGGTTATGGGAGATGGACAGTTGCAAGCCTCCTGGCATGCTTGGAGAGACTTGGGCCCAGTACCTTACATGGTGGAGACAGTGAAGGGGAATTATTATTCTTTTTGGTTGCCCTTCATTGGTTTGATTGATATCTGTTCCTTTGTCTTCTGCAGTAGAAGTTTGTCGCTTTAGTAGGAGGTTGTATATAGAGAGAATGAATGGACCAGGTGGTAATTCACTGGGATTGTACCTCTTGTCTTTCCTAGTTCCATTAGCAAATGGAGATAGGCGGTCATTCTCGGAAATTTTTGAGACTGAATAACATGAAGTGTCTGTCTCCATAATTTTTGTTTTTTTTGCATGGTTTTAGTCCCTTTCCAAAGAACGATCAGACTTGTGGTAGACATGCAGAAACTGATTCCTCTTGCCATTACATCCTCAGTCATGTAAGTTCCTTCAAGATGTATTTACAAGAAGGTATTGCTGTTCAATGCACTTTATGCTGTACAGTGCACTTTAGGTTAGTGTACAGTACCTCCATAAGTATTGTTGTTTACTGTGACGAGATACAAACAGTGGAGCACATTCTGATGGTTTGCCCCAGATATTTTAACCAAAGGGAAAGATATTTCCAGGGTAAATCCCTCTCAAATATCTTGGGAGATGAAGCAGACATTTCTGCTCTCATCTCCTTTTTAAAGTGTATAGAAATTTTTAACAATATTTAGATAAAATTTTATAAATCATATACAGATTTTTAAAGACATTAAACTATTTTTAATATATATTACTCCATTCATTAAAATTTATATTTTTAATTTATTTATTAGTCACGTCTAATTTTATGAATCATTTCTTTCACTAATTCATTCATTCATTTACCATAATTCAACTTATTTAACCTTCATTACGGCGCTGAATGGCCTTCTTGGCCCCAGTGCCTGGGCTTTAGCCCTAAATATCATACATCCATCCATAAGTATTGTCAGGGATTTTGTTACTCATTGATGGATGGTGTTGACTTTAGGAGGAAGAATCTTTTCTATTGAATCACTGGTTCAAGTTGGCCAAGTGTGTCGACAGTATTCCAAGGGCCAAGGACCTGTTTCTTCACCTGGCCCAGGTTGTATGCATTATGATTTTTAAATATCTAAATCTTTACTATTGTTATCTAGTGATTTGGGGGTGATACTTAAAATATGCAGACTTGTCTGCTCAAAGATAAATACTAGGCACTTGCTTCTTGAAGAATTTTAGGCCTGAAGAAAGCTTCCTATACTGTATGGGCTTTCTTTATTAGAAAACATGGCCTCACTTGGGATTTTATCAGATAATCAGGCTCGGTTAATGCACAGTCTCGGTGTAAGAGGTTACAACATACAACTAACATTCATTAAATTTGTGAGTAATCCAGAATCATCTTTGTCGCCAGGTTCTGTAGGAAGCTCTCTGTAACCAAGAGTTGTCCATTTTATTCTTATTCTTACGTCCAGGGTTTGGTTTTTCCCTTTGTAGTGTAACACAAAACAGAGAGTTTTAACTAGTGTCATTTCACTTTCATACATAGAATGGTCAACACTACACCTTGTAAAGCTTTCTATATATATGGGCAGTGGAAAGACCATCAGAGATTCGTAGCAGGTTTATCCCTGGTCAGAAACAAAGTCTTTGCGGGAAGTTTGCTACTTTGAGTTAAATGAACTTACATCCGTAAGTTCGGTAGTTACTGTGGGATTTGAGGAGCACTCATGTAGACTTACTAGCATGAAGATGAACAGGAATACCCAAACAGCTACTACTCCTTTGATGGTCCCCAGGCTTGAGCAGTGGATGTGTTTCCTTAAATTTGGCCTGATTCAGACTCATAAGCCTGCCCCTATAGCTACTCTAGTACTAGTATTGAGCGATTTCAAGTTCAATAATTGCTCAAGTGGCTCATGTAGAGCCCTTGTAGCCTCAGAGCAAATGATTTTCAGAATTTCTAGCGCTCTCAGTAGATGTCTCTCATTTTCTTCGTTTAAGAGGAAGTCAACTTAACTACACAATTTCATACACTTCCACAAACTTTTGCATCTTCTTAATTGCTTGGAGATGCTAGAATGTCCCCTCCTAATAAGGGGATTTTCGAGGTATCATAGGATCTATCATTAATCAAGTGAAAAACAATCATGGCCTTGTGTCAGAAGCAGTGGTCTTTGTATTGCTGAGTGTGCCATTCTAGAGGAATTTTCAGTGCCTTAAATCTTGTAGACTTCTTAGAGTTAGTAAGACTTTTTTGCTGTGTGCTTTCAAGGTTATCGTTCCATTCTTTCCTCAGTATTGCATCATGTGCTTTTATATCTCACTGAGGATCAGCACCGTAAAGCCCCATTCACACAGTCACATATCAAGTCACGCATGCCCATGCATGAACGGAAATTGATATTTGGAAACCGCTTACAAAAGTACTACGAAAATATCCTGAAATTCGTATTTATGATGGTATGCATTCAGGGCGGAGTCAGGAGGACATACAAACCATCCCAGCATGCTTCGACCTGTTCAAAAGATACATGCCTGCTCACGCCATCTGTCATTTTGTGTTGCTGCAGGCGCACACCGCATGGTGGACCAGTGGCGTGGTCTGCAGGCCTACGGGGCAATGACGCATAGTCTCCACACTACTTGTGGGGATGTAGCCTGTTGTGGCAGTTAACGAAAATGCCCCGTCAATCTTGCGTGGTGTGTAGGCTTTTTATGCATTACTTCGTACTAATGGTATGGCATCGTCATGTTGACTTACGGCCATTGGCCTGTGACACGTATCCACTTGATCGTGCTGACAAACCACCCGTTTAGCCACGTTTCATATGTGTGAACATGTGTGGGCTTAATACATGAGTGTGTGAACTTAGCTTAATTAAAGTGTTGAGATTGAAGCTCTTTCATCTCTCTATCAGTCTCTCTGGAGTTTAGATGCAAATCTAAACTTTTATCTAAGTTATTTACTATGAAACATTTTATTTAGCACTATCGGCAGTTAATGAGTAGATTTATTGCAAGCACCCTTCTTTGAGCTGTTGTAAAGGGAATGCTATTATTCTTGTTGCCTTAGAGCTGAAGGTGATATTAAGACTACGTTTTTCAGAGAACTGTAAGAATTCCAATGTAAGCTGCTCAGTGGGGAAGAAGAGGAAACACTTCTCTGCCCCATTGGGGCAATTAATCAGATAATTTATGCCTGGAAGAGGTAGTTATCCTTTTAGAAACCTAGAACATCTTTGAAAAAGGTTAATCCTGGAAGAGGCAAAGTTAACCTTTTGTTTTGTAGTTTTAGGAAACTTAGATGTCATTGTCAAAGGTTAAGCCTGGAAGAGGCAAAATTAACCTTTTGTTTTGTGGTTTTAGAAAACCTAGCTGTTTTTATCAATGGTTAAGCCTGGAGGAGGCAAAGTTAACTTTGTTTTGTGGTTTTAGAAAACCAAGAATGTATTGGTCGAAGGTTAATCCTGGAAGAGGCAGAGTTAACCTTTTGTTTTGTGGTTTTAGGAAACCTAGACGTCATTGTTAAAGGTTAAACCTGGAAGAAGCAAAATTAACCTTTTGTTTTGTGGTTTTACAAAACCTAGCTATCTTTGCCAATGGTTAAGCCTGGAGGAGTCAAAGTTAACTTTTTGTTTTGTGGCATTAGAAAACCTAAAATGTATTTACCGAAGGTTAAGCCTGGAAGAAATGAAGTTAACCTTTTCTTTTGTATTTTTAGAAACCTAGAACATCTTTGTCAAAGAGCACAAGGTCCTCTGCGACGTATTTAATTAGGCTAGTGCATGAGAACTAGCTCAATATCTTCTTCATTTATTGAAGGTAAACATTCATGTGAGCTGCAGTTATAATTCATTTAGTGTTAGGTTAATTTGTCGGTTCAGGATAGGATTGATGTGCCACATTAGAAGTGCAATTTGGTTTTACCTGCTCACTACTGCAGAATCGTGTTTGAAAATAGTAAAGCCCTTAGTTTGCTACTAGTAGTGGGTAGTCTTTTCCTGAACCAAAGAAAGAGCAATCCTGTAGCCTCTTTTGTTTAAACACTGCATTTTAATATTTTATGGTGCTTATGGTGCTGATAACCAGTTATTGGCACCATAAATCTCTGAGTTTCGGTTAATGGCGGCTTTTGCTTATCAGCATCCCCTCAGGAACAGAACCCCCGCCTGATAATTGGGGACTGCCTATATTTGTGATGCAGATCTCTACAAGTTGCATAATTTTATTCAGTTCTATGGGGAAGTGGTCAGCAAATGGCGTAAGTGTATTTTTTAGAAATGTTAATAGTACATCTTTTATGGGTACTTATGTGAAAAGGGAGTCTACATCTAGGCTAAATTTTATGTTATGTACCGGGATATTTGCCGACCTAAATTTGTTGCAAAAGTCTTCTGTATGTTTCATATGACTAGGGGAAAAATTTCCAAAAAGGGTAGTAACTCTGCTAACCATTTTGAGATTCTGTAGTTAAAAGCTCCAGCACAAGAGATTGTGGGACGAAAGGGGATGTTATTTTTGTGAGTTTTGGGTAATTTGGGATTGATTGCTTTAAATTTTCCAAAAAGATTTAGGATAGCTATAAACTCAATCTGCAAACTAGACGTTATAATTACTAGATCAGATAAAGTTGGTAAAATTGTGTTAATGGACAAGAGTTTCTACCAAGGAAAGATCAGTGAACTTTTGAATGATACAACTACCCGTGAGAAATTAACAAAAAACCAGAGCCATAATGTCCCAATAGATTTTGTCAGAAAAATCAGAAACTTCGGTAAAAGTAAGAAAAATATAGAAATTTTGGACAAATTTACCTACGCCATGGAATATGTGCGTCATTTGTGTTTTGATTTTTCTTTCTTTTAATTTTTTTTTTGCTTGATTTACTGTACCATATTTCATTACATGTTTAGTTAATTCTAAGTATGATTATTGCACACATCATGATAGTACACAAGAGAATATTTTATCACTGTTGATATTTCATTTCTCTCTCTCTCTCTCTCTCTCTCTCTCTCTCTCTCTCTCTCTCTCTCTCTCTCTCTCTCTCTCTCTCTCTTTTTTTTTTTGCTTGCACCCTATGCACAATTACATTCATGTTTGGTTTGAAAACATTTTTAAAAAATTAGATAATTCAGTACATAATAATATAATTGAGAATACTGTAGCATAAAATATAAATAAAAAGTGAAGGAGTTGTGTGATACTGAACTTAAACTAAGAAGTAAACATACCTAGGTTATTTCTCTCTCTCTCTCTCTCTCTCTCTCTCTCTCTCTCTCTCTCTCTCTCTCTCTCCCGATAAACATACCTAGGTTATTTCTCTCTCTCTCTCTTTCTCTCTCTCTCTCTCTCTCTCTCTCTCTCTCCCGATAAACATACCTAGGTTATTTCTCTCTCTCTCTCTCTCTCTCTCTCTCGATAAACATACCTAGGTTATTTCTCTCTCTCTCTCTCTCTCTCTCTCTCTCTCTCTCTCTCTCTCTCTCTCTCTCTCTCTCTCTCTCTCTCTAAACATACCTAGGTTATTTCTCTCTCTCTCTCTCTCTCTCTCTCTCTCTCTCTCTCTCTCTCAATAAACATACCTAGGTTATTTCTCTCTCACTCTCTCTCTCTCTCTCTCTCTCTCTATAAACTACCTAGGTTTTATTTCTTCTCTCACTCTCTCTCTCTTCTCTCTCGCTCTCTCTCTCTATAAACAGTACCTAGGTTATTTCTCTCTCCTCTCTCTCTCTCCTATCTCGCCTCTCTTAGTAAAACATACCTAGGTTATTTCTCTCTCTCTCTCTTCTCTTTCGCTCTCTCTCTCTCTCTCTCTCTCTCTCTCTCTGTATTTCAGCACTGTACATATTCCTTTAATAAAATGTGAATTGCTATATTATAAATATAAAAACACGAGACCAAACAAGCTCTATTAAGTCAGGTGTACTTAGCCCTCCTCAGTCCTTACCCATCAAACAATGCATCCACAACCCCTTCCCAGGCATAAAAACTGCCACCAGCTCTACCCACCTTCCAAAACAACACCTCTGATCCTTCCTCTACCCTGCTTTACTGCCCTCCTTTCTGATGGCGCCAAGCCATCTGACCACACCTCCCTCCCACCATGGAAACTTCTCGAGGCCTCCCCCACCGCTCAAAAACTTTTCTCAGTTAGTCAGTGTCAGCAGTGTTACCAACATTTTCTTGAGGCCTTGTAGTATTGCCAACTATCAGAGGGCAGTTATTGTAAATTCTAAAAAATTTATAAATATCATATATATCTTTGGGGCCTTGATCCTTGGTCTGGGTGTGTCAGGTCATGGCGATCTGCATACCTAATTGACATATTACTGTATTATGAATTTTTCTGTTGATTCAATTTCATTTTTTACCTATTTCTTCACTAACAGAAATACTAAACCATATGTAGAATAAACTCTGCATTAAGAATACTTTTTTTTGTATTTTATACCATTTGCATTTTAGTAGTTTGCCTACTTTTTCACTTTCAGACCCCACAAAAGTCAGATTATCTCGACCCTGTCATCATCTGTTTTCAACGGAGCAGAAGTTGTTGTTGATGATGTGTATGCGAGTGAGTTACCTGATAAAACAAATTTTAGGATGTATGTACAGCAGCATGGTGGAAGTGGTAAGTAAACATTGATTAATAAAGTCAAACTTTCTTAACAAGGTAAACACCTGAGTTATTGCACACACAAGCTGAAGGTTGCAGATTTTTTTTAAAGATTTTTGTATTATGTAAATTTACTACTCTAGTATTCTATACTTGTCAAAAATAAGTATATTACTACACTATACTTGAAAGGTTTGTAACTCTGGTTTATCAAAAATCAATGCACCTGTACAGTGCTTACCATTAATGTTCATCATCACAAAGGTTTCTACTTTAGGTACATGAACTGAGTTAGCTGCAAAGAGCTCAGCCAGTGAGAGAAGGAGATACAGTAGTGCCTCAGGTTATGAAATTAATCCGTTCCGAAGCGGCCTTCGTAACCTAATTTTTTCATATCTAGAACTACGTTTTACATGTAAATTGCCTAATTTGTTCCAAGCCCTACAAAAACATCACAGTAAATTTTATAATAAAATTAAGTTGACCATTAAATAATGAAATACAACAAATTGGGCTATTCAGTACCTAACGTAACTGTGACTGACCTGTAAATAAAGTGTATTAGTGTACAGGGTACAAGAAATACTGTACGTACATATTTAGTAAATTGTGAAACCTTACCTTTCTAGTTAGGCGATGTCTGAAAGTGGTGACAGAGGAGGAGGACAAATGGCAGAAAACACGAACACTTAACTTTATGAAACACATTAGAAAAATGGCAGAAAACATTAACAAACTTTACAAAACACTTTAACACATGGCAGAAAACATTAACACTTAACTTTACGAACAACTTAAAATTAAATTTCTTTTTTTTGCCTTTTTCTGATTTAAATTTTTTTTTTGTTACTTTTTACTTTACATTTTTTAACAAATTTCAATTTCTTCACCACTTCCAATTTTCTGTTTTTTTGTATTACTTGGACCTTCCTGTTTGCTTACTACTAAAGGCCTCTTTAGAAAATAACTATCCAAGGAAGATTGCTTCTGCCTGCTTTTCAAAATGTTCCTGAAACGACTGGCAAACGTCATCTAACTGCGCAAGCATACGACATGTGTAAGCTTTTTCGGGGTGTCTCTTTTCTACAAATGTTTGCACTTTATGAAAAGCAGCTAGAACATCCTTAATTTCTGCCGTTGTCATAGGGTCCTCCTCCTCCTCCTCGCCGCTGCTAGAGAATGGCCTCCAACTCCTTCAGGTCATCCGTCGTAAGCTCCTCTTGGTGCTCCTCGAGAAGGTCATTGATGTCGTCCTTGTAGACGACCAGCCCCATGGACTTGCCGAGTGAAACGATCTTGTCAAGATCTGGTTGCGAAACAGTTTCAGGATCGTCAACTGTTTCTGAATCTGTATCAGCTTCGCCCATGTTGAATCCCTCAAAGTCTCAGGTGGATACGGCATCAGGCCAGAGTTTCCTCCACGAAGAATTCAAGGTTAGCCTTGAAACCTCTTGCCAAGCTTGATCGATGAGTCGGATGCATATGACGATATCGAAATGCTCCTTCCAAAATTCACGCAAGGTGAGGTTTGTGGTATCGGTGATGTCGAAACATCTCTTGAAAAGATGTTTTGTATATAGCTTCTTGAAGTTTGATATCACTTGCTGGTCCATGGGCTGGAGGAGAGGGGTGGTGTTAGGCGGGTGATAAAGTACCTTGATGAAAGAATACTCCACTAGGATATCTTCCTCGAATCCAGGAGGGTGAGCAGGGCCATTGTCCAACAACAGCAGACATTTCAGAGGGAGGCGCTTCTCTTCCAAGAATCTCTTCACTGTCGGGCCAAAACACAGATTCCTCACTTGGTGAACAAAAGTCTCTTTACCCAGGCTTTCGCATTAGCCCTCCAAATCACCGGAAGCTTCTCCTTTAGCACTTTGTGGGCCTTGAAGGCTCAAGGAGTCTCCAAATGATACACAAGTAGGGGCTTCACCTTGCAATCCCAACGGGCATTAGAACAAAGTGCAAGAGTAAGCCTGTCTTTCATAGGCTTATGCCCGGGTAGCTTCTTCTCTTCCTCCGTGATGTACGTTCGACGAGAACTATAGCCTTCCTTGATTGTCATCTCGTCGAACGTCTTAACAAAGGCTTCGGCCGCTTTTGTGTCTGAGCTAGCAGCCTCCCCATGCCGCACCACCAAATGGATGCCAGTCCCTTTACGAAATTTATCAAACCAACCCCGAGAAGCCTTGAAGTCTGGGGTTGCCTTTGATGTCCCTTCTCCTGCGTCGTCTTCGGCCTGGGGACTCAGATCACCGAAAATAGCGCTGGCCTTCTGGCAGATTGCCGTCTCGGTTATCGTATTGCCAGCAATTTCTTTGTCCTCAATCCATACAAGAAGCAGCCTCTCCATCTCATCGTGCACATGACTCCTCTTGTTCGAAAAAATAGTCACGCCCTTGGAAGGTGTAGTTGCAATCATATCATTTGTTGGGCAATATTGCAACTGAATTACATTTTTGTCACATTGTTCTCATACATAATGAAAATTAATGGCATTATGTTTTGATCTACCATGAAACTGAGGATTCCTTGACATAGCAATGGCAGACTGATTGTCTTCTAAAATCAACTTTGGGCCTTTACATTCAAATTTCAAATCTGTTAGCTTCTGCAACCAAACAGCTTCTTGTGATGTGCTAGCTAACACTATAGACTCTGCTTCAGCAGTTCATAAGCCACGCAACTCTCCGGTTAAATCGCAGATGAAAACAAGAAATCTTGTGAGATCTGGCAACGCGTGTGTATGTCAGGTGAAAAGTGGTCTAGGACCCCACGCACCCACGCCACAGCGTTCAGTATTTTCTTAACCGCCTGGACGAGAGTTGTGGTTGACCTCTCTTGGCCTTTACCTGGTTCATTGCCCGTTTTCGCTTGTGTTTCTGTTTGTGTATGTGCTTTTATTATGGCTTCTTCTGCTCCTTCTCGGTCTTGTCAACGTGTGTGCCCGGGAACTCCAGGTTTCCTTGTTCTCATTTTTTGGCTTCTCAGCAACAGATCCTCACATCACTTGTAGTAGGTGTCATTCTAACGTTAACACAATAACGAATCACTGCACGGAATGCCGTGCGTGGCCTAGAGAGCAGTGGAAATTATTTTATAGTAAGAGGGAGCATCGTAGAGTTTTTACTCTGTGGGAAGGATTTTCTTCTCCTCTTCCTGATGCTTCGTCTCCTGCCACTGTCACACCCCATGCTAGTGTTGTGCCTTTGTCCCCTTCCTTTTCTTCCATTGATTCTTCATTGGAAGTATTGGGAGGCCCTTAGGCTGATTTATTATGTAATGTTGCCCCCCTCTTCCCCGGGAGTTAATTTAATTTCTGAGAGGGGGGAGGCTTTTTCATCTGTTTCTTTAATTTCAGATTCAGAGGCATCCAAAATGGAGGCACTATGGGGGAAGCTTGGGCTACGGGGTCCACCCTCCTTGGAGGGTTTGCTGACGCACTTCTTGGATGCTCGCCACCCCCCTCCTCATGCTGTCCAGGCCCTCCCCCCTCCTCCTGGCCTCGTCTTTGTTGGTAGCCGAGGTCAGCCATATTGTATTGCTCTGCCAGTGACGATTACCGCTTCTTCGAGTCAGAGGGAAGCCGTGGCATCAGCCCCGCTACTGACGTCGCGGGGTCAGCCATTTTGTATCTCTCCACCAGTGGCATCTGTTTCCCGTTTGGATCGAGGGGAAGCCGTGATGTCATCACCACTTATGACGTCACTCCCAATTGTCTCCACTGCGCTGCCTTGCTTGTCTGTGTTGTCACCGTTTGCTACCATGACGTCATCTCTGCCATCCAGTTCGCTGCATCTCCCTTCCATGTTATCGGCCCCTTCTCTTGCTGATCCGTGTGAGGCTTTATGCCAGGCGGTTCTTAATAGGTTAGACTCTGTTGTCAGCTGGGAGGAATGGAAGCAAGTGTGTTGCGTCCCCCCCCCTCCTGCAAAGAGATTGTGTAAGGTGCCAGTGCTGTCTTCCTCTCCTTCTCCCCCATCTCCGCCGCGTTGGAGTATCAATTGTTGGAAGCTTAAGGACTTTGCCCTTTCTTTGTCTGCGAGTGAGGATTAGCACGCCATGTTCCTGCGAGTGTTTGTGTTACTGAGAGTGATAATGTTTCTTCCCCTGTGCAATCTGCAGTGGCTGCTTGTCCTCTGCATTGAATCACGAGTGTATTGCAACCTCCCACGTTTATGCACAAGTTGCAGGTGTTTCCACTTCTCCGTCTCCAGGGCCTATTCATCGCCGTAAGGATCTGAAGGCGCCTGTCAAGAGGTCGAAGGTTGTGAGCGCGGAGTTAGTGCAGCAGGAGTGTTTGCCTGCCCCTCTCCCTGGTACTTTCAGGGGTTCGACTCCAAGGGATTCTTGTTCTATTTCGAGTGTTTGAGACACTTAACCTACGCACATATGTGCGTCCATTGCAGGAGTTGGCGCTTATATCCAGCCCAGACAGGTTGGTTGGTGTTTTGGGCTGTTTGGCTGCTGGCTCTTGGTATACACAAGGAAGGCACTTTAGATAAGCCTGCACATTTTTCTTGTCGTCAGTCTCCGTTGCCGGAGCAGGAGGAAGGAGACATGCAAGAGTTTTTGTCTTCCTTTACAGAAGTTGTCGATCTCATTCATGGGTTCAACAATTTGGAGAGTAGGACTCAGGCTCGGTCGTCTTTCACTCCTACCTGCTTGGAGCCTTGTTGGGAGCTATGCAAGATCCTAAGTCATCGTTTCAACTTCCCTTGTTGGGTCATGTCCAGTTGGTCTTACATAAGGTAAACGCCTCTGTTTTAGATTGGGATGGATCGCTTCGCTGTAGGAAGTTCTATGCCACAAACTGCATACTTGATGTCGCGTCGTCCTAACCCGGACGTCATTCGTCTGGAGCCGGGGTTGATTTAGGAGCAGGTGAGGTTGGTGGCTCCGTTCTTCTCTCCCCGCAGGATGCCTCAGCTGTGGGGTCTACGGCAGCCTCCATGTAGCAGACGGTTGGACTTCTGGTCATCGGTCATTGCCAAGATAGCTTCTGACAGGTCCCCAGAAGTTGGTGAGTGCTTCCTCTCTTGCCAGTTTGTTGCAGTCTGAGTGTTGATTTATGGGCTAACCTTCTGATTAGAAGAGATGTGACTTTATCCAGGATGGAAAGATCGGTTGACCCTGAGTCCTTGCTGGCATTGAGGAATGGGGATCTTTTGTAATCTCAATTTCTGTTTCCTCGGACCGAGCTGGAGGATATGATAGACCGGCGCCGGGCTGACATGTAGGACAGATAAGTGTACGAGGCTGTGTCTAAGTCAGAGTCTTGTCCTCGGAGACGTCCGGCTCCTCCTCCTCCCCCTGCCCAGCAGCAGTCACGAAGGTTGTCGCCTGGTAGGCTGTCAAGGAGTTCGGTTTCGGCAGGCCCTCCCTGTTCGTCCTAGCCTAGGTCAGAGGACCAATGTCCCTTTCGCTCCCGTTCCTTTAAGTCGAGAAAGGGCCCCAGGGGTGTCAGTAGATTAGGTGCCTCTCCCTCTCCTTTGCCATGGGTGGGGGTGTGTCTGGCGGGCCATTGGGCCAAGTGGCGGAGTTATGGGGCTGAGAAGTGGGTAGTAGATGTCTTTCGGGTAGGGTATCCACTGCCATTCGACTTCTCTCCCCCCACTCTTGGACAAGCCGCTGCTCAGGAGGATGTATCCTCCAGATTCTCTGAAGTTCTTGGCTCTCTGGGAGGAGGTGCAGAAGATGCTAGACAAGGATGCGTCAGAGGAAGTGGTGCATTCGTCTCCGGGGTTTTACAGTCACATCTTCTCGTTGCCCAAGGCGTTGGGAGGTTGGAGGCCTGTGATTGACTTATCCACCGTGAATCACTTCATCAGGTAAACAAGGTTCAAGATGAAGACTTTGTGTTCAATGTTGGCAGCTGTGAGGGAAGGCGACTTCATGTTGTCAATCGATTTGAGGGACGCATACTTCCAGATCCCTATTCATCAGACGTCCAGGAAGTTCCTTTGCTTTTCTCTCGGAGACAAGGTCATCGAGTTCAAAGTCCTGTTGGCGACAGCCCCTCAAGTGTTCACAATTGTTCACAAGGGTCTTCTTATCTTTCTCATCTTAAGTTGGGCCATGCTCGGGATCCGTTTGCTGAGGTGCCTTGACGATTGGTTGGTCCTGGCAGGTTCCAGGGAGAAGCTGATGCAGGACAGAGATTGTCTGCTTCAGTTTTGTCTGGAACGGGGCATTGTGGTCAACTAAGAGAAGTCAAACCTCGTGCCCAGTCAAACGATTCTCTACCTGGGCATGGTCATTGATACGGCGGTTGCAAGAGTTTTCTCGTTGGATCAGAGATTGGAGAAGTTGCGAGTGGTGGCGCTTGACTTCCTGTCGAAACCACATCATTCGGCTCATTAGTGGCAGGTTCTGGGAATTTTGTCTTCTCTGGAGAAGCTGGTTCCTCATGGGCATCTTCATCTTTGGTCTCTACAATGGAGGTTGAGGGAATTCTGGTCTCCAGTGGTAGACTCGCCCCTGTTAAAGGTTCCTCTGTCTCTGGAAGTGAGAGAAGACCTTCGTTGGTGGTTGGACAACGGAAATCTTTTGAAGGATGTTCCTCTGTGTTCTCTCCCCCTGGAATTCCTTCTGTTTTAGATGCCTCCCTCGCAGGTTGGAGGGTTAATTTAGGTGGCCTCATTGCCTCGGGCGTTTGGAGTTTGGAGGACAAACAGCAGCATATCAACGTCTTGGAGTTGAAGGCAGCCTTTCTGGGTCTGAAGGAGTTTTCGGAGAAAACAGAGGGTCATGTCAGACAACACCACGGTGTTCGTTTATGTGAACAAGCAGGGAAGCCTGGTTTCACATCAACTTCATGCCTTGACCGTCGAGGTTCACGAGTGGACGGTCAGCAATTCAGTAAGAGCTCTCAGCCAGGTATATCCCAGGCAAACGTAATGTGGTCGCAGACAAGCTCTGTCGTCTGGATCAGATCCTAGGCACAGAGTGGTCCCTTCATCAGGTATTAGCAGACAAGCTCTTCCAGGTTTGGAGGAGACCCATGCTGGACCTTTTTGTGACCTGGTTCAACAGGAAACTAGAGATATTCTGCTCATTGGTTCCGGATCCTCTAGCGTTAGCAGAGGATGCGTTCCAACATCCCTGGGACAACCTGGAAATGTATGCTTTCCCTCCGTTTTGTTTGATCCGTCAAGTCCTGAACAGTCTGATGAGTTCGCAGTCTGAGGATGACTTTAGTAGCCCCTTTGTGGCCTCAGGCAGAATGGTTTGCAGATCTGCTGTCATTGTTGTCGGAGGTTCCGAGTGAAATTCCCCCTTGGCGGCATCTCCTGTGTCAGCCGCATGTAGAAAGGTTACACCAGTCAGTAGAATCCCCGTCTCTTCATGGTTGGAGGCTATCAAGTATCTCCTCCAAGCAAGAGGCTTTTCTCAGAGGACAGCAGAGCATATGTCCAGCAGTCTCAGAAGGTCGACCTCTGCAGTTTACCAAGGCAAATGGGCGATTTACTGTGATTGGTGTCGTAAATGGGGTTTTTCTCCACTCGCAACCTCTATTCAGCACATAGCAGACTTTTTGACCTTCCTCAGAGATGAGAAATGTTTGTCTGTTTCTGCCATTAGAGGTTACAGGGCGGCCCTGAGTTTAGTGTTAAGTCTTAAAGGTATTGACATCTCCTTCCTGGGCACTTTCCTTGTTAGTTAAGGGGTTTGAGCAATCAAGTTCTCCTAAGGAGCTCAAGCCACCAGTGTGGGATGTTTCCTTGGTTCTGTGAAGTTTCACTAAGGGTCCATGTGACCTTTTGCGTTGTTCATCTGACAGGAACTTGATGCTTAAAACGGTTTTTCTCCTGGCCTTGGCATCTTCAAAGAGAGTGGGGGTGCTGCACAGTCCGAGATATAATGTGAAGCACACCAGGTGTGGAGGGTCAGCGTCCTTCAAATTTGACCCGGAATTCGTGGCTAAGACCAGAATCCCTCAGTGCAAGATGATAGGTTCACCTCCTTTTCCATTCCATCACTGAATGACTTTATGGTCAGTGATGCTCAAGAGCTTTTGTTGTGTCCTGTCAGGCTCTGCGTTGCTACCTTAAAAGGACACGGCACCTTAGATCAGGCTGCCGTAGGCTTTTTGTTAGCGCGGGACTGCCTGTACAGTGATTCTCCCATACGTATACCATTGTAGTCGCTCAGTCTGAGTGGTTAGATATCAGTGTATCTAGCTTCTCATGGGCATCAGTCCCTCTCCGGAAGTTATTATTTTTGGAGCTGGACTGGTGGGTAGGTACAGACATCCTGTTTAGGATGTCTGTACCTCCCTCCAAGTATAAGACTATCATATTGTTAAGACCAAAGGTTTGTTCGCCTATGAACAAATGACAAATTTTTTAAGACAATTTGTATTTTTCATAGCTACAAACCTGAGGTCTTAACGTTGAACTGCCCACCTCTAGCTGCCCCTCTGTCTTGCTAATGCATCCTGAGTTGGGAAAGACTGAACTCTGTGGCATGGGTGTAATGGCCCTTGACCACTTTTCACCTGATATATGCATGCGTTGCCAGATCTCACAAAAATCCTTGCTTTCATCTGCGATTTAACCGGATCCAGCTAGGTGCTAGAAAATTATCCTCTTGTCAAGACCTCAGGTTTGTAGCAATGAAAAATACGAATTGTCTAAGAAAATTTATCATTTTTTTACTACTCTTAACTCACAACACCAGCACTAAGGTGAAAACAGTAACCAGAAGTTGACTTGCGATCATCGGTGTCACCTGCCCAATCAGCATCTGAATAGCCAGTGATCTATGAAATACCCTTATTACTATATAAAATTCCAAAATTATGTGTACCCTTTAGATATCTCATTATACGCCTCACTGCTTTCCAATGCTGAATGGTAGGTTTGGCACAATACCTAGCAACACTACTCACAGCAAATGTGATATCAGACTTTGTTTTTACAGACAAATGCAATAAACTCCCAATAGCTGACTGATACATGTTCTGGTCAAATTCTATGCATTGATCAGATGCTTTAATAACTTCAGACTTGGATCAATTGGTGTTTCTATAGGCTTTGAATTCTCCATACCAAATTTTTTAAAGACATTTTCAGTATAAGATGGTTGACCAATCCACACTTGACCTTTGAAAGTATCTTGTAAAACTTTTACACCTAAAAAATAATTAAACTCACCAAGGTCTTTCAGTTTATATTGTAAAGCCAGGGACTCCTTAATTTCCTTCATCAGTTTATCTGATTTACAAGCTAATATTAAATCATCAACATAAACAGCATGATACAGGGATCTCCTTCTGACTTGACATAAATGCAAGGATCTCCTGAAGTTTGCACAAAACCTAGCCTTTTCAAACTGTCATTGAGAGAACAATTCAAACATCTTGGAGACTGTTTCAATCTATAATGCTTTTCTTTAGCATAGTTACCAAACTTACCTTACCTTGCTCTACAAACCCCTCTTGATTGTTTCATATATACTTCCTTAGTAAGTATACCATTTAAAAATGCTGAGGTCACATCCATATGATACAGTTTCAAACCTTTTTGAACAGCAAAGGCAATCAGTATGAATAGATTCAAATCTTACAACAGGACAAAAGGTTTCATGATAATCCACACCAAACTTTTGTTAAAAACCTTGAGTGACAAGACGAGCTCAAACTTTTGTTAAAAACCTTGAATGACAAGACGAGCTTTATATCGTTCATTGGAACCATCACTTGACATTTTCCTTTTAAAAACCCATCTTCTGTTAAGGGCTTTTCTACCCTTAGTAAATTCAACTAAATCATAAACATCATTATTATAAATAGAATTAATTTCCTCATTCATTGCATTAATCCAGTAATTTTTCTCATAGCCTATCAATGCTTCAGTGAATGATGCTGGTTCATTTGTCTCATGAGCAACTGAAACCCACTCACCATATATATTTGGTGGTTGCTTCACTCTTACTGACCGCCTTACTGTAGCTTCAGGCTGTTCATTTTCATCATCCTCTGAAGCACTATCTGGTGGATGAGATACTTCAATAATAGGAGTTTCAAACTCTAATTTAAATTTCTCCTTCTAAACGTCATGCTGTTCCTCATTGAAAATATAATTTTCTCTCCTTGGCTAAGTCATACAAGCTGTATTCTTTTACATCAGAACCATAACCAAGAAAGATACACTTTATGGCTTTGGAGCCTAACTTTCTCCTTTCATCTCTATGAATATGAGCATAACAAACATACCCACAAACTCTAAAATGTTTAACATCTGGTGTAATTCCAGTAAATGCCTGATAAGGTGTCATACCATGAAGTGCTCTAGCAGGATTTATGTTTTTCAGATAACAAGCAGTTGACAATGCCTCTGCCCAAAATTTATGAGGCAACCTGAATTAATCAACATTGCTCTGACATGCTGTATCAATGTTCTGTTCATTCTTTCACTGACACTGTTTTACTCAGGTGTTTTGGGTATGGTGCACTCATGCCAAATACCAGCATCTTTCAAAAATTTCTCAAACTCATTTGATGTGTATTCACCTCTATTATCTGTACGTAGGGTCTTAATCTTTTTGCCTTTCGGATTCTCTATACAACTCTTCCATTCTTTGAATTTTTCCGATACTTCATGTTTACCTTTGAGTACATAAACCCAGACACATCGAGTTGCATCATCAATGAAAGTTACAAAATACTCATACTTACACAAGGATTTCTCATTAAGTTTTCCACACACATCACTATGAATTAGATCAAGTGGTTCTCTGTATATAACAACTTTGTTTTCATGGAAAGGGAGTTTTCTTAATTTTTCCTTTTAGCACATGTTTCACAAAATTCCAAATCTTTATTAACATCAAATTTCAAACCATCTACCAAACCTTCTTTCACTTATAGCCTTAAGTTATCAATACCTAAATGGCCATACCTTCAATGCCACATATTTTCATTAGACCTAACCTTATTACTGACAATTCCTTTTAATGTGCCCTACCTTACCACAAAGGTGACATTTAAAGGGTTTCTTTGGTTTCTTACTAGAAGTATTACAGGCTATTTCGTGCTTCACACTTAAATTACCATCACCTTCCTGTAACAAGAATTTCCTTTCCTCATGCAAAAACTTTTCAGTGACAAATTCCATTTTGGGTACATCTGCATTTGCCTCTAAAGCAGTTACCAACATGAAAGATTCAGATACACCACCCACTCTTCTTCATTTACCAGATCCCCTACAACACTGAGTTCATAAAAAACTTCAGTTATTGTCTTAAGGGAACCAGCCGGTACCCCTATATGTGGCGGTATAGGGCAAAAAACATAGTCATGAAAAAATTCATGGAGCTTTGTATGGCAATGGAGAATGCAAATATGAAATATTTAGTCAAAATTCCACTTACTTTCGTAATTACAGGGTAATTAGTAAACTTAACTCAATAAGCCAAAAACATTGATCCGTACAAGAAAATGTAATATTTCTTCTGTTATCGTAAATTTTGATAATTATTGTCAATGAAATTGTGAGCAATGGCATCTGTAGAGATTCCATGAGTCGCAATTTTGGATCAACAGCTAAAACTATGATAGCCAATGCCTTATTCCTTTTCCAGATATACTTGTCATTTTTATCCAGATCAGTGTGTTCAAGGATAGTCTCTGTCTCATCAATCAGACCCCAAACATTCTCCTTAATGAGTGCCATCGGACACTGAACTTTCCAAGTAGCATAATTAGTGCCATTTAGTGGCACAGTGGCACTTCTCAGCTCAGACATTCTGATGAAAACAAAATAATAGAGGCACTTTAAAGCTACTCACATTAGTGGCAAGAGTACCATAGTCTACTACACAACAAGTGGTCTAGCTCGTTGACTTCAGGCGATAGCAGCCACAGCAAACATAATTGCTGCCAAATCTCTATGGTAGCAACAGCAGATTTCAACTGACGCCAAATCTCCTCCAAACAAAAGCTCTCAGTTATTAGCCTCAAATACCACATGCAGTCTTCATTACCATTTCAGGACACTCACCATCAACTAGGCCCATAACCTATTAGGTTTGAAAACCTTATGTTCATTTAGTGAAATGTGCCATGGTAAAACTACAGTAGGTTAGAAAAACACAACCAGCTCCTTCGTGTGTTTACTTCTGAAGAACGCTTACACTGAGATGCGGTTATGGGGCAATCTGCCTATCTCAAAGAAAACAATCTCCTCAACAGACTGCATTACACATACTAATGACCATTTTATTAAGGATGCAATCAGTTTTAACAGTAATATATAGCATACATAGTTGTAAGAAATCCCTTTCAAAATTTTCCTTCTCTTACAGGGGAGAAGCAAAGAGCACCTGCTACAGAAGTTTGTCGCCACATGGGACTGCCATCTTATTCTCAAACCATGAAGGTGTGTTGTGAATGAATTAAAGTTTATTTATTCTTTTGTTCACTATGGCATTTACTATTCCCATCTAGCTAGTCATGGGAATCTCATAGCTAACATTAAGAATGAAGTTGAGCTAGTTCATCAGGTACAGTGGTACCTCAACATACGAAAGGCTCAACTTACAAAAAACTCGAGATACGAACGCAAATACGAAGATTTTTTTGGCTCTACATACGAAAATAGTTCAAGTTACGAAAGGTTGTTGCTGTAAATTCCCGAGATTCGCCTGGACCACTGAGAACAATTTTAAAACTATCGTGCTGCCAACTGAGTAAACTCGCCACCATCCTCCCGCTCTCCCATTGGTTCCTGATGCTAGTCACCCCATAAGATCCTGCTCTCCTATTGATCAGCATCTACCCCTTGTGCTCTATGTATTCTATTGGTAAAAGGATGCTGTAAATTGGAAAACTTATTCATGCAATACATTTAATAAAAAAGAACATTAGAATAGAAGTGAATGGTTATTATACTGTTTGGTAGTTTCAGTAGTTGAAGAGAGATAATGAAAATTTATGGCTTACTGTGTGCTAGGAAAAAGTTATTGCTTGGCGATCATTCGGTACTCATAAGTGCTGGATGTAAACAGAAGTTTGGAAGCTTTTTTTTTTGTTTGATTGTTTATTATAGTTTATTATAATTAATGAGTACTTAATAATTATTTGAAATGAGTACATGCAATACATTTAATAAAAAAATTGTGAATTAGATATCATAAAATATAAAATAAATCAGACTGCTATCATCGAAGCCAACAAATATGTATTTTCTAGAATTCTTCTTCTGTTTTAATATTGCATATATGTTTCATTATAGCTGTCAGTAACTCGGTATCTCCATTAGGTAAAGATAGAATAAAGAATAGAAATGAATGGTTATTATACTGTTTGGTAGCTTCATTAGTTGTAGAGAGATACTAATGAAAATTTATGGCTTACTGTGTGCTAGTTAAAGTGATTGCTTGGCGATCGTACGGTACTCGTAAGAGCTGAATGTAAACAAACGATTGGAAGTTTTTTTTTTTTTTTTTTTTTTTTTGTGTATTATAGTTAATGATTAATTAATAATTATTTGAAATGAGTACATACTGATTATTTATACATTTTATTGGCATATTCTAAGCTTTTAGCTTCTTAGGTTTAGATGTCAGAATCATAGACTAGGCTACAGTAGCAACTGCTAACATAGGCTAGGCTTATTGCTAAGGGACATATGCTAAAGTACTAATATATGCAGTAAAAATGGGGTTGATCATTACATGCAGTTGAATATTACTCAAGTATGTACAATATTTTGCCTTTTTGGAGTCATATTTATTCTGTCAGATCGGCGTCGTAACCCTAGAACGTGTTGTAGGCCTGGAAATATAATTTACTGGTGTGTTTTTGTAGGGCTTGGAACGGATTAGGATTTTACATGTAAAATGCGGTTCAAGATACGAAAAACTCATGATACGAAGGCCGCCTCAGAACGGATTAATTTCGTATCTCGAGGTACCACTGTATTTGATTCTTAATTCTTTAGTGGACATCCCTCTTCCTGATACAACTGTTATCCTGAGCTACTTCTCAATTATTGTACTGTCTGTTCCAAAAAAAAAAATTAGAAATACAGTGCTTCCTAGATTTACAGTGGGGAGGTGTTCCAGTGCCAGCCTGTAAGTTGATTTCCGCCATAAGTTTCAGCGCCAACAGCACTTTAACAATGCTCATGGCATTGTAACTTGATGTTGCGCCATTAATTTGATGCTTAACGGCGCTGTAAATGCCATTATTAGTGCTAAAAAAGTCTAGTATGATCAAATCGTTGTAAGTCGAGGAAACACTGTAGATAACTTTGCCATTGATTTGTAAAAAGATGTCTAAGGTATGTAAACATTTTTGTTATTTAAATAGATCATTTATCCAAGTGCAGGGACATTATTTAGTACAGTTCTTGTTCCAAAATTTTGTTAAGCACTGGTTACAACAAGTATAGGCCATAAATAGTAAAAGTACCGTATGAATAACTTGTGGGCTTTGTAATGAAAACATTTAAAAGTGTATTTGCATATAGATAGCTTTTTAGTGTTACCTGTGTACAAGAATCCCCCCCCCCCCCCCCCACCCCCCCCCCCCCCCCCCCCCCCCCCCCCTGCAAATTCTTAGAATCGAATCCGTCTAAAAATGCTTAAAACTGCCTATCTTGAAAATTCAGATACCAAATGTATACTTGAAGTATCATCCTACATATATATACCTTTGAAATTATATTATTAATATAATTTCAAAGTCATCTTATACATTTTACCTTTAGAAATATATGTACGTAATAGAATTACATAAAAAAATGGAAATGCATGTTATTTCCATTATAAAAATATCATTATGCTCTGTATAATAGGTCAAGGAGGAAAGAACTCCCAAAATTATCTTATCAATTCAGGATGTGTTGCAAATACTGAATCATCATGTTTCTTATATAAACAGGGGTCTCATCAGTTTGCTGGGTCTACGTGACCAAAAAACCCATGAGAATCTAGATCAAGCCTTGAATCATTATTCTTTCTCATGACCTCAAAAGTCATGTGTGCATGTTAGTTTGTACATATGTCACTTTTTCCTAAGATCAAATTGAGAACTTCGTATTAACTCTTTTTCGATCTCCCATCTACTCAAGAATCCTTCAAAGAGCTCATACCTCTAAGATGAGTCTCAACTTGTAAATACTTAGATAGAATATAGTATTCTTTGTACTTCGATGTGTTTCAACGAATCTTGAAGAATACTAACTATGAATGGAAGTGAGAAGACAACCCCAGTCCCCTACTAGACATGGCCATGAGAGAGAGAGAGAGAGAGAGAGAGAGAGAGAGAGAGAGAGAGAGAGAGAGAGAGAGAGAGAGGCTAATTATTCGCCTCAATTCACGACTGTGAATCAAAAGTACCTCTGTATATCGTAGAAAGCTGGTCAAAGCCATAATATATATAGGTACAGTCAATAACAGAGAGAAAGAGAGAGTTACAAGGATTAGTGTCTCAAAGACTTATTAGTCCATCTGGGGAGACATATGCTTATCTCCAGGAGCAGGTTTTACTGTTCACTCAGTGTCGTAATGATTTTGTCCAGCTTTCTTTTAAATTCGTCCACACTATTGCTGTTTACAACTTCTGGTGGCAGTTTATTCCACGTGTCACATATCTTGTATGTAAAGAAGCTCCCACTGTGAGATGTGTTGTATCTCTTCGGTTCTAGTTTCCATCCATTATTTCTTGTCTGGTGTTCATTTAACGTAAATAGGTTACTGTCTACTTTTATTATGCCTTTTAGTATTTTGAATGTTTCTATTAGTTTTCCTCACAATTGTCATGTTTCTAAGCCATACATTGGCTTCTTACTGTTAGCATGAGCAAAGAATTCTTTTGGGTTTTCCTTACAAACTGATGCAACATTCTTATCGTCATTTATCTTTGCATTTCTTACTAATTTATCCACCATTGTACAGAGTTCTTTATGCTTGCTTGCTTCTTCTGGTGTTGGTTGTCGATTCATTGATTTGTGCAGTCTGTCTCTTTCTCTTATTTTATTTTTAATTTCTCTGTTGAACCACTCAGGCTAAAGGTTGCCGTTTGTTAGCATTTGCTTTAATGGAATACATACATCTGGAGCATTTGTCTGTGTATCCTTCTAGAGAGGTTTCCCAGTAATTGTCTCTCTGTGTTTTGATCATACTGTAGATTTTTAACATACTCCTTTAATTTTTTTAGGTCTCCTCGACAGCAGCCTAATCTCTTTAGTATCTTCTCTTTTTTGTGTTATGTTAATGTGAAATGTAATAGTAATTTTATGGTCGCTTTTGCTTAGATTTGCACCTACTGAAAGGTTATCTTCAGTTGCTAGGACAGTGTCTAGTATGTTGTTTCCTCTAGTAGGTTTGTCAACCCATTGGTGGAGGAATTCATATTTGAAAAATTCTAGAAGTCTCTTTCCTTCTAAGTTTGATATGGAGGTCATAGTGTCCCAGTGTACTGGTGCATTGGAATCTCCCATTATTATGCAGAGTTTGTTGTTTATATCTTGTCCTAACAGTGCATGCAGCTCCTCGTCGGACATTGGAGAGAGAGAGAGAGAGAGAGAGAGAGAGAGAGAGAGAGAGAGAGAGAGATAATCATTGAATGGCAAAAGCATTATTTGACCATTAAGAGTGAAATTATTTATGAATTATTTAGAGAATATGTAATGAGAGAGTGAGAGAGAATATGTAACTCCTTACAATATCAAAAGATTGGAATGAACTTCTATAGGCAACACTTCTTCCCTTCTTATAAAGACCTATATCTTCTCCTTAGAGAGAGAGAAAGAGAGGTTGAACGAAGTATTTATTCGTCTAACTATGAATCCTTTGGTAGAGAGAGAGAGAGATGAAAGAAGGAAGAAATAGAAATGAAGATCAGCATTTGCACCCTCGGTCACTTTCTGTCAAGTAATGTGACATTTTTGACAGGCCTCCCCTTCCCTCTGCTTCACAATGTGAAGGCGAAAGATGAGGGATAAAATTTTTTTATGTAATATTTTTAAATAACTTACTATAGAAATGCGCAAATATTACAATAACAGTGTATGTATTATTGTTGTTATTATTATTAATTACAGGCAGCCTTCGGTTAAGAGCGGGAGTTCCGTTTCCAGGCAAGGCTGCTAACTGAAAATCAGCGATAGCAGCACTAAAAACTTGCTTGATGGCGCCGGTAACCAAATATTGGCGCTGTTAACCAGAGATTGGCGCTGCTGTTAACTAGAAATTGGCGCTGCTAACCAGAGATCAGCACCGAAAATCTAGTTAACAGCATCGCTAGACAAGCGCCGTAAAACCGAATAGCCGTTAACTGTTACCGCTGTTAACCGAGGGCTGCCTTTATTATTATTACTATTTAGTCTTACTAATATTTTAAAACTAGTACTTTTAATTGCTGCCATCTTTGGGTCAAAGGATTACTGAAAAATTCTCTCTCTCTCTCTTCTCCCTTCCAATTCTCCTTCCGCCCTCTCTATCTCTCTCTCTCATCTCTCTCTCTCGTCTCTCTCTCTCTCTCTCTCTCTCTCTCTCTCTCTCTCTCTCTCTCTCTCTCTCAGTAGGATGGATTGCTTTTAAAGCAGTGCTTTAAACCAAGTGGTTTAAACCATTTTTTAAAACCATGTGGTTTTTTATGTTTTTTTTTCAGTTTCATGTGATGGGTATTTTATAAATTGATGCAAAAAATGCATTAAACAAGTGAGTTTTATTCAATATTTCAGGAAAAGGATGAGTGATATTCCAGTAACTATTGCATCTTATAATTGCAGATGTTGAAATTTAAAAAGAACAGAGTTGAAAAAAAATGTGGGAAATAACATTTTTGAATAAATGAGGGATGATTTTTTTTTTCAAAATGTTTCCATATTGGGCCACACTTTCTGCCAATCATGATGACTGCGCTGCACTGGACATATGATAAAAAGTCAAGAGCCCTGTTAAGGCACAATGAGCCAAGCAGCAATTTAAAACAAGATGAGGTGGAAACTGATTGCCAAATTCTACAAGAAAACCAGCCAAAATCCCGCTGTGTGTGTGTTAAATATGAGATAAGGACATTAAAACCAGTAAAACCAAAAAACCATGGTTTTTATTGTTTTTAAAAGTAAAATATTGGGCTGTTTTTTTAAACCATGGTTTTTTTTCCACCCTGTCTCTCAGGGAAAGTCTCTTTAATCAATTGATATTAATCATACAAAACAAAGAGAGAGAGAGAGAGAGAATTATTATTTTTATTATTTAATATCATTTAATCTTATTTAACTTAATACAGTATTAATCAACATGTATATTTGAAAAAATAATTTTTGTATCATAAAAATGTATTAATCATGACAAGAACATCAAAATACGTACACTAATTATTGAATATGTAGCAATGGATAAATGTTCACTAATTAGTGTATTTTGATGTTATTGTCATGCCTAAATATATTTTTTATGATAAAAAAATTATTTACTTATTTTCAAAATATGTTAATATTGATTAATACTGTACGTATTAAGTTTAAGAAGATAAAATTATATTTAATAAAGATAATAATTCTCTCTCTCTCTCTCTCTCTCTCTCTCTCTCTCTCTCTCTCTCTCTCTCTCTCTCTCTCTCTCTCTGTTTTGTATGGTTAATACCAATTGGTTAAAAAGAGACTTACCCTGAGAGAGAGAGAGAGAGAGAGAGAGAGAGAGATTTTCAGTAAATCTTTGACCCAAAGATGGCAGTAATTATTACAGACTCACTAGATAGCTCACTCCCCTCCTCTTGTTGTTAGGTTTCTTGACATTTGTGATAGCTCTACCCTGGCCCCACTCTGGGTCAGAAAGTCAAAATATAAGATTTTCCTTCATTTTTACATAGTTTTAATTTATAAACTAAAATCTTTCTAATTCACTATAGCATTTTCTGTAATAAGTTTATATTACAGTACATATTAATATTTAGAAATTAGTAAATAATTTTTGTATAAAAAATGTATTTAATCATGAAAATAACATCAAAATACACTAATTAGTGAATATTTATCAATGGAAAAACCCAAGAATGAGCGAGTCCTCCGCGAATAATTTTTATATAGGTTCCATTGAAAAATCTGCGAATTTGGCGGATCCACTGTACCATGATTATGTTAAATATTTACAATTATATGAAAGCTTATTGTAAATAGGATATGAATATTTGGTAATTGAAGGAAAAAGCTATTAGCCAGTGTTACTTTGTGCTGAGGTTTTTCCGTAGATTTTTAATTTGACTTTGCCTTATCCAAGGATTTCATAGTTTTATCATGTATCATTCATTATTTCAGAATTTGTGTATCCAAGATGTTTTACCTCTGCAAGCAATGTCTGAAGTACAGAAGAAAGAATACCTGGATACACCACAAAGAGGTGTGTAGTTGTCTTCTTTCCCACCGTTATCCCTACATTAAGGGGTTAGTTGCCTGATGTGCCTGCTCCACTTCCTTCTATCAAAGGCATCATCCTCCATCAAACCTCTTCTCTCCATATCTTCCTTCACTTTATCTTGCCATCTAATTCTCTGTTTCCCTCTCAATCGTCTTCCTCTAACAAGGTTCCTTCCAAGTCCTCTTCACTCCCTCCTCGTCACATGCCCATATCACTTCAATCGTGACTCTTTTATTACCTCTGTAATCTTTACTAAGCCTGCCTTCCTTCTTATTTTGTTATTTTCCAGTCTCTCAAGCACCAATATTCCCATAATCCATTCTCATCTCTCTTCTGTTAAGCTTTACTTCCTCAAAGAGCCCATGTTTCTGATCCATACATTAATGCTGGTCTTATCACTGTGCTGTAGATCTTGACTTTTAACTTGATTGGCATTTTTTATCATATACTACTCCAGCTTCCTCTCTCCACTTCCTCCATGCAGCTTTTATCCTACTGTCAACCTCAGCCTCACATCTTCCCTCTTGGCTTAAAGTAGACCCTAAGTACGTATATTTAAACTTTTCCACCTGTTTTATAATGGAGTCCCTTCTTTCATGCATTTATATTTGCCTCTATCTTCCCTACTGCACACCAAAACCTCTGTTTTTCACATTCACCTTTAAGCCACCCCTCTCTAAAGACCTCTGCCACTCTCCAACCCTTCTCTGTAGGTCTTCCCTCTTTTCATTTTAGAAGTAAAAACAGATCATCAGCATACAACAATTCTCACAGCTTCATTTTTTATCTCTTCACTTAACACCTCCATGACCAGGACAAACAAAAAGGGGCTTAATGCTGATCCGTGGTGTAATCCAACACTAACTTCAGAGTTTTCTGTTTCCCCAACTGCTGGTATTACTTTTGTACTCATTCTTTGATATATCATCTCAACCAGCCTAACCAACTTTCCTGGGACTTTCCTCCTCCTCAAACACCAATATATCAATTCTCTTGGAATTCTATCGTATGCTTTCTCTAGGTTAATCAATGCACAATAGAGTTCCTGGTTTCTCTCTAGTCTCTTTTCCTGTAGTTGACTTACTATGATAGATTTCCTGGTTTCCCTCTAGTCTCTTATCCTGTAGTTGACTTACTATGAAGATGGCATGCACTGTCCCTCTTGCTGTTTCCTGATCTTTACCATCTTTCTTAATCTCTCATCCAGTATCTTCTCTAAAACTTTCAATCCATGCTCTGTTAGATTATTTCCACTGTAGTTACCACAATCCATGACATCTCCCTTCTGCTTGTATATATATATATATACCATTAGACTCTCCTCCCAGTCCCTTGGCACTCCTTTCTTTCCCTGTAGGGGGTTAGTGCCATCAGTGTACCCCATGCAGTGTACTGTAGGCATTACTTAAGGTTCTTTGTAGAGTCCCTTCGGCCCCTAGCTGCAACCCCTTTCGTTCTTTTTTCTGTACCTCTTTTCATATTCTCCTTCTTCCATCTTACACTCCACCCCCTCCTAACAATTGCTTCATAGTGCAACTGCGAGTTTTTCTACTGTTACACCTATCAACCCTTTTACTGTCAGTTTCCATTTCAGCGCTGAATGGCCTCTTAGATCCCAGTGCTTGGCCTTTGGCCTAAATTCCATATTCAATTCAATTCAACACCTTCCTTTTCCCATGTAGCTTTTAATAAATCCCACATCCATTTCTCTCCCCTCTGTACCAAGGAGGGAGAAATGGATGCAGCATTTATTAAAAGCTACATGGGAAGAGGAAGGTATGCCAAGGGACTGGGAGGAGAGTGTGATAGTATATAAATACAAGCAGAAGGGTACAGAGGGGGAGACATAGATGTGGGATTTATTAAAAGCTATATGGGAAGAGGAAGGAATGCTGAGGGACTGGGAGGAGTCTAATTGTATATACATATATGCTACAAGCAGAAGGGATATGTCATTGATTGTGGTATCTACAGGGGAATCAAACTGTACAGAGCATGGATTGATGGACCTGGTGCTTTACCATTCTTCATTTTACGTATGTAATGCTTTCTTCACCTCTGTACAGAGGGGGGAGAAATGGATGCGGGATTTATGGAAGGCTACATAGGAAGAGGAAGAAATGCCAAGGGATTGGGAGGAGAGACTCTTCTTAATGTCTTCATGCCTATACAATATCTTTCCATCTCTATCCATGATGGCACCCAGTTTACCCAAATCTTGTCTGCTTTTTCCGCAAATTTGAAAATTTGTAATGCTGTTCTCAAATTTGTGTACCCTACTGACTTTTTAAAATTATTTTCTTTTAAGATTTGTGATCTTGAAAGATAGTTAATAGTTTTTTTTAACCTAATGCT
>NC_087203.1:58018013-58036456 GCF_015104395.2 Macrobrachium nipponense | reverse complement strand
CCTTGCAAATAATTGCCGGAGTATAAAAGGATTAATTGAATTGAGATCTCTCGTATTATCATACAAAGCACACCATCACCTTCAAATAAATCATGCAAAAATGAGAACGCCTTTTTTTTTTTAATAAACAAAGAGAAAATCATCACGACTCGAACTTACTCCAGTGATATTATCAATTTGCTGTCTTCTGCTTTGCTCTCTTATTCCTGACATCTCATTGGCATTTTTTCCAAAGAATACAAATAAATGCTGGGGTTTCTGCAGACCGGGTTGTGAGTTTGATCAAAATTGACGAAAACTTAATTAATACATGTACAGTTGTAAAATATCTCGAAGAAATGAAAAGAAGATTAAAAATGAGTAATGAGTTATCTGGATCAGCTACCGACTATAAAACGAATCATACAACAGCACAAGTGCACTAGCGCCTATCATTGTCCGACCTCATTATGAAGAAGGTCCTAGAGAAACAGGTTAACCTTCCTAGGGTACCGAGCCCTGATCCGGCAGCAAATTCCCGAGATGTACCTATACTAATATTGCAAAAGCCCCATTTTTTTTTCCATGCCCCAGGTTAGGTTAGGTTAGGTTGGGTTAGGTTAGGTTAGTTCAAAGAAGTATCCAACAGGTAATTTGGGTCTAGGAAACATGATGAGATTATTTTCTAGAAGATTCTTTCAAGATATGGCATCCCTTTTTTTCAAGGGTTTGAGTACTCGGTTACAATTCGAGAATATGCGACCTGGCAAGTGGTATTGCTCCTCCCCCAGGAATGTAGCTAAACAGTGCACAAAATAAGTCTTTTTACCTTATCTTATTCAGTCTCCAAAATCACTGAAGTCATCAAGTTCCAACAGGATAAGCTTGCTTGTCCTAAGCATTTGCTTGGGATGTAAGGCAAGAGTTTTCGTATTGGCACCGAGTTTTCTTGTGGAAGTGGGTAGCCACGCCCACTATCTACGAACAGAAGACAGAAACCACTTGGAAACAAGATCCATGAACGAATGGAATGCACATGCTGACCGCTCTAGATATCACTTTCGAACGCAATAAATATTTTTCTTCATCCTGTTTCTAGGTAGCAATTCACTTTTCAGATCATGCCACCGCGACTCTGTAGAACTAGGATATACATTATTCGTTATCTTCAGCTTTTCCCATCTTTACATAGGGTCGCTGTTTGTTATTAGTCTTCTCCATCCTCTGCGATCATGAACCTTTACCTCACTCACGTTCTTCTCCCGGATGTCCCTGTTAACTGGGTCTCTCCATCTCATTTTTGGTCTACCTCTCCTCCTTGTTCCAGGCACTTCTATGTTCATGGTTCTTTTACATACAGAATCCTCCTCTCCTCTCCTAACATGCCCAAAACCATTGTAATTGTCTCTGTTGCAGCTTGTTTGATGTTTCTGTAACCTTAACCGCACAGTCAACGTAACGTTCATATTTCTGCCACTTCCATCCTTCTCTCTTGTGCTTTCTTCATGGCCCATGTTTCACAACTATACATCAAAGCAGGTCTGACAATGCTCTTGTACATTTTCCCCTTCAGCTTTACATTAAATCTTTTGTCACATAGCACACCTGATGTTTTCCTCCAACTGCACCAAGCTGACTGTATTCTGTGGTTCACTTCCTCCTCCATCCCTCCACAATCAGTGATACACGGCCCAAGGTACTTGAAGGATGTAGCTCTTTTTACTTCTTCCGACTTTAGGTTGATGCTTCCCCCTTGGTCTCCTCCATTCATCCACATATATTCAGTTTTTGCTCTGCTTATCTTTAGGCTTCCCCCTTGGTCTCCTCCATTCATCCACATATATTCAGTTTTTGCTCTGCTTATCTTTAGGCCTCTGTCCTCCAACGCAATCCTCCACAACTCGAGTTTCCTGTCTGCCTCTTCCTTACTGGTGGTTACTAACAATATGTCATCTGCAAAGAGTACACTCCAAGGCACCTGATCTTTCACTCCAGCCACTATCACATCCATTACCATATCAAAAATATAGGGACTCATGGCAGAACCTTGGTGGAGTCCAACTTTAACCTCAAACTTCTCTGTTGTTCCCACTGAGCTTCTTACCTGTGTTGTTGCTTCTCTATACATATCATTTACAATATACTCATATTTTTCTGAGACACTTTTTTCCCTCATGCCCCTCCAGACTTCTTGCCTAGGCACTCGATCATATGCTTTCTCAATATCTGTAACTAGATGTAGTTCATTTCCTTTTTCTCTATATTTTTCAATGACTTGTTCCAATTCAAAGATGGTATCTGTTGTTCCTTTTCCTGGCATGAACCCAAACTGTTCGTCACTTATAGATGTTTCATCCCTTAGCCTTGCCTCTATTATTCTTTCATAAATTTTCGTGGTATGTGCCATCAGTTTCATGCCCCGATAGTTGGCACAATCTCGGATATCCCCTTTATCTCTGTAAATGGGGGCTAGCAGGGTGTTTCTCCAGGCGACAGGTATCTTATCCTGCTGGTAGAAGATCTTATTGAACAAGTTCCACGAGATGCCAATTCCTTCCTCGACTGGTATTCCATCTGGTCCCACTGCTCTACCCTTCTTTATTTTGTTTTGTGCCCGCCTCACTTCTCTCCTGCTAATCCTGGGAACTTCTCTTTCATTTGCTATTCCATCCTCAAAGATATTCCTTGGATTTTCTTCATTTAGGGCCGTCTTAAAGACGAAGTTCAGACTATGTTCTTGATTCAAATGCAGTGTTTTCTGAGGAGCTACTGTAATCGGACTCTTACTGCAAGAAAACATCCATTTACAGCCATATTACAGTTTCAGCAGCTAATGAAGATACTCACATTAGTTTTGTGGACTTCCTATGTTGCATGTTTTTTTTTTATAATAAAGCTCGTAATTAAGTTATTAGATATCAAAATAATAACCATTTTTAATTAGAAATACTCAGAGAGAGAGAGAGAGAGAGAGAGAGAGAGAGAGAGAGAGAGAGAGAGAGAGAGAGAGAAATGCAGCCAAAAAAAAAATGGCTGGCCTAGTGTCAATTAACCAACCCGACTTGAAATATCACCATACTTTATGTATTTTAGAATCAAACAAATGTTAGTGGTATAAAGACTAGATTATACTTTACAACTTTCAGATTAAACATTTTTGTAAACGCCTGCGGTCATTCATTCCAAAATCTATTGCGAGAAGATGCAAGCTGAACATTAGTGATAAGAAGACAATTTATTACGAATCTATTTTCGTCATCAGTTAGCTAAATTACGTACCAGAAATTGCGATGCTTAGCCAAGGGATCTTAGGAAAGAAGCCAGGCTGAATTAGGCAAAACAGAGAAATGAGGAGACCAACGTAAGAGTTTTGGAGTGCTATCACCATTAGCAGGGAAAGATAGCTGACGCAGGGGAACGGAGCATGACGGTGGCTATACTTTCGTTTTCTAAACAAGGGATAAACGCAAAAGTCAGAAAAGGTTAATCGATGAAACTGGTTTATATAGAGACTTGAATGATTCAACATATTTAGTGACACTAATTAAAGCGTTTTAGACCTTAAAGAAAAGAAGTCGATGAAACCAAGGGAGAGGAATAGTGGTCATCAGGGAAAAGAGCATCAGCATATCTGAGTTTGGAATACCGAATATGTAAAATATCATAGCTATCTACTTGAATAGGTAACACCTTCCTTTGGAAAGGGATGCTTGACTCATCGCCTGCTTGAATTCGCAATAGCATCCATCCCTGATCATTCTGGAAAAAATCGAACCGCTGCTATTCCAGTGGTCATGATAAGAGGCTGCCGTTGGTCGATGAACTGGAGGCAAATGACCAATCGTGAGAACTATGGAGCAACATTATCGATTGCCCTGTTAAGCACAAAAGGCTTTGCGGTCAGCCGATGCGGCCATTCCCTCAAATTCTTGGTTTCCGGGAGGCTGAAGCATCAAATGGGAATCTCGTTGGCTCCCCATCTCTTGGTTGTTATCGACTGTCATCATGCCGAACATCACGCTCATTACAAACGCAATGAACTTCACCCTGGTAACACCCTTCACGCTCCTGATGCAAGCGGTCTCTATTTCTGCGAACTTGGCAGCAGTTTCTCAGGGAAACAACAGCAACAACCTCTGCCCACAAGCAACGATTCAGTTCATTTCGAATCTGCTCAACGAACTGCAGACGGCGCTTATCATCTCCCACGATTTTGTCAACGTGGACAACTTCAGTGAGGAAACAGACGATCCTGACAAGCTGTCTATCTTCGGTCCTCTTTTCGCTGGAGAGACCGAGAACGACAACGGCGACGGAGACTCTCTCTCGGGCAGTCTAATGGATTCCGATTGCACACAAAATTTTTTGTTCGGCGACTTCATGCAAAGTGAGTTATTTGGTTGGTTTTCAACAAAGACGAAATACATACACGTAATCTAGGGTATGAATTCTCACTCAGATTCCTCGACATTGTTTAGAATAACGATACATACAATAGTTACTTGCAATTACTGACAACCGAAGGTAAACTGGTAGCAGTGTTTCGTGTGGCATCACGTTATAAAAAGTTATTCGAATGTATTTTTATCTATGTCTGTCTTTTATCGTATCATATAATAACATCATGCCTATGTTCATTTTATGATGACCACCTGTCAACTCTCATTTGGGTAAGCAAGAGTTGCTCTTCTTCTTCTTCTTCTTCTTGTTCTTCTTCTTCTTTTATGTTCTTCAAAACTTTGTAGTGTCATGCTTGCCTTTTTTTTTTTTAACTTGTCTTATTTTTTAATTCGGTATTTCCAGGTTTTAGCATCTTTTACTACTGAGAATATTTCACAAAATGATTGACTGCCACGGTCTGTAATCACTTTAGTAATGATCTGCGTGATGTTATCGATGCGATGTTATCGGTAATCTTTTTCAGTCTTAAAATTTCTGTTCCGTTTTCACGAAAGAGCACTATTTTCGCAACAGACAGTAAATTCTGGCTAACTCGCTTATGATACAAATTTCAGCCGCTCTTTTGATGTACAAAAAAAGCTCGCTTTCGTGAGAAACGCGACGCGCTTATGACATGGGGATCCGCGCTTTCGTAAAACGCCGAAAGTACTACACAAGTTACTCAAGATTTAAAAAATACCAAGGGCAGAATAATCACGAATACATCGCGAGCCTAACTTAAATGAGATCAACAGTTTTATAATTACGAATTTCGGTCATCATAGTTTCCATATTTCAAGTGCTCGTCATTTATGACACCCGAGCAAGGACCAAACATCATATAAAGCGTTTAACCGTACCTAGTCCGGTTTACTTGGAAATACAAAAGGAAAAGTGGAATGAATGATGATTCACAATGACTTGTTCAAAATTACATATAGGTTTGAACTTTAGTATTTGGGAGGATATTCCTTAGAGTGTAAATAGATTACCTGCAAACATCATTTGAATCGGTTCATAAAAACCTAATACAATGTAAGACATACCTAACTAAACTTTTCTAGATATGCCCTGCGTTCCAACATTGAATAAGTCAGAATTTGATTCCAGACGACTTGCATTATTTCGAAATAAGACCAAGCATAGTCAGGTCAGCTAGGTGACCAAGTCTTTAACAAGAAATCAAACATTCTTCTGAGCTGCCGAACGTCTAATAGTTAATTTTGCTCGATATGAAGGCACACGTAACTTAATATAACAATGGATACTCTTCCGTTCGAAATTCACGGAAAGCAGAGTGCTGGAAATATGCCGCGGAAAACCCAGCCGACTTTTTTCTTTCTTTTTTTTTTTAGCTGATAGGTAAGATGGGTGAAAGGAGAGTGATCCCGTAAAAATAGGTCGTAATAAGATTCAATCATTTTTCAGCGAAACATTGCTTATTACTGCAAATGTATTATCTATAAGAATTTGTCAAAGTTTCATAGCCCAACGGGAGCAGACAGGTCTTAACGTTCTAAATCCTTTCCATTCTTTCTACTAATTGAAGAATACATTCTTTTCTTGAAGGGTATCATCTTTACCTCGGCGAGCAGGCGAGTGACTTAGTGAACAAAGATAGTAACTTGAAACTATATCCAGATCTAGATACTGAGAGATCTGATTCCTATTATCATAGAAGGTAAGGAAACTGTATTATTTCGAAATATCAGCCACTGCGCGCTCAAATTAAACTCCCTATTTTTTATGTAAGAAATCTGCCGCTACTTCCCCAGTCATTTTTGCTTTACACATTATAGAAGGAGCTTTGTTTTCATCATACAAACTTTTAATTGCATTTGGACCTTTCCTAAAGAGTGACCACCAAGGGTTTCATGGTGATCATTACATTTATGATATTTGTAGTCTTTTGTTCATGTTTTTACGGTCGTCCCCAACGGGCTAGTACTAAACAGTGTATATACACCATTACATCTTTATCAGTTTGGTCATGAGCCTTCTTTAGTGTGTTTGCACGATGTCATAAGAAGCTATTTGAATATCGCAAGGCCAGGTTCGTTGTTGTCAGCCAAAACTAAATAATGCCTCATTATTAATATTTCCACCCTCCAGGTCTGGTGTGACTCCTGACGCCGCTTCTCAGCCCTTCCTGCAAAACGACGAGTCTCTGTTTTTATGGATGACGTGGACGTCCGTCCTTTATTTGTTCTTCCTTAGCGTCTTCATATTCTTTGCCACCTTTGATTACCGAGATGTTTCACTTACGAGCTGCTTCTTAACGATCGGAAATGTAAGTAGCTACGAAGGATTTACGGACGTAAAGCCAGTGACTATCTTACTGTGCATCAACTTTTTTTCGTGGAAGAGTTGTATTATAAGGGGAAGAAGTAGCATTTATGGAAACAAAGGAAGTTATAAAATAAACGAACCCCACTGGAATAAGTCATATAAACGGTGGGAACAAAGCAAGATATAAAGTAAACGAACCCCACTGAACTAAGTCAAATAAACAGTATATCACATAAAAAAACGCACGGAAGATTTCCTTTCTCGGAGCTTTCCACCTTCCGTTGATCTATTTGTATCTAGTGGCTGAAGCCATGACTGAAGCTCAAAATGTTTCCTTACAACTGTGTATTTTTCAGATCTTAGGAGCCGTGACGACTGGCAGGTCAAATTCCTCATCCCTTCAGAACAATTGGAAGTTGTTGGTGACGATGGTCATCCTCTTCTTCTCCAGTTGCGGTAAGTATCACGGTTATTCCAAGTAAGTATATCAGTGGGTCCTGAAGTATATACGTATACATATACTTTGACCTTTGGTTATTCGAAGGGCAGTGACGCAAGATACCGCGTTGTTCAACGAAAGTGAATATCATAACAGGAATCTTCTTAAATTTGATTTGAATTCATTTAAAATAAGTCAGCTTAACCCATAATAGTTTTATTTAGCCAAACTTGGACTTGTCCTTAAAGTATAAGTACCGTCATAGTCATATTAACCGGTGAATCCTAAGTGAGATTTAAACTAATATATAATTTTTTCTGACTTATTCCGTGGGTTTATCTTAGAGGGCATTGGTTCGTAAAACGTTAGTTATTAAACTGAACTAATAGCTCCATCACAATGGCTCTCCTCTTTGTCACTGGGAAATTGAAATATAGAATGCCTGGCCGCTTGCAAGAAACCGTGTGCTTAACTTGGCTATGATTTTCTCCTGCTCTGTGATTTTATAAAAAAAAAAAAAAAAAAAAATCTTTAACCTCTTTTCATAAATGGTTCTCTCTCTCTTTATCTCTCGGTGCTCACTTACCATTGTTATAAATTTTAAAGAACATAAAATAGTTTTCAGCAAGGACTGTTTTAAGAGAACAAATGAAAGAAAAATGATTATTTTTAATGTAACAATAAGAATTAAGGTGTAACAACGCTGTCTTTTTACCGAATCAAACAGTTTATAAATTTATTGATCATCAAAAAAGAAAGAGCCTGAAATGTAATTTATGAATCTTCCCACTATGTAACTGTAAACTAAAAATTAGTCTTAATTTTACTTCCGTCTACGATCTAATAACATCGACTTTATTTGATATAAACAGAACTCAACAAAATCATGATTAAAAATTATATACACTCTTTTAGAAGTGGTGGAAAAATACCCACATATAAGTAACGGGACCACTTACGTGACTTTACGGTTTCATGAGAAATAATGGTATATGTATATATATATATATATATATATATATATATATATATATATATATAGATAGATAGATTAGATAGATAGATAGATAGATCAGATCGAATAGATAGATAACCCACCCCACGTCCACCATATATATGGTTGTGAATGTGTAAATAGAACTGCTATGTTGCACCTAATTAGTATGGTGGTTATATTAAAGAATATTTTCATTTTTTCCCTTAAAAACAGCCCTTGTTGAAAACTTTTATTTTCTTTACAAATTATAGCAATAATATATCCGCACCAAGGGCGAGAGAGAGAGCAGAGAGAGAGAGAGAGAGAGGAGAGAGAGAGAGAGAGAGAAGTCATTTATGAAAAGAAGGCTGAGATCTGGAGAAAAAGAAAGCTGGGTTACACAACACACATAAGTTATTGCAAGCGGTCAGATATTCAAATATATATTTAAATTTCCAAATCACATAGAGAAGGGACATTTTGGCGGGGCTATTATTTTTATTTTATAACTGACGTTTCACGATACCAGTCCCCCCTAAGATATACCTACGGAATGAATAAACAAAATTGTATTCACCCCAATTATGTGCTATAATGGATCTCACTTGGATTCACTCATTAATGCAGTGGTTTCCCAACCTTTTCTAATTCTCGCCCCCCTTCATTGAATTGCACATCCTCTGCGGCCCGCCCCCCCCCCCCCCCCCCCCCCCCCCCCCCCCCGCCCCCCCCCCCCCCCCACAAACCCCCATTCTTAAATACTGTAATTTACTGGCATAGTCGGGGCACATGCCAATTAATCACAATGTGATATATATATATATATATATATATATATATGATATTATATATATCAATTCCTTAATACAGAATTTGCAATAGTTTATATATTTAGACAACTAAATTTCATATTTATATCTGAAATATTTTCTCAGTATTTTGAAATTGTGAATTCCATTATATTTAATAGTTTTCAGATATAATTATCCCCTTCATCAAGCATTGGCGTCCCCCCTGGCAGCCCTTCGAGGCTCCCCAGGGGGGTTCGCCCCACAGGTTGGAAACAAACACTGCATTAATCGTGTCTATAATGGATCTCATTTTGGCTTCTCCCATTTTTGTGTCATAAAATGGATCTCACTTTGGCGCCTCCCATTTTTGTGTCTATAATGGTACAAACAAAATCGTAACCAAGTGGTCAATCGTTTTGATTGTTTTCTGGGGGAAATACATATGGAAGCTGTACTTATTACTTTTTACCATATATGTATGTAGTTGTAATAGTTATAATGGCCTCCTCTCGAAATTTCACACTTTTTGGATACATTTGTCACTACAATCTTGAAATTCAAAAATCATACACGACACACACACAAACACATACACACACACACACACACACACATATATATATATATATGTATATATAATATATATTATATTAATCTAAATATATATATATAATATACATCTATATATTATCTATATATATATTATATATATATATTTACCTATATTCTATATATATATATATATATATAGATATATATCTATATATATTATATATATATGAAAACTTGATCAACAACAAGTATATAAAAAACGTGATGCTATGTATAAATAAAGGTTTTTGCAACGAAGGAAAAAATGAAAAAGCGAGATAGCCGAGTACTTTCCGAAAGTACTCGGCTATCTCGCTTTTTCATTTTTTCCTTCGTGGCGAAAACCTTTATATATATATATATATATATATATATATATATTATATATATATATATATTATATATATATATATATATATATAATGTGGATTTCAGGATTTGTGGTGACAAACGTATCCAAAAAGTGTGAAATTTCGAGATGCTAAGAGTGCATTGTGATTATTATAAATGCATACGTATAATGGTAAAAGGTAATCAATAAATCTTATATATTTCAGCCCAGAAAGCAGTATAAACGATTGCCCACTTGGTTAATAAAGTTGCAAATAACTGAGAGTTCTTCAAACGGTAAGAGCTTACAAAAATATTTCGAAGCTTGGAGAATTCTTCCAAGAATATTTTTCTTCATTTCTAATGTCGTTTTAGAGAATAAAATTAAGTATTCTTTTCATAAGCAAACAGAAGCTTGAATTGGGGGAACCATAGGAAAAAAAAAGAAAAAAAAAACATAATAATAATGATAAAAATAATAAACAAAAATGATGTGCCTTTAACATTGGCACATTGCAGGGGAGACTCACGTACACATTCAAGTGGATGACGTCGCACGACCTGATTCTGGCCTGACTTGGAGGAAGACGCTGCCCGCCCTCAAGTCCTTCACCTTCTGCGTCCGCCTCTACTCTTACAGGAGCCGTTACTCGGACTACTTCTTCTCCTACGCAACAAACACAAGTGATAACGAATTAGCTTTCCGTAAGTCATCTCACTTCACAATTTTTTGTAAACCACTAATGCGCAGAATTTGCATTTTGTACAGTGTCACAAGAGCGTTATTCTCTTAATCAGAGGTGCCCAAACAGTTGATCGCGATCTACCAGTCATTGCGGCCACTTGCTTGGTCGATCGCCATTCCCCCACAATCCTGTGGTCTCTGAAGTTACTAAAACGTTTATTACTATACTTATGGCAGTATTTTTTCAACAAATTTCCTTTACAATTTTTGAGTGACTAACAACCAAAAGTTGTCGATCACAGGTGACTAGACTGATGAGATGAGTTGAATATAGAAATTAGGTCAAAGGCAAAGCACTGGGACCCATGAGGTCATTCAGCGCTGAAATGGAAATTAACAGGAAAAGGTTTGAAAGGTGTAACAGGAGGAAAACCTCAAAGCAGTTGCACTATGAATCAAGTGTTAGGAGAGGGTGGCAAGTAATATGAAGAAAGAGAATATGAAAGGAGGTAGAGTAAGAGGAACGAAAGAGGTTGCAGCTAGGGGACGAAGGTACGCTGCAAAGAACCTTAAGTAATACCTACAGTGCACTGCATAAGGTCCACTAACGGCACTGCAAACCTTGATGGAGGCCTAGTTTGTATCTGTAAGTGGTGCAGTTAGCTTAATTTTGGTGTTACTTTTGATTCCAAGCTCTTTCATTTTATTTACATCTTAAAAAATAGAATTTAATGTCAGAAAATTAACCATTGTTTTATAATCTGTAATATCTGCAAAAGTTTTGTTCTGTTATTATCTTGGTATTATTCTCTTTTATAAATTTCGACTTTCTCTTGGAATCTTTATTTTTGTAGGCAGAATGGTTAGAAAGGATGATTTCTTTTTTCTCAGAATTGATCATTATAATTTGGGATTTAGGAAGATATCCTCTTTGACAGTCTTGTAAGTGTTCCCACCCAGTAGGAAACTCCTGCTACTGCCTTTAATTCCTTTGCCTCCAAGGTCAGTATGGCATGCCCATGTGGGTATATCCATGCACAACTGTACGGAAAATTTGAGTAATAAAGAATTACTTTCAGATATTATATTTCAGATCTGAAGTATGACGTGCATGAGCTACGCCTAGCTTGCTGTTCAAGGCGCGTCTTTCATGCCATCCGCGTCAATGTCAAACTACTGAAATGGTTCTCATTTTGTGCTGCTGTGGATTTAACTTCCCTCTCAGTTACATTTGTCCACACATATGGAATACAAAAAGAAAAGCTTGTTGATACGGTAAGTGAATCCCTTCCAGTGGGATCTGAAACTTGTGAACATAAGCAAAAGCTGGGATAAGGCCTGCTTTATCCAACAACAATAGCAACTATGGTTTGAACTAATAAATGTTGATAACGTCAGATCAAACGTAAATTAATTGTCACTGCAAATTGAAGTTTGGTTCATGATGCAGCTACGCATGAACCTCAACTGTTACCGAGATTCATGTTGCATATTAAGTTCATCTTTTAATGTATTTTTGTTTTGCAGCAAAAAGATTCCCGAAATCCACTGCTTGTTAACGGCGGGGGGATTGTTATAATTGGGCAAGATCAAGATGAGCCTGGTGGTGGGACAGACAGAGAACAGAGTTTCAACGGGTTGCTAACAGATTTATATTTAACCCAAAGTATTCTTACAATTGAAGAGATGTCAGATTATATTCAGTGTAATAAACATCTGCTGGCTCTCCATACACCTATAATGGATTTTAGCAATGTTTCACTTGATTTCGTATTAGGAGTGAGTACAGAGGAAAAACTTGTAAAAGGTTCCTGCCCAGCAAACAATAAAATTTATTCCATATTCACAGAGGCAAGAAACTTCAAAGAGGCTAATCATTTTTGTTCAATTCTGAATGGACAAGTAGCACTTCCTTTGAGTCAAGAAGATAACTTGGCACTCTATGAAGAAGGTGCAAAGTCTTCACAAAAATGTACTGCCTTTGAGAAATCTAGTGGGATGTGGGTGGCAGTCACATGGGACTTGACAAAAAAGATATGGCAAAACAATTACATCAAGAAGTTAGCTGGCTATAAAAACTTTGCTGTTGAAATTGCTCCAAATACAGAGGAACCATTATGTGTAGTTGCTAAAACACTTGCTGAAACACCAGAAATAGCCAAAGATGGCAACTGGGACATTGAGAAGTGTGACCGGAGTGTCTGCACTGCCTGTCAGTTCGAAGAATCTACGCCTCTGAAGATCCGAGGTCTTTGTGAAGAATCTATCTTTGATCGACTTTATTTTGTGTATGATAGAATTAATAGTCGTCCAGTATTTAATGGATTTAGATGGACTAAAATTGCTTGGAATAATACACTTTCAGCTTATGACTACACATGGATCCTTTATCAGATTGCTGAACCTTCAGTTCAAGCAAAAATGGTGAGAAAATCAGAGCTGGATTACCCTATAGGAGTTCATGAATTTGAGGTTGTGGGTGACAAATGCCCTGGAAGAAAAATAAAGCTGAAGCTAACTTCTTGCCCAAATGGAATGTACACATGTACTGATGGCTCATGCATTGACATTGGTAAGAGATGTGACCTGGAGCTGGATTGTGCAGATAGTGGTGATGAGCTTAACTGTGACACAGTGGTACTGCCAACTGGATATGACAAACTCTTACCCCCACCAAAAGTTGACAGTTCTACTCCTGCTCAGATCTCCATAGATTTCAATATTCGTCTAATTCGGAAGTTTAGCTTACTGGACTCTAACTTGGTTATTGACTGTTTAATTACAAGGAGTTGGTACGACTCAAGAGTGAGGTACAAGAACCTGCACCCTTCTAGAAACTTGAATCTCATCGACGACATAGTTGAAGTGGTATGGTATCCAGATGTTACACTTCTTGGGGCAGATAATAGTATTGCCAACTATGAGCTACTGAGCACGATAGGATGGGGACAGAAACTAACCGAACCCGAGCCAGATGATGATCAGCTTCTCGATGAGGGTAAGTAACATTAGAAGAATACGTATTTCAGTGCCCGATAATATCAGTAATATGTTGCCATCAACAATAAAATCAAAATGACATGGCTATAACTTTTGTTATTGTGACACTATAACGTCTGTATAAAAAGTACCCATCCTCAAACAGCACAAGTTTCAAGAAGACTGAGCGAGGACTTCACCTTAAATGTATGAGTCATCATACTATTGTTTCATTGGGTAATCTCCTTTTGATGGTTTCTAAATTGTACTATTTCAGCAACCTTAAGACATTTCATATATAATTTTCATATGCATCTGATCATATCATCAGACAATATGATTAAAGACAGACATGCAGATAGACAGACAAGCAGATCGGCAAGTATATAGGTGCAGATCCCTCTTAATCTCTAAGGAATATATCCACCAAAGTTAAACGTGTTTTACCCTATCAAGGCCTTCCTTTTTGAATTAGGATATGACGGCATACATTTTGATGGAGGAATGATCAGTTTCGTTCATATTTGTTTTTTTTTCTTTTTGCTTTCTTTTCTCCCTCCCCTCCCTAGCTGCAAGTTACAACATTCAACTAAACCCACACACACTAACTAGAAAAATACCTAGACTAAATTACCATCATACAATGAAACGAAATTTCTGATATACCGACAAAGTGGTCCTCAAACTGCACAGATTTTTCCCCTTAATTCCTCGTATTGAGTTTATTTGATTATTGACAGACTAGTCTGAATCTCTTTTACAAACATTGTGCTACAAAATATAATGCTAACTGTAACACCAAGTTTCATTTTCTCCCGAACAGATGTCTTTTTCTCAGGAAACAACAACCTTCTGATGATGGAGCGAGAAATTACAGTGACCGTCATGTGCACTTTTGATTTGACGTTGTACCCTTTTGATTCCCAGAAGTGCACGTTGAAATTCTATGTTGGCGATTACACCCAGCATTACGTCAGCACTGTGCTTAATAAGGTCGAATTCACAGGCACAAGGAGGCTCTTGGAGTACCAGGCAAGTGAAACTATATATATATATATATATATATTAGCTTCAGCTGAGTATCTTATCTATTCTAATAAAACAACCTATAAGTTTTGGAAGTCACTCCATAAAAAAATTTAAGAAAATTGTTTATTGTGATTACTATTCCAACTAGTGGTGACAAAGCAACGATGGACCGAGTAGAACTTTAGTACGATTGTTTCTTTAGTCACCCATAACGTTTGATACATTGTAAAATGAAGTGAAAGATAACCCAATACAATTTTTTGTTCACATATACGTTGGACACCTGGAGTTTGAAAGAACCTAATAGTGGATGGTGAATTATGGCAAGATTTATTTTATCAAAATGAGACATTCACACAAGCAGCACAAGATTATATGACTGTTAACCAGTAGGACTGTTAATGAAATGGCAAACAACACATATTTGACAAACAGGACTTGAACGTCGCTTTAAAACAATGATAACCCTAACCAAAACCAATAAATGAGTTTCACCGTCCCTAACCACAAAGACAAAATCAGCTTCAAACTTGACACACAATCCTAACAGTCTCATTGACCAAGTAAACAACTCTGACGGAACAACTTTGATTCAAGTATCTGAATCACATACTGAAAGAGCTGCACTGAGTCCTTTTCTAAACCCAAAGTGTTCTTCCCCATGAATCCTTCTGTTGTGGTCTTACTTTGTCAGTCAAAATGCTACCATTCACTGTGGGTCTGAAATCTTTTTGAAAATCTGATGGTGGGGCTTTATAAACGTTGGCTAATTGAAGGTTCATGTTTCTGACCTGGCAAAAGGTATTGAGATAAATGTTCTAGATTAATATAAAATTTTCAAAGTCTAGAACCTGCAGATTGCATTCAATGTTAAATTAACTGCTAGCTACATTTGCAAGTATATAAAGGGAATTAACGTTAAAATGTTTATTTCTACTATACCATAACAGTACAGAGCAGGGATGCATAATTTGTACCCCATGAAGAGGTCCTGCCTTCTATAATCAATTTCACTGGCCAAGGGGAGGCATAGACATACCTCGGTGTTTCAGAAAGTGAAGGAACTTACTATTTAACAAATTTGTAAGCAAAATTCATAAAAAGAAAAAGAATTAGCTTTTTACAGTAATGGTCTTTTCTGATCAAGTTACAGTACAGTATAATCGGATAGCTATTTGTACATCACAAGTTAAATTATGAAAGAGAACTCAAAAACTGTACGGGCAAATAGAATTTGTTGTTCCTGACAAGTGACAAAACATATTGTGGATGAAGTATTCTTAAATGAGTGAAAAGCTACTTTTTATAAAAACCAGTGTTCACAATCTGCACTTCCCAACCTTTCTTTTATCACAAGATATCAATAGTATCCCTTCCTTCAGGTGATGAGCATCGAACACGAACCGCTGATCTATCAGAACAAAAGCGGCCAACAGATCATGATCGGATTAACGAATCTTTACGGTTACTACATCAGTGGAGCTTACGTCCCCACTTTGCTGCTCGTCATCATCTCCTACTCCACGTTCTTCTTTCCTCTCGAAGACTTCACCAACAGAATCATGGTTTCTCTGACCTCACTTCTCGTTTTAGCATCGCTTTTCAGTCAGGTAACTCACAACATTCTAAAATGATATATTTCTAAACTTGCAGTCTCAAGGATGCGAATATAATTTAGAAATCCTACGGCTCTGTTACACGGCCAAAGCCAAAGTAACCGGCGCTCGTTATCTTGCAGCCAAGGCATATGACCTTTGCCCGGAAAGAAATGCAGAAGGCGGTTGACCAATGCGTTCCCTACTGGCAGCAGTATTATATAACAAATGAAGTCAACTATCCTGTAATTCATTAGTAACTGCACACACTATAAACATTTCACTAACGAAATATTCATTTAATGACTGTTGAAAAAAAAAATTAGAAATTGGTTTGGTCGATATCATTTAAGATTCCAAATTATGGCTCAAGCTACAAAAAAAAATTAAATAAACATGTTTATAAAATGGATTAAGTTTATTAACTCGGCTGCTCACATATACGAAGGAAAAACCTGCCCATTCACAGTAACAAACGAATAGTGTTGTGGGGCAATAGTTCGTACTCCTGGCTTCATTACTGACACGTAACCAAACTTGACCGAGTGACACTGCTTTTTTTTTATTTGTTCCATAAAAAATTAACAACGGCTACTTATTTTCAAATATTCCATAAATCAATCATGGTATAAATACTGTATTGTTTAAGTGTTCTGCAGTGTTTTAGGCTCACCGTGTGGAAGCTAAATGACAAAAATGTTTCATTTATGATTATTCTCTCACTACACAGATTGCATCTGGACTGCCGAAGACAGCATATATGAAGCTGATCGATGTCTGGTTTATCTTCTGTATTTTATCGGACTTCGTCATTGTAATGTTGTTGGTCATAATCAACTCAACCATTGATAAGCTGAATTCTGTTAGTAAAATTGGGTTTGTCTCATCCGGTGGATTTCAATCAAAGGTAATCTATAATTATCAGGAATAATTTAATCATATGCACTGACTTGTATAGTCACACTCACACATATTATATGTAAACACACACACACACACACACTACACACACACACACACACATATATATATATATATTTATATATATATATATATATATATATAGGTATATATATCCTCCATCCCTTTTTTTAGCCATGCTGTGACCTACCACAGTCGATTAACCGCTGGCATTGAAATCTTGGTCTCTTGCTTTATGAGACAACAGTGGAAATGCTGGAATATAAAATCAGTGAAAACACCGAGGTTCCTTTCGTAGGTAAGCTAAAATGCTCTGAAACATCAAGTGAAGAGCCCATGACACCTCCTGTACCTAAGCAGTGAAACGGGTACCTGGTAGTCAGTGGACTGTGGTTATTAACCACCAGAGTGGAGGCGAGCAAGGGGATAGCAATCCCATGCCAAAAGACTTCAGAGAACCAGTCCCAGAATGCTACCAAATTCAGGAAACACCCCTTCTGAGGAGGTTCTCTGTAATGTTGGTGAAGACGGGGCATGCTAGATAACACGAGTTGCACACTTACCATAAGTATCAATACATCATGGATTCATGGCTAGCTATTAAAAGTGTTGGTAATCTATTGAACACAAATCTTTCCTAATGTTTCGATTAATTTTGTTCACAGACTTACAAGATTTATGCAGATAGGAACGAAATAAAAACAATTAACAGTCAGATTAGTGGTTCATATAGATTAGGCCAGCACGGGGCCTTTTGCCCGTCAGTTGGTGAATAATAGGTAAAGTGTGGACCTCTAGACTCGATTTTACCAACTGAGACGATTGAACTCTACATTCTATTGAAAGTTGGCTTACTGAGGAAGGGCACAGGAAAGAGTATGGCATAGTCCTCTTTTTAGAAAAAGTCACACCTTGGATTTCCGGTATCACTTGAAAGTGACTCATGATTTACTAATGGCACTTTTCAATTTTGGAAGAGTAGAGCTACATATTGATAAGTTGGGCTGTTAATGGGTCCAAAAGAGATTTCCATCACAATTATCAATAGGTAAGGTCACATAACTGATAACAGAAGCGGTAGTCGTCTGGGTAATTACCGTGACTTACTGTCTTTCCCTAATGTTGCTATTTTCATAACATGATCAACAATCCTCGAGTGTCACCCACGCCTTCTTTCTTACTCAGCAGGAGCCAGAGACGTTCGCTAGCTGCAAAAGAATGGACCCCAGATTGTACAATAAGGTCTCGCTGGTTGTACTGCCGTCAGTCATCGGACTTTTCATCATTATCTACTTTGGAGGAGTTGCACATTCGTTGAACCAAGTGAAGGACACGTTCTGATTTGTAACACGAGGAGCGCCATGCGGCCATCTCTCATTTCTCAAAATGTTGGGAGTTA
>NC_087203.1:57980513-58013013 GCF_015104395.2 Macrobrachium nipponense | reverse complement strand
GGAAAGAAGATATGCAAATGCACGTGGTGTAAGAAAAAAAATTCAAAATAATTTTTCCTACCTCCCACAAGATGTTGAAAGTGACAAGTGGTCATTTAGATATGGACGACATAGTTCGGCAATTTTCCATCATATAAATAACACAAACCATACCATGGACTGGAACTCATTCCGAATTTTAGACAAGAGCAGCTGTCGATACAAATGTCAGATGTTAGAATTTTCACTAATAAAACATCAAGATAATAGGATCAACCTTTCCAGTAGACCATGGGACTCTGACCATATAGACAATATCTTCCATAAGGCAACAATGAAGAAGACTAGGACAACTGACAGAACCCACGTCGGCTTAGCGGTGACCCCAGGCATCACCTAAGGGCATATCTCCCACTATATATTTCGCAAATATAACTACTTCTGTCATTCCCTACTTGATAAAGGTGGGAGTCAGTCCACCGAAATATAGTCCTTACCTTTATACCAGAGTGTTTTAATGGGCCTTTTATACTTGAGACGTATCCTGTTTTAACAGAAGAATTTATTTACATACAAATATACATATATCTATTTATATATATATATATATATATATATATATATATATATATATATATATATATATATCTATATATGAAAAAAATTAGACATTCTTTAAATGTTAAATCCCAGAGGAACTCTGTGTGAAGAAAATTCCAAAATATTGGCCGCTTATATGCTTACACAGTACTCAAAATTAGACATCGCACTTCCCAACACAACCACTGCCCAAATTATGCACCATCTCTTTCCTGGGTTAGTAAAGCCTCTCCTTTTCAATAGCTATGCCATTCCATCTGCTTAGCTATTTCTAGATCTTCCTCTTGTCCTTTAACCTTACATTCTTTTCTCCAATTTTATTATCCGCTCTCTTCACTACTACCAGAAAGCCTCAAAATACATAATTTCACCTAAGCTAAACTTTTAATTTATCAAGTCTCTCTTTCCAGATTTTTCATCCTTTCAAGAATTCTTACTGCACATATACTGAACAAACAATTTTTTTCTGTTCATATAATATCCTAGTTTTAAGTATCCTCTAATCCTACCATTACCCATTATAGTATATGCTCAAACTACTGTAAGAATCAAGCAAATCAGGCCTAAAAGTGAAGTACATCATTCGATAGTTGTTGTAGTTATTGAAGAAGAAATAAATATCTTTGGAAGGTTTTAAACGAAATAAATTTCAATAAATCATAATTCTCATAAATTTAAAATAAGAAAATATGGAGAAGAAAATAACAGAACCGAAACAGATGAATAAACAGTAAATAGAGTACAGATTAAACAAGCAATATCAAGTAGAATATTATTCTACGTACAAATAATAACAGCATCGTATGTACAGAAATCAAATTACAGTATCTGCAATAAATTCTAATTGATATTCTTTATTATCACTCAAAATATCTCCAAAATACAGTAAGAGACTTATACAGCTGAAGTCTTATAACCCATGCAATAGACCTATAAGCAACGAAGTGTTCAGTATTACCATGAAGTTTCGGTACAGAGGACTTTTCTTTCAAAATAGAAAAAAAAACAGTAAGAGGTCTGCAGTCACAGAAAGACATATCCTCTCTAGCAACAGCAATTTGTAATTACAGAATATACCTTCACTAACAAAAGAATTTACAGTTAGAGATCGACATAATATCCTCATTAGCAAGAGCCAGCAGTGACAAAAGGACATATTCTTAATAGCAAAAATATTTGCAGTGATAGAAGGGCACATCCGTAATAGCAAAAATATCTGCAGGGACAGAAAGACGTAGTAAGGACATATCCTCACTAACAAAATCGTCTGCAGTCATACCAGGCGCACATACCATCGCTAGAATTTCAAATGATAGAATGGCATATCCTTGCTGACAAGGGCGTTTGTAGTTCAAGGACTTATCTTCACTAGCAAAAGCGCTTGCAGACACTGAACGACATACTGTCACTACAATTTGCATTGATCAGAACGAAGAATCCTCATTTCTCCTGCTATGGTAAACCAAAAAGAGATCATACGATGGGGAATAGACACGAGAGAGAGAGAGAGAGAGAGAGAGAGAGAGAGAGAGAGAGAGAGAGAGCCTTTGCAGCCATTTCTAGTCATAGGAATTTCCCTCGTTACCAAGAGCTTTTGCAATCACAGAAGGACACATCCTCACAAGAAAAAGCCTCTCAAGCCACAGAGGGACGTTGACAATCGCAGAGCGCTATATCAACCACGATGTACTAACAGCGAACAACATCTTAAAAGTGGGAGTTTCGTATCTCGCCAGTCTCACTATTTTCCATGTCCTAAGAAAAGACTTTGGCAAGGAATCTTACGGAAGGATGACATTTATTCTACCAGAGATTCTTGTGGAGAAGCAGAATAATAATTAGTGTCCCGTCAATTCACCCTCATGACTGTCAGAAGTTACGGACAGCAATCTTTGCATATTTACTGTCATGAATTACCAACCAGGAAGGGTTTTCATAATCAAATACTGACACGAGAGTTGGTACTTGTTTTCTTGAAACGGCCAATGTGATTTAAAGACAGTTACTACCTAGTAATAATAACAATAATGGATTCGGTAATTTGATTTTGATATTGAACTATGTAAAAATGTTGAAGATAATTTTAATATTTACAAAATAAATGTAGGCATGATTTAATTTACGTAAATCGTTAAATGTTATTGGTTAAGGCTTTCGGGGACAGAGGAAAATGCATTATATGAAATTTATTCACGACTCAAAAACAATCAAAGATATTCATCATTCTCTCTCTCTCTCTCTCTCTCTCTCTCTCTCTCTCTCTCTCTCTCTCTCACCGAATTAAGAAATGCTACATTTTGTCACTATAAACAATAATTACTGGATGGTAAGCACAAAACTTCGACTTGATAAAACAAAGCCATCTTCTTATCCTAACGCTGAATATCACAGTAACCCACATTGCAAAACAAGAAGTCGGAGGGATATGCGCAAGACCAAGTATAGAAATATTGTTATTGGCTACATCACAAAAGAATTGAATACTTTTATAAAAATAATGAAATATATACAAACAAAATTCACGACTGTCAACAATCCAGCCTGGATCATCAGAACATCCTACCCTCAAAGCAATTGCCTAGCAAAAAAAAATAAATCATAGTAATAGGATTTCGATATGATCCAAAAAAGACTGGAATATATCTTTGGCGTGATCCAACGATTGTGTTAAAGTTTCCGTAATCTCCTGAGATTTTAGGAACTGATGGCTGTTACCTGTAATTTGCAAATATTTTTCCATCTTTTGCTACTTGGTAGGTTTAGATGATTGCCAATGAATTCCTTAACCACCGCTGAGGAAGTTGGATAAATTTCGCCCGTCAGAAAACTCGGTTAAAAGAAGAAATGAAATCTAATTTCGTTCACCTCAGCAACGTGATTTGTGGGGAAGAGATGCACTGCACATTAAAGTTTCAGTAACATAATTGTACGTTTCTTGCACTAGTGTATTATCAGAGAGGCCGTAGACATTTAACGAAATAATAACGTATATTGTGAATTCACACTTGATGAAGGGGGGAGGCATTACAAAGATCTACCTCGGACCTCTGAGAAAGATTATACAAAGTACTCAAGTAGTTATACATATACATACATATGGTGTGTGTGTGTGTTTATTTTGCAAAAGTTAGAAGGAAAATATTTACACAGAGGTCTTTAATCGTTAGTTCCAAGAGCTGTGGCGACATTCTTATGAAATGACAAAAGGAATTCATGAGTGTCCGACAGATCCCAATGAAGTGTTCCAAACATGATGATAACTAATGCAAATATACTTCTCATTGATTGATAGAATGACACCTGGCCCGGCAATATTTCATTTCCCCATGGAATATTTTGGCAAGGGAAAGACATCAATACTGAATGGAAATCGTCAACATCTTCGAATAGTTAGTGAGACCTTTTATATTTTTTTTTTAGGTGACGACTGGAATGGAGAATAGCCAATGAGAAGGATAATAAAAGGGGAAAATCGATTGCTCTCTCATCCTCGCACGAGCGCCCGAGGAGGAGAGTTGCAGAATCTCTCTGCTCCCGCCGAAGGAGAGCAACTGGTCCTGGATGTGCCCCCCGCCTCCCCTGCTTTTCGATTCCGTGGAGACGTCGCTTTCAAAAAGAAACAGTCACGAGAGGCAACAGTTTCGTTCTCATGAGAATGGTGGACAGTACGCCCAAGGTAAATCTTAAGAAAAATTATCCCTTTTCTTAGCACGAGTGAAAAATAAGACTGAGTTTAGATGACTGCAAATACATTGAAGCTACAATTCAAAATTTTACGATCATTGCCATTTTGCACAGGTATGTCTGTAGCAATAGCCTGTGTGTGACGCTTGAATGATGTTGACTGATATCTTTTGCGCTTTGAGGTCTGTTCATCTGTCACTCCCGCCCAATAAACCAAGTGCAGTCATTTTGCAAATACTCCAAATACTTTTATTTAAAGTCGAAGTGTAGCACCTTCAATGTCCTTGAGTATATACTATATATATATATATATATATATATATATATATATATATATATATATATATACATACATACATATATACATATATATATCATATTTTTACATTGTTCTTTTTATATTGACCGATGGTTGATAAGCGGATTTGATGAACAATGACTTTCTTGAAACGATAGATGTCAACAACAAAAAACCAATTTATATATATATATATATATATTATATATATATATATATATATATATATATATATGTGTGTGTGTGTGTGTGTGTGTGGTGTGTGTGTGTCTGTGTATTACTGTTCTCATCGCTTTAATGTTAGTCTTGAAAAGTAGAGTCATTACAAGCTTTCATGGTCTCTTACACTTTTGTATTAAGGTTAAGGTGGTAACAGCTCGAAATTGAATAAAAAATGATACCGTCAATACTAGCAATTTTAGATTAAAAGAAATTTAAAATCATCTAAATTTGCTTCCACTGTCTATTTCACAATGCCTTGGGGACAAAAACAAAATATAACGAAGCTAAGGCCATCAAGTGCATGACCCATCATAATGGTTCATTAATGAATAACAGTAATACATGAAAATCTTTCAAATTTAACTGGTTTAAAAAGTGTCCTTGCGTTATTTTTATCTATACAGTTAAGAGAACTATTTGTGTCACTACAATTCTTATATGGTACATCTCTGCCGGTCTGAGAACTATTGGATCATTAGATCTCTCTCTCTCTCTCTCTCTCTCTCTCCACTTCCTAGAAAGTATAAGATTTGACTTTGTCTTTAAGTTGAAAATATTAATAAATGAATATGATTACTAAAGAGCTGCAGTACAAACCAAATATCCTACAGTTCCTTATAGTACTTCATAGAAGAATTGCTCCACTTTTTCAGCAAGCATCCTGGCGTGTTGGGTCTCCCTGAAAATGTAGACTAATCATATAGCTAATTGTTTACACTAATCATTGCCCTAAGAGTTTAGATTAATCATTTTTATCTAATGTTTAATCTTAAAAAGATTGCGAGATGTCGGTGATTTTTATTATCCCGCTAGTTAGGTGTAGATGAAGAGGGGGTCTTTTGCCAGCATGGTCACTTTTGCACTTTTTGCCCCTAAGTGTGGTAAGGTGCTACGAGTATTAAAAGACCTGCTGTTGACATCTGGACTCGGTTAAACCAACCGGAGAAACAGTTGCAGCGATCTTCGGTTGGTTTGCTCAACACCTCCTGAGTTCAGTTCTGAAGAAATTGGCTGCTTTCTCACTTCGATTAACGGGTTGCTTTTGCTAGACAAGGCTTTTTTTCCTTATGATGATAAATTACCCGACAATGCTCAGGGACAAAAAATTTGACATAATTTCCGTTGTCCTCCTCATCATAATCATCGTCATTAAAACCCGATTAGCTATTTTTTCAACTGCTGCTTTAGCTATTTTTTCATTTTTTAACTTAAAAACTTAAAACTGGGATATATATCATATATATATATATAATATATATATATATGTATATATATGTGTGTGTGTGTGTGTGTGTGTGTGTATATATATATATATATATATATATACTATATATATATATATATATATATATATATATATATATATATATATATAAAATAAAAAAAATAAGATTTCCCACTCTCCTATTGCAATATCATTAAGGAATTTTGTATTTAAAAATCTGTTATGAATGACTGAAATAAGTATTTTTACTGTTATTAACCTTCAATTGGTATTCAGGTTTTTAGACCTTTTATATTGCGTTTTCAACTTTCCCTTGTAAAATACGTTTAATATTTTAAAGGAATGTCTTCACAAAAGGACTCAAAATCGTCTCTCATAAATCCAATATTGGCTTAAACTAGCCAAAATCGTCTCACGTAAGCCAGAAATTGCTGAAATAAACAAAATTCAGATCAAATAGGCCAAAACACCGGTTTCATCAGACCGAAAGTGGCTTCAATGGACCACACATACAGCAAGCCAATTACCATATTTCAAATATATCATCAATTGTAATTTAGCTTTCATTTACTCTGAGTATATCGAGGCATGGCATATGCATTGTTGTACGGACTTCCATCCACAGCCAAGCTAGCAACATCTTTTTTCTTATAAATACATATACTAGCAACATTTTTTTTATAAATAAATACTATCTTTCAAAACAAAATCTGCTTATCATTTCAAGCGAGACGAAGGCATGGTCGCCAGGACTCCACCGTATTTGCACCGAGAGAAGACCTGGAGATGGCTTGTCGTAGTGGTTTTGTTCATCGTTATCAACGCTGGTGAGTAAGCTACCCAAAATCAACTTCCACGACCTATGTGACACCAGCTGTATTATGGTTTGCGTATCAGTTGTGCACGGAGCTTTTTGACTTCCTGGCCGAGATATTCACCATCCAGCTCTTTGGAAGCAATATTAATGTTAAGACAAATGTTATCGTTTATTATTATTATTATTATTATTATTATATTATTATTATTACATTTGAACTGAGGTTTGATTATGACATTTTTTTGTCAAATGCATCGGCGATGAGTGAATAGCGTTGTGGAAAAAAAACGTATTTTTCATTTCGTGTTTTTTCGTTTTCTTCGGTTTTTTCATTTTCCCCCAATTTTTCATGTTCTGGACCTTTCTGGTGATCCTGCTAATACTTAATATGGACATATGCTATTTTTTAGACTTCTACCTTCCTTCTAGATTAGAGGAATCATTAAAATATTGATATTAAGGGTAAAAATGCTTCTTTAATTGACAATTAGAACCTGATATATATGAAGTATTACTAAAAATTTCACTTACAGTCTCAAAATATAATGGTATTTTTTGCTAGCTGTTTGAGTATGATGATATTTGCTTTCCTTTATTGCTGAATTTTCATGAAAAACAATTTTCTTTTGAGATCAAAATGGGAAACAATGAAATAGCCCTATGAAATTCAATGAAGAAAATTTAAATGAAAAATCCTCTTAAAGTTACAGCACAAAGAGATAAGTTTTAAAGATATGATGTGACCATTATAATATAGCCTATAGGGCCTAACATAAAAATGATAATTTTTGCCATTCAATGAAATCTGAACATGAAGCATTTGAAATAAAGGTATCCACTCATAAAAAATTCTCCTAAAGCTTTGAATTTTTATGGATGTCATTCATAAGAAGCTATAAAGAACAAAAGCAAGACCTTCATTAGATGCTTCAGCCATGAAAAGAGATACATATACTGTATACATTTCTACAGAAAAATAAACACTCAACTGAAAACGCTCTTTGAAATCACACTGCCAATATAAACTAAAAAAAAAATATATATTTCATTTTCACCAATACTGATAACTTTTTCAATTATAGATAAAAAAGAAACGCTGAGCCCGCATCTCTTTCACAAAACATTGAAAATCTTTAGATTTAACTTCTAATATGGGTTTAAAGATATGATTGAGAAATTGCAGTAGAACATGTTTGATAATTGAATATACTAATGATCAAATGTGAAATGTTAATATGATAACAATACTAATTTATGGTACTCATAAAACTCAATTTCATATGGTTGAGGTGAATTTTTCTAATATCATAATTTCTATTTTCACACAGATTTCCCTTTCTAGTGCTAAATTGCCTTGTTACCCAAGCTTAGAGTATCTTTGTCAGAATAACATTAGCATAAATGAATGTGCTATGCACGGACAGTACGGTATCTTATTCCCCTAGCCAAACAAGAAGATCTAGTACATGTAATAATTTTTTTAAATTTCAATAATACCCGAATGCATAATAAATTACAGGGAATAAGTGTATGTGTATATTATGGATAATATAAGCGCAGTTAGACATTGTGTTGGGCTTAGGAAGCAACAGAATATGAAAATATGCAGAAAAAAAAATAAAATTCAGGCTGTTTTTTTCGCGGAAAAAACAGGTTTTTCCGAAAAAAACGTTCCACAACCCTATGAGTGAACGATAGTTTTGAAAAATTTTCGTAATTGTTTTTCCCGAATTTGGATACACGTGAAATTTTCTAACAGTTTTGAAAAATATGACAGATTTCACTCTTATCTAACGTATTATGGCATTATTATTATATGAAACAATCGTGTTTTTGCATTGAAACAAGAGATTAATAGGGAGCATAGTGGCTGCCAATTCACGAATTTTGAACGAAATCCTATGTAATCATGTCGTATTATTTAAGAGCATAGCTGTACCACCGTTTATTACTGATTACCATAGCATAGGCGCAGTCGAGTTCAAGAAATGTAATGTTGAAGACTGGAGGACACCCTTCAAAATGAATGCTTTTGAAATATCACATATGCTATTAGAATCATGTCACGGGCGCTGGAATTCCTTCACATTGATAAAACTATCAAAATACGGGAAGAAGTAGAGAAGTTATTGTGACTACTACAAGTACATAATGTCTGGTAAAAATCTGGCAAATAGACTCTATTATATATGTGTATATATGCGCATATATACATACACATACAAACACACGCACACACACACATGACACACATACACACACACACACACACATATATATATATATATATATATATATATATATATATATATATATTTATATATTATATATACATATATATAAATATATATAATATATATATATATATATATATATATTATTACGTATGACGGCCTTATGCCCTAAACGTACGGGAAAAAATTAAGAGGGAAAATATGGAGTGCGCTTAGGAGTTACCTTAGATAACTGTAAAAGGGATTTTAGTTTTATCTCTGGAAGATTGCCATTGAAAACCCAGCTGATTAATCTAATTTACATTTATTTACAAGAAACATTGACTGGCCTGGGATAAAGGCAAGCAAATTGGCTACACATGGTCAGAGCGTCGTATAATGTCTGGACTGCTTCTATCTTTCACAATATGGAAAAGCTGGCCAAAATCAAATACTACTGCAATGCTGGTTTTCCAAAATTGATAGTATCTAGCGGTAAGGAAGCGCTTGCATGCGAGGAAACGTAGCACGGACTCAGCAAATCTGAAAATGAGTTCCCAGATTAACATAACATGAAATAAAGACTTCTTGCACAATTTTACAGTTAATCACTTTTATCTAACACACACTGAGGGAGGAACTCTAGTGCTTAAATGAAATATTCAATGAAGACTTGGTTTATCTGGGACTATCACAAAAGGTAGCATGCGGGGAAGTTCATTTGAGAAGAAGGAGTTCGAACTGGAAAATGGGTGAGAGTTTATTTGACTCGGAGTAAAAGAACTGGCAATATGACTGTAACTCAAGACGTACCTGGGTGCCTTATGTACAGGAACCTTGGAAATAATGGCGTCGGCTTTGTCCGAGTGCTGGGGGCGCCAGTTAGTGCCAGTTGTTAGGCCTAAGGGCAGGCTGGCTTGGATGTCTGTCCTGGGTCAATGACTATGCTGGACTGAGACCGTCGTCGGGCGCGAATCTTGGGTGTTGGGGCAGCATTCTCCCCCCATTGGCAGGTCATCCTGGGAACAGACATACGGCCAGTGAAAGTTCACAGGATAAGGGATCTTAAGAGTAGGCCTAAGAAGTACCTAACTAGCTACACACTCCCCTTTGGATACGTCCCTAATGTTTAACGAGTTTTTCTCCCCCCACTACTCCAACTGACACCGGACATGCCTATGTCTGGCCTGTTTTTTCCCTCCCAAAGTAAGCTGATAGGAGAAAAAAATGGCTGCTCTTCTAGCAACTGAATAATTTAATGACTGCTGGGAAGACGAGGCGATCTACAAGCGTAAATATATATATATATATATATATATATATATATATATATATGATATATATATATATATATATATTATATAGAATGTAACAGTGGCAAAGGAATTAGCTGACAGTATTGAGTCATGACGCTTGACAAGCTTCTCATCCTGTAGATTAAGTCGCGTTTTCATACAACAGGAATCCTCCTGCACTTTCGAAATCTGAACAAAGAATCTCACCAATGACACGATGAATAATTACTATGCTCCGGGTAAACACGTCCTGTCCCTTGCCAATTGGATCGTAATTAAGTAAGAAAATCCAGTCTCCTTTCTCTCTCGTTATCTCTTCCTTCTTTTCCGTTAAGTCTGTAACTTTTGATAAAACTTCCTATCTTGCCGATTTTGGTCGTCTCCTCTGAGGCACTCTGGAAAATCTGTGTTCGTACACGTGATCGATCTCTGAGAACATGTGATTTCGGAAGTGTTAATAAGCATCACTGTAAAGAAAAAAGGGTGACAAAAAGCACCTAGAGGTAAATCTAATCCTGACAAGGTTGAAGTAAATGTGAAAAACGAATACTACTGGTTTCAGTTGCAGAGAAATAGTTTAGTGTGGGTCAGAATATAACGGACAAAATATGTAGGGAGAAGATTGATGGAAAATAATCTAGTCTACCATAGCGAGGGGATTTAAGAGATATTAACAAAATGTAAGAAAGTCTTTTGAAGAGTGGCTACCAGACAAAAAAATATTGTGTAAAAGTATTGAAAAAAATGTATAGCACTGAAGTAAGGAACTGGACTTAGCACTTCAGGTTTTTGTTTGTTTGTATGGTGCTTTTACGTTGCATGGAACCAGTGGTTATTCAGCAACGGGACCAACAGCTTTACGTGACTTCCGAACCACGTCGAGAGTGAACTTCTATCACCAGAAATACACATCTCTCACACCTCAACGGAATGGCCGAGAATCGAACCCGCGACCACCCAGGTGGAACGCTAGATAGTTAGCACTTCAGGGACCAACAGAAGGTGCGCCACTGGAAGGTAAATACTATACTGAGAGAGGTTAATAAGGAAACAGATATAAATACATCTAGAACTAGAAATGAAAGGGGTTGTGTAAATTTGGTAATATGTGTCTTGGAATTATCTGTTAATGAAGAAAGGAGAATAATCAAGTGAATGGAACATTTGTTTACCAGAGTCTTTTGCCAGGGATACAAGGTTTGGAATACTAGAGAAGAACTGATTGAATATCAGTAAGATAATGTGGATCCCCAGCGTTTCTTCTTCCCGCGAGGAAGGTAACGAAACATGTCCGAGAGAAGTTCTGCTCCAAAGCTTTAAACTTCTCCCGCTGCCTCTGCATCTTGGTTTAGGTCATTCAGGGGAATCAGGATTGAGTCAAATTTTGAATACTTGAATTACAGTAGAAGTTGAATCCATAGGATGGGCGTTTGAAGTATTAGAAAATATGGCAACGAATAAAAAACATACAATTTAGGCGGATTAACTGTTAGCAAACTAAGCACGAGGTCAGAGCCCCAAGGAAAAGGGCTACAGAAGATCATTTGCTCTTTTCTTATCCTGGATTTATCTGAACGTAGGATCCGCAGAAAGGAAACCATGCCAAAAATATTTAAAAAATGACAATTACATATTTCTAAAGTACTAACATTATCAGAGTAGAGTCAATTGCTGATTCTTAATGTATTGTCAGTTGAACACTAAAAGGGATGACCGTGAAAATAAATGAAAAGCTATATTTAGCCAATTTTCCAATGGACAAGAATAACAGCAACAGAAAAGGTAATAAAATGCAGGTCACTATTTTTATTTTTTATTTATTTATTTTTTTTTTTTTAGGAATGAGGTAAATCAGTGTATTTTCTCAACAAGAAGGAAAAGTGCAGGAATCAACAATAATATTAATCTAATGATTAGTAGACAGATATCTGTTTCATAGCATTCAGTGCATACATGACTATAGTAGTTATCTAAAACCCAAACAATATAATTTTCATATCTTTTTTGATCAGTTAATAAATTGACTCACTCTCTCTTTCTCTTCTCTCTTTCTCAACTGCGATGGCTACAAACTATACTTGGCCGGCATGGTGTACTCTTAGATTATCACGTGTAATGTGAATATCTGTGATACCAGGTCTTCTAAAATCATGTTAACATCTGTAAGAAAAAGTAACTCGTCATCTTTGTATCACAGGCGAAGAAGTTCTGACGCAACCTCATTCAGACAAAGCCTTAGTCCATCTTCAGACAGACGACGTCGCACATCCTGATTCTGGTTTGACCTGGCGCCACACTCTCCCGTCACTGAAATCCTTCACCTTCTGCGTTCGTCTGTATTCCTTCAGAAGTCGATATTCGGATTACTTCTTCTCTTACGCTACGAATGACAGCGACAATGAACTGGCATTCCGTAAGTCATCTTGTTTTCACTGGCTGAATAACACCAGACTCTAACAAATTCCAGTTGATGTGATTCACAGATTGTGGCAAATTGTCTTATACTGAGACGGTTTAAAAGTTAACTAAATAATGGCAACTTTCCCTCGCAGCAATTCTCGTAAATTCTTTCTTCCATGCTAGTGTTAAATACTATAGATTGATACAGTAGGGATGCACCTATATTCGTTGAATGCCTGTGGTATAAAAAATGAGATAGACTTAGATGCCCGAAAATAAATGTCATTCTCAGCTGAACACATCAAGAACAACTCTGAATAATCATTCCAGATGTCAAATATGACACACAAGAACTCCGTTTCGCCTGCTGTTCAAGACGAGTCTTCCACATCATCTTTCCGAACGTAACGACCCTCAAGTGGTTTTCCTTCTGTGCTGCTATAGACCTCTCGTCTAAGATGGCCACTATCGTCCATTCTTTTGGTACAGATAAAAATAGTATTGTGGACAGGGTAAGTTATGGCTTTAGTTTAGGTATTTCAGTACAGAAGACTGGTCACAAAGTACATATAATTGTGTGATAGTGCACGAGAAAAAGTTATTCCAAGTTATTTATACCTTTTCACATCAACTAATATGTTACACTATTTGGCAATTAATATCTGACGGCTACCGTATGAAACACTTATTGCGCACTGCTATACGTACGTACATTCAGCTGGATGTTCAAAATTTATGTCTGAGTAAGCAATATATATATATATATATATATATATATAATATATATACATATATATATATATATATATATATATATATATATGTATATATATATATATATATATATATATATATTATATATATATATATATATATGTAACATGGGGGGATTATTCCCCCAGTATTCATAAGGTAAGCGTGGACACGAAACGGAAGGCAGACCCCATTACTCATAACCTCTCTCTCTCTCTCTCGGCAATCTCTCTCTCTCTCTCTCTCTCTCTCTCCACCTCTTTCTCTCCATTCTAACAGGTAATGAAAATGAGAGAGTTGCATCATAACACTAACGTTTATTAACAAGAATAAATAAACCAATTAATCAAGTAATCCAGTCTTACAGACTACTCAAAAACAGTACAATGTCTTAGTCACCAAAACAAGTCTACACCCCTCTGGGAACTCTTTGTCCCCCCGCATTCCAGATCCGTCTGTTTCAAAGATACAGAACACATCCCGGTAAGTACACACAAGTTTAAAGACAAAGTTAATAAAATGGAACATCTTACAAGATATCAAACAAGCCATCCCTTTGGCTAAAGCACTTGAACACTTACCCAGACAACCGGACACTAAACACTTAATAAAAAACTCCCCCCGGCGAATGCCACGGCATCTTGCCTGTGACTTGAAGCCCTCTATCAAAATCCCTCCCATAGGCTTGGGTATGAACCTATTAAAGGGAAGAGGCACACACGCACATACGAACACACAGTTCGCTAGTGCCTCACGGTTCTAGCTGCATCTAGTTTCACAAAGGCACTTTGAGAAGAGTTCATAAAACTGTCGTGCATTGACTTGACGAACTAAGCATTTTTATCTCACGCCATCCCCTAGAAACTCATTGATCAGCTACTCTCAGGTCGTCACCTCTACACTGTTCTCCACATTCCACAGGTCACAGAGAACGTATGGATAATATATTTAATTAAAATATCCTTACCCATATCCTTAATATAATATATATATATATATATATATATATATATATATATATATATATATAGACATAGATAGATAGATAGATGGATACATCAATAGACAGTTGGTGGATAAAGTCACAATCTATCATCGTTTCTATGTTATATTTATATCTTGTGTTTGTTTCTCACACATTGTTTGAACATTTTTGTAAATTTCATGTTACTAATACAGAATGTATTGTTTTACGGAAAAAAAAATCCCTTGACCAGATTACGCTCCTAATTCCTTAATCTAATTTTCGGGATTATATTAAATCTGTATTGCCCGGTCGTATGTTTCCTTGTTTTCAAAAATGTATTGATTTCTTACTAAATTATCTGCGACCACGTGTGAGTGTCTGCCCTTAAAATCTCTAAACTGGCCCACGGGCGTTTTTTTCGTTTCTTTAAAATGAATTGGACCTTATGTTAATCCTGTAGTGTCAGTTGTATACTAAGCCTACTTGTACTGTTTCTGTTCTGTTCTGATTAGTTGTGCCTCAAGTAAAGGGTTGTGCAGACCGAAAGAATTCGGCATTTCTCATCTTTTCAATTTTCCTCCGTGGCATTACCTTTATCTATGCTAAGGAATGGTTCGAATTCATGCTGACGCATTAGTGCTTTTCAATTATAATTCCCAAGGCACAGTGAATTCAGTGATAAACAATACTTGCAGCTTAATAACTGTGAATATAAAAAGTCTTCCGTATATAAGAGACAAATTATATATATATATATATATATATATATTATAAACACACATTAGGATAAAGTAAAAAATAATAAACGAGAGACTCCAAGCAACAACAGGTGGGAGGAGTAACCTTGTAAAAGGTACGCATACCAATGGTCATTAGATGAAGAACAACCATCTATTATACAAAATCTTGTTTTTGAAGGTCATCACTTCACACCCGTGTTTTAGCTAAAACAATTGACATGTATATCGCTTTGATGTCTGGCCTTTTCTCATTTCAATATATAAATTCAGAATAAGGGTTCTGCAGATAAGATTTGGATTCTTGTGTTTTGTAACGACAGAATTTAAAGATAATTTTAGCTTGAATCTAAACTGTCAGTCATGAAAGCAAGCATTGCGCCGTTTCACTCTTTATTTTACTTGTTACAGCAAACAGATTCCAAGCAGCCTTTGGTGGTGCAAAAAGGAGGCATAGTTATTCTTGGCCAGGATCAGGATTCACCCAATGGAGGGACAGACAAAGATCAAAGCTTCAATGGTCTTATGGATGATCTTTTTCTGACTGAAGATGTTCTCACACAAGAAGAAATGTCGAATTACATCCAATGCCACACTGAGTCTGTGTCGAATCATTCACTTCTAATGGATTTCCGTAATATTTCAAGAGACTTCATTTTAGGCGCGAACACAGAAATCAAACGTGGCATAGAGTCTTGTCCAGGAAGTAATAAAATCTATTCCATATTCCCAGAGGCACGCAACTTCAAGGATGCCAATCACTTCTGTTCAATACTCAATGGTAGGATAGCTCTCCCAGAAACTCAGAAGGATAATGTGGCTCTGTACAATGAAGGTTCAAAATATTCTAGTAAATGTTCTGCTTTTGAGAAATCAAGTGGGATGTGGGTGGCGGTGACGTGGGATGTGACAGGAAAGTTTTGGAAAAACAATCACAACAAACAACCTAAAGGCTTTAAAAACTTTGCAGTGGAAATCGCTCCAAATACTGTAGAGCCTTTGTGTGTCATAACAAAGACTCTTTCTGACTTACCAGACATAACCAAGAATGGCAACTGGGATATTGAAAGTTGTGACAGGACTGTATGCACGGCTTGTCAGTTCGAAGAATCTAAGCCTCTGAAAATTCGAGGTCTCTGCTCTGAATCTATATTTGACCGAAACTATTATATATATGACAGAATTAATGATCGCCCAGTATTCAATGGGTTTAGAGTGACTAAAATTGCTTGGAATAATACACTTTCAGCTTATGACTACACATGGATTTTATACCAGATTGCAGAGCCTTCAGTTCAAGCAAAAATGGTGAGAAAATCAGAGCTGGATTACCCTATAGGAGTTCATGACTTTGAGGTTGTGGGTGACAAGTGTCCAGGAAGAAAAATCAAACTGAAACTAACTTCTTGCCCAAATGGAATGTACACATGCACTGATGGCTCATGCATTGATATTAATAAGAGATGTGACCTGGAGCTGGATTGTGCGGATAGCGGCGATGAACTCAACTGTGACACAGTGGTACTGCCAACTGGGTATGACAAACTCTTACCCCCACCAAAAGTTGACAGTTCTACTCCTGCTCAGATCTCCATAGATTTCAATATTCGTCTAATTCGGAAGTTCAGCTTACTGGATTCTAACTTGGTTATTGACTGTTTAATTACAAGGAGTTGGTACGACTCAAGAGTGAGGTACAAGAACCTGCACGCTGCTAGAAATCTGAATCTCATCGACGACATAGTTCAAGTGATATGGTATCCAGATGTTACACTTCTTGGTGCAGACAACAGCATTGCCAACTATGAGCTACTAAGTACAATTGGATGGGGACAGAAACTGACAGAACCTGAACCCGATGACGATCAGCTTCTCGATGAAGGTAAGATGCCTTAAATTTTAATCCTTTCCAAGCTAAATCATTACAAACAAGAACGAGGAAATCTAATGTAAATGAGGAAATCTTGTAGCAATATATACTAAAACGCCCTTCAATGAGCCAGTATATACACGGACAGTAAACCAGGGTTTAAATCAAGAACTTAAATCAAATAGAAGATTGTACTGTTCTGTCTGTTGAAGTGTGGTATGACTATTTTTCTATTTATAACATATTACTAAGAGTAGCAGTGTTATTGCATGCATGTTATTGGTAAAATGAAAAAATCGAAGCCTAACTGCATACGGTTGTACAGAAGTTAAGAAGCGTAAAAGAACACAGGAACGCATTGGGAACATCTTTATGCAATATACACCGACTTGCATCATATCTCGAAAAGCATGAAACCTTTCCTTACTAAGGAGCTTTGATATGAAGAATGAATGGATCAGTATTTTCCAGCCTTCTAAGCACTGTTGGTAATGATTCATTCTCTCTTTGACAGATGTCTTTTATTCAGGCAATGATAACCTTCTGGTGCTGGAGCGTGAGATCACCGTGACCATTATGTGCAACTTCGACATGACATTGTACCCCTTTGATTCTCAGAAATGTACACTGATATTCTACGTCGGCGATTACACCCAGCATTATGTCAGTACTGTCCTTAATAAAGTTGATTTCTCTGGCACTAGGAGGCTCCTAGAGTACCAGGTAGGTTTCATTTTTCTTTGCGCAGTGCGCATCTCTTGGCCTTTACTAAATTCTGGAGGGCACTGTCGTTACAGGTACTACAAAATTGAAAGACAAACGAGCATAGGGAGAGATCTCGTTGATGTTCTGTAAAGATTCATCCATGACTTCGGTATTAAGATATTTGAAGACATTAGAACTAAATATTATCATCTAATGGGATATATTTATACTGTAAAGTGCACACCAAATGGGAATCAGCAGAGAAATTTTCAAAGTTATTTTCAAAACAGCTCCTACTATCCAGTCATATTACTTCATCTTGGTTACCATATAACCGCTTACAGAGAATAAGAGAGTAAGAGAGTAATTAATTAGACAAAAAGAAGATACAATGTAAGTCATGTAAAATTTAATATAAAAAAATAATGGGATTGTGTAATTTTCATCAAATCTCAACTTTCACTGCTTTCGACTCCAGTTTAGCTATTTTTTGTCTTTGAAAAATGGAGTCCGTAAATATCATTGATATTGCAATACATGTATGGGAACGTACTACACATACATACATACATACAAACTTATATACACACACGTACACACCTACTGGGAGAAAATGTGCCTAAACATGGAAGGAAGAGGCCTGCTAACCACTTAGAAATTCTGTAACAGAAAGATCGTGTAAAGTGGTTAGCAGGCCTCTCTTCTCCATTTTAGACACATTTTCTCCCAGTCACATAAAACGTTCTAAAAGTTTCTGCCACAAATTCAAAGAATCTCATATACCCTTCACGATATGAAACTCTTTAGCTTAGTTTTTGACGAAAAAATGAGCGCCCTGTGCTGATCACTTCCTACTAGCCCGAATATATGAATAAATTTAGATGAACTGTGCGTATCGAACAGCGTCTTTTCGTTCGGATTCCGCATTGGCAGCCTTAATGCCCAGTTATTTACCAACCTACAACCTGAATGTGGAGTATTTTAAAAATGCAGTAATAGATGCCATAAAACTCAAAGACATGACATGAAAGAAATAATTTTTTCGATGACATTCTAACATTCTGGGATCACAGAGGAGGCATCTTCAGCAATTTTCTTTCAATTAAGTGTATCAGTACCTGGTGTTAAATTTAAAGTCTCTGGGGAAAGCGATGTTTTAATATTGAAAGATATGGTAGAATACAAATGTAACCATTTTTGCACTTACATATATCAAAAAAATTTTTAAGGTAACGTGACATTTCTGTAAAGACTGGCGTACCCAGCATTTAACCTTGAAAGCCTTAAGGATTTCCTCCCGGAATTCCTGAAAAAAGAATTTATACTACTCCATAAGCACATTAGCAGATGCCATCCTTAAAATAATTCAGAAAGTTATCCATAAAGCCAACATTATATTCTACTGACCTCCTCAAAACATGACTTGGGCGGCGCCTAATAGTAAAATCAAAATCCCACACCTGGACTGTCTTAAGATGAGTCGACACAAATGCTTGGAAACTCTTAACGGGTATATTAAACCCCTTGTCTTGACTGTGACAAATCTTATAGCAGATTTACAGGTAAATCACCTTCAGCAAGATTAATACAATCCAAACAGAGCTCAGATTTTTTCTGCCACAAAAATAATCAGAGTCATCGAATAAATTGGAATATTTCAAGTATAATTTATAGAAGCAATTGTTGGTTCAAAAGCCATATGATAGAATCAACACCGATCAAACAAGGATACTCAATGAACCTCTTAAAAGGAGCCTGGGATTCAGATCAGACTGAAATGTCTTCCTATAATCAGCGGTAAAAAGGAAAATCTAACCTCATCCATATTTTTAAACACAACCATTAGTAATATATAAAACAGTATATATATATATATATATATATATATATATATATATATATATATATATATATATATATATACATAATTTGGTTATATATAGAGACCATATAAATACTAATAATGGATGCCTATAAAAATATGGAAGAGGTTATATATGTAGTATATATATCGTATATTAAATACATATACATATTACACACACATACATATATATATATGTGTGTATATATATATATATATATATATATATATATATATATATATATACATATATATATATAGATAGATAGATAGATAGATAGATAGATATCCGCATATTAAAGCAAGCCCATATCATGAAAAGCATAAAGTGGAATGATTGTATGGTATACTGATGAAGAGAGAGAATTCCACATGCTATTACGGTAAGGTATGAAAGAATGCCAAAAGTAATCAATATGCACGAGTACATTCGTCACTATATTCCGAAACCAGAGCAGGATGATACAATCACGAGATTGCCACAATTCTTTACATAAACGTACTTTAGGTGTCACTGTAGATCGTTTCTGGTTTACCAAATACTATCAGGCTTCTTTCATTTGAAGATTTAGTACCCAAAGAACCGCTGAGCTCATGAAACTCTATGAAACTCTCTCCTTCAGGTGATGAGCATCGAACACGAACCGCTGATCTATCAGAACAAAAGCGGCCAACAGATCACGATCGGACTGACAAACCTCTACGGTTACTACATCAGTGGAGCTTACGTCCCCACTTTGCTGCTCGTCATCATCTCCTTCAGCACGTTCTTCTTTCCTATCGAAGACTTCACCAACAGAATCATGGTTTCTCTGACCTCACTTCTCGTCTTAGCGTCGCTTTTCAATCAGGTAACACAAAAAACGTCGCTTTTCAATCAGGTAACACAAAAAACGTCGCTTTTCAATCAGGTAACACAAAATTTCCGAAATGTAGTAGTCCTAAACTTGTAATTTCTGATGTTTAGGATTAACCAGCCTTGTGCTGGCACGGGCTCTTGCTCCTGGAGCAGCCCGTAACGAGGCAGGAGATATCTCCCGTACTCTGATGATCCTGGAAGTTTATGAAGATTTATATCATTGCTTTATTACTGAAAAAAATCGAATTGCGATTGTAGGTAAAAAAAAAAATAAGTCTATAAAAGACAGAAAAAGAACTGAATTTTGATACTAATTCATGAATATGACTGATGTTCCCTGGGGATATCTCGAGCTGCCTAGCAACAATACTGGAAACTGGCATGATGTACAAATCGAGCTATGACATTGGAAATCCAATTCTTCTAAATGTGACTACAAAAAATCTGCATAGCTGTAGGTTATGATAATGATTAAGACGCAAATTTAATGTTTGTTTGACTCATTCCTACCTGGTTTATCCTTTTACAGATAGCATCCGGGTTACCAAAAACGGCCTACATGAAGCTGATCGATGTGTGGTTCATCTTTTGCATTTTGTGTGATTTCGTGATCGTGATGTTGCTGGTCATCATTAATTCCTTGATGGACAAGGAATCATCTATCACTAAAATTCAGTTCATCAACTCAAATGGATTACATTCAAAGGTGAATTCATCTCCATATCGGAAGAAACAATACAATTTAGTATTAGTATGGCCCCTTCATTATGACAATAGTAACACAATCTTTACGAAAGATATAAAGAAATTTTGGAAAGGTTTGATTTAATCATTCTTAAAGGACATGAAAAGAACTTTGTCCTTTATCAAGTATGCAGAATCCTTCACGATGAGGACTCTTGAGTTCTATACAGAGAGTCAGTTTTATTTTGGAAGGGGCTCCTTTATTATCTATATGGGCAGAATCCGCCATGCAAAGAACACTATCTTTCTAGACCTGTCTGTCATAAACAAAGCATCAACTGGATTTTCAATTTTCAGCAGGAAGAGCCGATGGGAGTCAACTGTGCCAGACTGGACGCCAGACTGCTCAACAAATTGGCGCTGGTTTTTCTCCCTTCCATTATAGGACTCTTCATTATCATCTACTTCAGCGGCGTGGCTTATTCATTAAGTCATGTAAAGGACACATTCTGAAATTATTTGGTTTTTGGTAAATATCCTTTGGTATTCTCAAGGTAGAGAAGCGAATGTCATTTATTTTAGTGACTTATTCAGTCGTTTGAACTTTATATGAATATATATATATATATATATATATATATATATATATATATATATAATATATATTCATATATATATATATATATATATATATTATATATATATATTATATATATATAATCAAATGCGTATAAATGAATGTTGTTGAGATTCATGTACATCTGGAATTATATATATGCATATATATAATCAAATGTGTATGAATGAATGCTGAGACTCGTGTACATCTGCTAAGTATGAGAACCAACGTGAACAAATAAATGGATATCTCGTCTTTAAATAAACAAACGTGTTATATATTGTTTTGTTTATCCTAGAAGATGCCTTATAGTAACGAAAATTCTAACTGAATTTCTATTAGACCGGAAAAGTAGTTCAATGTACAACGTCAGATGCCAAGTCCAATTTTGTATTCTTGTTGACTGCCGAAAATGGAGTGCTATATCTTATGAATGCCATGAGCTTAACCTTTTACAAGCAATTCTTCAACATCAAAGACACTTGATAGACAGCCTATCCTTCCAGGGTGATTTTCAGAGCTCTCGTTACCAGAAGCCTACTCTATTAAAGCATTAACGATTTTGGCAGCTCTAGCACTGTTATCAAATGAACAAGTGAATTTTCAGCGCCTCTTCAATTTACATGGGCGTTTTCAGCGCGTGGTGTGCAGACGTTAGCCATACATCTGAGTCTAACTGGTAGCGTTGGAAACACTAGTCATACTACTGCACACGATGCATCTTGCACGATTAGCATTTTGAGGGGGCTTTCACGGTCTCTTCAACGCAGTTCTTTCAACCACACAAGCAGATTACATCAAATGCAGCTAAGAGTCAGCAACACGGACGATTTAAGCATCGGTATCCAGTAGCGCCTCAGTGGCGTGATCGGTATGGTCTTGGCCTGCCACCTCGGTGGCTGCGAGTTCGATTCTTTGGCATTCCATTGAGATGTGAGAGACGTGTATTTCTGGTGATAGAAGTTCGCTCTCGACGTGGTTCGTTCGGAAGTCACGTAAAGCCGTTGGTCCCGTTGCTGAATAACCACTGGTTCCATGCAACGTAAAAACGCCATACAAACAAACAGTATACAGTAGAAGGGTAAAATTTAATGACTGGACAGCCTACATTTACCAATTGGCTTGTACAACTGTTTTATCTGAAGCTATAACATGTCATTAGGTGTTACCGAAAAGGAGTCGAAATCCGGAATTGGGAAAGGAGACGTTTTCTGTCCCAGGTGGGGTTTGACTTCACATCGGCGTGGGAAACCGAGAAGGTGAAAGGTCATTTGGGGCCGCTGCCTTAAACATTTGTTGAAAGACGCTTAATACGGTACAAATTTCATGCCATTCCCTTGAGGTATCCACCCGCCGTCAATATCCTTTACAGACCGGTAAGATTTATAAATGACAATAAAATGGATTTGTGAAGAAAAATTAAAAATACCTTTGCATGAACTGTCGAGCAAAGCTACAAAACTACATGAAACATATAAGCAGATGTTGCACACTTTGTTTCTCATGGTATATTTTTATGGTAAGAAAAGTTCGCAATAAATCATTAAAAAAATTAATCCGCATAACTAATCCTTTATCCGTAAAACGTCACTAGAAGAAAATCAGTATATTTACAGACCTTCCCTGTAAGTTGATTTATATGAATCCGACATGCATTTTTTATAACGTGTTTGAATAGCTTCTAGTCCGTGAGAGAGACAAAGTGGGTTTAGCACTGACACATGGCTTTGCACTGACCAAGGTCTATAGACCTGTATCTTTAGCTCAACAAGAAACACTTTTTTCAGAGCTTTCTAGACTTTCCTACCCTCTCCCCCCCTCCCCCCCTCCCCCCCACCACCACCACACAACAACAAAGTATTTTGTAAGCTTACTCCCCGAGTAGGATTGAAAAATTGTCTTCCGACGGAGGAATTCGCCTTCCCGGATACCTTTCACCTTCTCGGTTTCCCACGCCGATGTGGAGTCAAACCCCACCTGGGACAGAAAAAGTCTCCTTTCCCATTCCGGATTTCGACTCCTTTTCGGCAACACCTCATGACATGTTATAGCTATAGACCTTGGCACTGACAGCTTCCAAGGTATCCGGGAGGGCGAAGGCCGAATTCCTCCGTCGGAAGACAATTTTTCAATCCTACTCGGGAAGTAAGCTTACAAACTACTTTGTTGTTGTTTTTGTGGTGGTGGGGGGGAGGGGGGGTGGGGGGAGGGGGGGAGAGGGTAGGAAAGCCTAGAAAGCTCTGAAAAAAGTGTTTCGATTTGAGTTAAAGATACAGGAATTTTAGGATAGGATATTTATGATTTATTTATTAGAATGAAAATGTAAGAAAAATGAATAATGTGGATGTTGAACAGTACAGAACAATTATTTCTAATAAAATACTATAGCGTATTTACTTTAATTTTCGTTGGTGTAGCAACCCTCTATTTGACCGTAGATTTTAGCATGCGCACCGAGTAAGCTGGAGGTCGGATTACGTCTTGTTTGATTAGTTTAAACGCGTTCCAGGATGTCACGACCAAGCTTGCTATTCTTCCTGACCAGCAACAACAATATTTAGGAAAATAAATTTCTTGTCTCTAATCCTGATACTTCCCCCAATTTTCCAGGGAATTTTTAAACACCCATTTCCCCATTTCCAAGCATAATGCTATTTTAAATGAATTCAAGAGGTTAGTGGATGGTGAGTTAAAAGAATAAAGTCTATAATAGGAAGTATTTACTGATTGCTGGACATGTTCTTGATTCTGCAGGGCTACACCTTGAAGATAATCCATGTCAGTTTATTCTACAGCATCACTAATCCGGTTTTTTTTATGGTATAGCAGGGCCTAAACAGAGAGGTTTCAATCTGGGGACACATTTTCCAAAAGGTCCAACGTGCCGCTCCAAAATCTTTGACTGAACTGAGCACCTCGATAGCACGCCGGTCACTGAAACCAACATTCAGTAGCATCTTCTTTTAATTTCAACTGTTATAAGTAAAACAAACTCTAATTGGCCATTTTTCAACTACATGAAATACTTATTGAACTAAACATCGCATAAATTCTGGTAAGCGTGGCATGACAATGTTCGTTCGTTCATGCGTTCGCTGGATCGCCTGATCCTTCCCCCTAGCTGGAGGAAGTGCAGAACTGACTGACTGGCAGCGTTGCCGTGGTAACCATCATAAACATTGATTTTACAGCAATCTTATGGATTTCATGGTAATCGCTTTCTGATAAGATTATGTTTGATCTTCATTGCTGTAGAACACATCAAAGTTGCATGTTTTGAGGAAAAGAGAAGAAAAACGAAAAACTTTTATTTTTTATTCATGGAGATTGCGAAGTTTGGTCAATAGAACTACATGAAAAATAGCACCAATCGATTATAATTGTTAACCAGTTTGCTCACGCTTAATTATCTAAATCACGAAATATCGAACTCGATTATAGGGAAACAATGTGTCACGTATCTCTTGAAATCACCCAACATTGACATAACTCCCAAAAGTAATGGAAGTGGGGCAGGCTTTCATAAACAGAAGAGGTTAATGCAGCGATGGTACGTACATTCGTGCGTGAGTGAAGTTGGCCATGAGTCGAGGCCGAATAGCTCCTACCCTAAGTCTTCCAATTCCAGTCACGCCACTTCCAGGCAACTGAACGGTGTTTGTTGGTAGCCCTTTGGTCATATCCCTATTCCACAGGGTCACTTAAGTGGAAACTACAGTTACGGGAGCTATTCTTGGAACGCTATTATTACAAAATACTTGTGCTGATGGTTTGCATCCGGTGCAATCGGGAGATTCATCTATAATGATAAACTCGAGCAACTGTTAGCCACAGCAAACAAGCGTAATGATCCAGCATACCGGAAAAAACGAGTACAGACGAAAAGTGGAAGAGGGAAGAACAGGCCTAGTGTTATGACTCCCTATCCGTACTACGAAGGGAGCAGAGAAAACGCGAATGATAAATTCAACACAGATTCTGACAAATCCAAAATCACCGTGGAGAATAACGTTGACAACCCGCGATCAGACGAGGCCGTTATTTTCACCGACCTCGAGCACGATGACGAGGATAATGATGATGACGATAATGATCCTGAGGCTAACGAAGAATACGATCATGTAAGAACTCAGGACAGCCAGTTTCCAGGTGATTTTCCAGGTGAGGATGGCAAGGGTCGTGAGTGGGGGGGAACCGTCGTCACTTACGGCGAAATCGATGGATCTGCTGGGGTCGTAACAGATGATGGAGGATACGATGAGGAGGTAAGGATAACATTCTTTCAGAATTTAAATGAAATGAGTGGGAACAATACTGATGCGAGAGCAGAATGTAATCAAAATCTGATAATAAACGTACGTATGTTTAGATGATAACTTTGGAGAAGAAAATCCTTACTTAATATAATTCAATTGAGATTTTCTCAAACGTCCAATATTTGATCATTCGAATGTTCTTCATCAATGACACCAGAAAGTACACGAACAACTGTGAAAAACCTTATACTATTTTATTTAGCATTGCTCCGTTAAAAGCCGGATTTTCAACAATATCTTCCTTTCTAAGGTAAGATTAAGAAAAACTATAAGCATATAACTTACATCATGGAATTCACAACCACTTACAGATTAATTTATCAGTCTTTGATTATTCCTCATCATCCTGTGCAAACGCTACCATCGGCATCTTCCTTTTCGCCCCAAAGCGAAATGACATGGAGGCAGGCTGAGGAGTTAGGCCTAGTCCTTCATTAACTGATAGAATTTGAAAATGAAAGCATGAATATGACTCCCGAAGTCTGGAGAAACAAAAGCAAATATATTGCAAATGAATTTAATCACCCCAGAGTTAATGAATAAATGTAGGACATAGTACACGATCATCCAAGAGCAATGACAAAATGTCCCTCGCAGTACAAGAAAGAAAGGTACTAAAAAAAATACAGCTGACCTCGGATATGAAGCGATAACAAAGCAATTTTACGTTCAGATACGAACAACATATTACCAAACTGTTCTTTACTAAGTGGAACGTGAACTGCTGCGATATCCTTTCTCCTACCTTCCTCCCCAACAGAGCTTCTCATGGGATTACAAACTACGGATGTTTTCTGATGAGAAAAACACAATTCTTATAAGTATATTCTTCTCCCATCCCGCAGATTAAAAAATACATACATACATACGTATTATCTGTATATATCAAATATACATATATATATATATATATATATATATATATATATATATATATATATATATATATATATATATATACTACATATGTCACATACACATATTCATATATATATATATATTATATATATATATATATATACTACATAATCACACGCACACATATATATATATATATATACACATATATATAGATATATATATATATATATATATATATATATGTATATATATATATATATATATATATATATATATATATATATATATATTTATGAGGTACAAATAAATATTTTTGCAATAATCATACTTATTGGGAAATTCCTTTTCTATATCGTGCCCTTCTTACTTCTTAATACTCTACCCACACAAAACTACTGTGGTGTTCAGGATCCCTGTCACTTTGCGTACAATCGACTGGCAACTTTCACCCCATTCTCATGAGAATAAACTAATGATTTACTCGTGGCCTTGAAAGAGGTGAGTTGTCAAAACAAAAACCTGTGGGTGACAACTCGCTATCATTATTTAATGTTATTAAATTCCTGCTAAAACAAATGCGACGTCAAATGCTTGGACCTTGGCGTAATTTAGACACGATACCTATTTAACCAACGATGAACTACTGATATTTCCCCCCCCCCCACCCCCCACCCAGCGCATTGAATGATAAACTCATTTAATTGGGAATGTAGCTAAGAGATAAAAGAAGTGTTGTTAAAGAAACACAAACCTTTGTGAGGACATCAAAATAACTAAATAAATAAAGAAAAAATAAGACGAGGTTCGGTTTACAGATGTCTCTGGCATTCAGTGTCTAAATGTATCCCTTTAAAATATTTAGCTCTTATTATAATGATAAATTGCTACGCTTAAACTTTATCTACATAAAAACCATTTAATGTTCTTTCATAATCACGTTATCAATCACATCTCAGTGCTCCAGCAAAACGGTAAACATAGCCTAAAACACCAAGTCAATGAATTCAATGAAAGTAAAAGGCTTTGATATATCCACCGCACCACCCTTGGGCGAATAGTTGGGGGGTGGGGGGTGGTGTCAGCTGACCTCCTGTGTGTACCAGAAGAGTTGGAAGTCCCAGGCCTATTTGGATGAGAAAGAACTATGGGAAGGGGCCTGGGGATGTATGCAGGTTTATGGAAGATAGGTGAAGTACAGGTAGGACATGAGTGGTGGAATTTCAGAGGCAATTTGCGTTTAGCGGTGCTGGGGGAGACGATAAATATTAACTAAGGGTTTCCTGGATTTAGTGCTTAAGAATAATGACACGGGCATTGTAACTTTTTTCAACAATACATCCCCCAATTTTTGTTATACTTCAGTAACTACGTTAAAAAATAAATTTCGTTTACTATAATAAAAAGTTCCGCCTTCGCGTGATTTAGAATAAATTGTTATTTACCAGTGTCTAAATGTGCAGTACTATCACAGGCATACGTCTCGAGCAATCCATACCGGCTCAGTGAGGCTCCGACCTTCCGGTTCGAGAGGTAAAACCCATTTCCGCAATGATTTCCAATCTTATCTGATGCATGCCACAGGCGCAACTATTTATCGCATTCCTTTGCGAAACTTCGTTGAGGATATATGACGCCACAGACCAAACCATTACATATGAACAGGATTGCCTTCTTGGAATCATAACGAGGAATGGTTGTCACAGGTCAGTATGTTTCTAAAAGGATTGCAATGATCATGAAAGATCAAATCATTGAAACATTAACTAACCTCTTTGTTGACGCTATTCTTGAAGAGTCTAAAAATTGATCTTAGTCTAACCATTCTTGAATGCAAAGTGGTTTTTGCAGTTCTTGGATGCCATGGCCCTGCCAAAAGAACAATAGGACGGTAAATGAACAGGTGGCCCCTTCATGTCAAAGATTTATGGTACTTGTCATAAAAATTTTAGTTGTCTTGTCTCGGGATTCAGCTATATCTTACTCTTGTCTGTTCTGGTAATTTCTAGATTAGACTGTTTAGGTAAATATCTGTTCGCTAGTTTATCTTATTCCATCTCATGGCTTTCTATTATAACGAAAAATATCTACTGAGCCATCGTAAGATGGGATGCTAAGACTTATCGAATAAATCTTGTTGTAGTGCCTACTTCTCCTATACTGTATCCTGTGTGTTGTGCTAAATAATTTCTACCCATTAACTAGATAAAATTGAAGGAAGAAGTTATTCTTAAATTTCCTAATATCCCAAAAAAATGAACAATGTAAAAGTTAGAACGTGGTTGTCTTTTAATCTTATGCTCTGTTACACTTCGAAAAAACAAAAGGAATATGATTTCTAATGAAATTGAACATTCAAATTCAAATTATTTCTACTATTTCTGAAACAGATAATTAGATCGAACCAAAGAATACCAAGTCTTTGTAAGAAGCTTCGTACTTGCTAAAAAACAAGGGTAAAGAAAAACCTAACATCTTCCTAATTTTAGTAGTGCTTATTTATAGTTTTTTTTATATTGTAAATTAAAAAGAACAGATATATCTGTTAAGTAAAACCTTACTGAGGCTTAACTCGAATTTCATTTAAAAACTCAACTTATTCTATCTAAAAGAAGGAAGAATCTAGTCGTGTTCAGAACCTAAAATCAAAGTGCATCAATTGGCTCAAATCAGGTAAGATGTGCTTTAGTTGGTCTCAGTTTCGAGACAGTCAATAGAATGCAGCCGATTTAGGCGACAGACTGTCAGTTTACTGTCCATTTCTTTCAGATTCGGTGAACTGCCTGTCTTTTCTATTATCAGAAGGGCGTCTGTGTAGTAATATAATAATAATTAAAATCTGGAGAGTGGCCAGTTTTCCAGCTTGTTAACAAAGTTCTAGGTTTTCTGGAATCATATTACGGTTCCTTGACAGTAATGAAGATTAACCATTCCTTATCTATAGAAATGTAATATACTTTCTGAAAATAATAATAGCTAAAGCACTGGGTGTTTCTAATCCCATTTGCAAAGGGGCACTGGTAATTCCCAGAATAAGAAGGGACCCATTTAATAGTACCTACAATACTGCGCCCATTCTAACGACATTTTGTATGTTGGTGTTCAAGTATTTGAACAAAAATCATTTGCATTTCGCGTATTGTTTTCTGTAAGTAACAAATAAACATGTATTTCTTAAGTTTTAGATTTAGAGGACTGTCCTCCAACCATCAGACATTTCTTAGTGATCAAGACGTAAGTGAATCACCACCTGTCTAGTTCCGGGGTGATGACTACTAAATTTCGTGGGGCTTATCAACAAAGGCTGGCTTGAAATTCCTGTTTGCATTGCCCTTCATATTTTCCCTCTTGTCACACCCTTATTATGTAACACAATGGCCTCTTACTGGACTGTTTAATTAAATGAGTTTAAAGTTTTCCGATAAGCTCAATGTAATTTTCTCCTCATTCAGAGAAACCGTTCTTGAAGTTGTTGATGGAATTAAGTTTACCAAACATTTTCCGTAATTAGCAGACTTTTTGCATTTTCTAATGAACTTGGAGGTTTTATTTAAAGTTTTGATGACGAGGCAGCAGATCTAAAGTGCAAATTATAATTATTCTTCCGTATCTGTGGAAGAGAGAATTACACAATGGGTTGCATCCTTTACCAAGTAAGATCTTGTCTTTCATGACTTCCAAGAATGGTCATCCTATCTTCTATCAGAAGACAAGTACAAAACAGAAAGGTAGAAGTGTTCAAAGATCAAGATACTTGTACCACGATCATTTTAAGACTGTATTGTTCGCAAATAATTCACCTACTTTCATCTGTTGCACATGTAGACAATAACAATACTAGTGCCAATTACAGGAACCTACGACCGTGAAAAACAATGTTATATACGTACATAGAATCATGCTTCGTGTATTTTGTTAATTATCAGAGACACCCAGAAAGCTCATTTATCGTCGCAGCCAAGAGGAATTTATATTTGAAAGGTAAAAATTTCAAGCATTTAGGCAATTTCAATATAAAATCGGTCTTGTGTTACATCTAGACGTCATGACAGAGCAAGGAGGTATGGAAAACTGTCTTCTCGTTATGGAACAGAGAGGGACAACAACGCATTATGACCTCTGTTTGTATTATCGCCCTCCAAGAAAATAATGTCTGGAAAAAGAGTTTGTCGCCAGTCTCCTGAAACGGAAATACATAAATAAATATTAAAGTAAAAAAAGAATGAAAATATTTCTTCCTGTATTTACGTGTAGTAGTCATCACTCCGTTTGTATCTGAATGAAGGAAGGAAATGTTCTCTTCCGAGCAAAGAAAATAAAACTAAAATAATTTACATTACTTGTAGTTTTTATGTAGGTTTTGTTTATCGTGGTGGAAAAAAAACACAAAGCGTGTTTTTATCACATTTCTAGTCGAGTAGTGATTTTCATACCCTTTTTGCTCAGCACAGGAGGGTTTGCATACCGTCAGGAATTATTGTACAATGCTTGTTCTGAACTTCACAACATGAGTTTACAGTTTTTTATAATGTGAGTTCCAGTAACTATTCTAGGTTCTGATAAGTTTTAGATACCCCATGAAAGTATGTTCTCAAAGTGTACACGTCAAAGTTTAAACTGTGTTGAAGAAATGAATAAAGTGTCACTGCATTAAGTCAATACACAATTATAATCACGGACACATTCCGTTCCAGCTTTGCAATCTTCAACGCAAGAACAGTACACGTGTCAGCAGCTAATGTTATTGATCTCAAATTAATCAGCAATACTAACTTTTTCCAAGGCGAGCAGACCTGTTTGTTCATTTGGAGGTGGATGTCACTTCAAGTAGGCGAGGCTTCTGAATAAAACGCTCTCCAGACCACAGACTAAATTTACTTAACTTATACAAAAAGTCAGTAATTTATCGCCCTTAGCTTTCGAGAACTAAAGCAAATAATACCCTCATGAATCACACAAAACAACTATACTAATAATAATCACGTAATTATTATGGACGCTAAATGAAATACATATGATTTTTAATTCTGACTGATCACATGGACAGCCCTCTTGGAATACGGAATATTACCCGATTTGGTCCTCCTGATCAGCCACTAACAATGAACGAATTGAAACTCAATCTTGTCTACCACGGGAGGAACTTTGCACTTATCACTAAGTAATTGTCAATGAATGAATAAACTCAGCACTGTAATGCCAACAAACGTCATACTTAAAGCCAATGATTAACGCAACTTAGAGGGTACCTTCTTAAGTTAAGTATATCTTAGTTTTACCAGACCACTGAGCTATGATTAACAGCTCCCCTCCTAGGGCTGGCCCGAAGGATTAGATATTTTTTTACGTGGCTAGGAACCAATTGGTCACCTAGCAACGGGACCTACAGCTTATTGTGGGATCCGAACCACACTATATACCTTCTACAGCAACCTTCAAGTCCTTTGTCTTCGAGCAGTAGGTGGCAGAAACATATGAGTTAGATTTTAAACGTCTTTACGTAAATGAAATATCATGTTAACGACGACGATTGTG
>NC_087203.1:57966026-57975013 GCF_015104395.2 Macrobrachium nipponense | reverse complement strand
TCAGTGAGGCGAGTTTTTAAAATAACCAGGTATACTTAATGCTGCTCTTGACTAACATAGCGTATGCGATGTCTGAGTAGTCAGGGATAAGGAGGTTGATGAAGTGTATTAGGCAATGGATTGCTGGTCTTTTAATTATGAGTTTTTTCTTGCAGGTTTTTGAAAAATGGAACATTACAGTCCCTTCAGATATAGTAAATCACCTGTAAACAGACTTCACTGTAATCTAATTTTAATGATTAGCTTTATGTATCAAGAAAGTAGTGTAAATGTCACGGAACTGTTGAATCAGGAGCTAGGACTAGGCCTATGCTGAATGAGTGATAATGGCAGTAATCATGGTGACGAGGGAATGCAGTTAGAGAGGTTACTGCACTTTGAACATCAGCTGTTTTACTTCTCTCGATTACTGCATGAATATGCATACTAACTGAAGAAAGTGAATTTTCCATAGTGTTCCCATTCTTTTTCATCTGTCAGAGACGAAAGTATTTTCTAAAGTGTGTTTTTCCTGAACACGCTCTTGGCAGAAAAGCGAGGCTGTTAAGAGTAATAAGTGAAGTGATCAGCTCCATCTCCCTCCCCATAGCAGTGCGTACTCCAACATAGCACGTGCGCCAGGTTACTTCGCCTTTTAATGATAACAGTTATTTTAAAAATTCACCTCTCCGACAAACGACGCTTTAAAATACATATGTTTATAGAACATTTTCTGCTCAGAATGACATTTTCTTTCATTTTCCCAAATATTTGCAGAAACTAGTGTTATACAAATATATATATATATATATATATATATATATATATATATATATATGTATGTATATATATATATATATATATATATATATATATATATATATATATATATATATTATATAAAATGTCTGATCACATCACTGTGATTCATATGTATGCATTAAGCTACAGAATGTCCTTTAATACCTTATTCGCTCTACCTTGTAATTAATACATTTGCATATATGTTAAGCGAATTATATATTAAAGGACATTTGTAGCTTAATGGGTATATATATATATATATTATATATATATATATATATATATATATATATAAAGAAAGAGAAACTTAGAAATTTGCAATCAAAACTTCATTTGGGGAATCGTGACTGATGACAAAATAATAAATGTGTCAGCGATCACCTAAAAGTGACCTCTTGACCTGATTACGATGTCCGGGAAGTCTCGTCATCTATGACGTCTGACCTTCCCAGCCCACACTGACTGACCTAGGGATAATGTCTTGTTCGAGTTTCCATATTCATGTGTTTTCTTTTCAGATGTCAAGATAGTCATTCTAGAAAATCATTCCTTCTGTTTATGCATCTGAATTATTCACAGACGATATACATAACCCTCATGAATGGCAGCTTCATTTCTTTTATTACTAGTCATTACTAGAATCGCAATTTAGAAAAACGTGATTCCATACTCCTAAAAACCTTATCGGCCAAGTGACGTTTGTCAGACCGGAGTACGCTGTAATAAAAAAAAAGAAAAATCGAGGGCATAGGAAAGCAAAGTAAAATATTAAAGGAAGGCGAAGCTAGAAGTAGCACAGCTCTTTACAGGTTATTAACGGTAATAAACCTTGGACACAACGTTGCTAATAATTAAAAAAAAAAAACCGCGAGAATAAAAAAAACTCACGTGGTCTCAACGCGCACAAACACCAGCGCTCTCTCTCTCCTTTCTCCCTCTCTCTCAAGCGTCACCTGCTTTTGCTAAAGCAACTGTGTTGCAAGTAATTCAAGGACGCCGCTGCCTACAGGTGAGATCCACCAAGTTCTTGCCACAACCGGTTCTTCTCCGACTGCTACAGCCTTGTGAGCTATCGATGAAATCAGCTGTTTTGCAGAGCCTGAGTGGGTCGATCCTTTTAGACCGCGGTCGGACCTTGAGAACTGATTGTGTGTACCCGCTCGATCTCTCAGCATATCGAACCAATTTTATTTATAACGTCCTCGATAATGTCAGATCTCTGTCGATGAACATAGTAGCTGTCATGCTTTGGAAAAAGATACTAAGTATATTATTTGCGTTAAACTAGCTCCAAATGGTAACATATATTGTGAAATAGTCAACATAATTAGCCATGCCACTTTGTGAAAAAATAATTGTATTCAAATATTCCAAAACATAGGATTATATATCATAACCTGCAACTGACCATATTTTCCGTATTTGTTTCAGGTCATATTTCATATCAGTTCAAAAAACTGCGACCGGCTTTATAAAATTCTTCATTTTAGTAATTGTGGGATGTGAACATTTCTACGTTTTTCCAGTTTAATGTAAATAATATACTTGATATCTTTTCCAAAGCGTGCCAGTTACTATGTTATTAGACAGACATCAGTTATTATCGAGGACGTTATAAATAAAATTGGTTCGATATGCGGAGAGATCGAGCGGGTACACACAATCAGTTCCCAAGGTCCGACCGCGGTCTAAAAGGATCGACCCACTCAGGCTCTGCAAAACAGCTGATTTCATCGATAGCTCACAAGGCTGTAGCAGTCGGAGAAGAACCGGTTGGGGCAAGAACTTGGTGGATCTCACCTGTAGGCAACGGTGTCCTTGAATTGCTTGCAACACAGTTGCTTTAGCAAAAGCAGGTGACGCTTGAGAGAGTGAGAGAGAGAGAGAGAGAGAGAGAGAGAGAGCGCTGGTGCATGTGTGTGTTGAGATCACGTGAGTTTTTTATTCTTGCGTTTTTTATCTTGACTTACTGGCAACTGTTAGCTTCGTCTTCCTTTAGTATTTTATTTTGTACGGGATGACAAACTTTATTTGGCCGATAAGGTTTTGAGGGGTATGGAATCACGCTTTTCCAAATTACGATTCTATATACACACATACACACACACACACACACACACACACACACTATATATATATATATATATATATATATATATATATATATATATATATATAACACATATATACATATATATATATATATATATATATATATATATATATATATATATATCATGGACATACAATGTTCAGGCTTGTGTATGATCTTACTTTCCTATATTTTACACACGCGCGCGCGTGTGTATATATATATATATATATATATATATACATATATATATATATATATATGTGTGTGTATTTGTGTGTGTGTGTGTATATCATGGACATACAATATTCAGGCTTGTGTATGATCTTATTTCCTATATTTTACACACACGCGCGTGGCGCACGCATAAGTGATATATATATATATATATATATATATATATATTATATATATATATATATACATATATATATATGGTAAATTTATACAAATAAATGCTCAGCTTCTCATACATTATTGTCAGTACCAACAAGAGACGTTATTAAAAAGTTATGTGAAATTAGTCTTAAACATTCACAACTGTTTATTTTATGCTCCAGCAAATGAGGGAGTAAGAACCTTTATCTAAATATCACCAAAAATTAGAATTATCTAAAATAAAAGCAGCAGCAGCAGCAGCAGGATTAGTAGTAGTAGTGTTGGTTGGGGTAACTGCTACGTTCTTTGCGAGTCCTGGCTTTACTTATCATTTCCGACCTGACGTGGCGTCGTTTTCCGGGAATATCTTCAAGGCTTTTAGTCAGGCAGTGATGATATTCTGACACAATGTTTACAACAGCCCGCCGTAATTTATAATATTATAGGAGTTAGTCAAATTTATATACTTTAGGAGTTTACTCTTATGATTTTAAGCTGTAGTCAGTCAGAACCCAAACACCTGAGCACAGGTTCGGCGGATAAGTCAACTTAACCCCCTCCAACAAGCTCCTACCATCCCCCTCGCAAATCTATCCTTCTATCACCTCTCCCCCTTCTAACTCCCTACTCTTCCCCCAAAAATTCTCCCGCCCCCTTCTCTCTCTCTTTCTCTCTAAATTGCACACAGGAAGATATAAAGTCTCACACATAATTATTCTATGGTAATTTTGTTTGATACTTTAAGAATAGAAATGTTGGGTTTGTAATGAATCGATGGTTAATGGCCATAACTGTTTTGGCTCTGTTGGCATTCTGGATGCAGCATTTAAGCAATATACTATAAATGTTCACTGGCATGCGAACCCAGAAAGTGGTTTGTCACTGGGTACTAAAAGTGTGCTACAATCACACTGCCCGTGGCTAATTTGCTTAGTTGCGCAAATAGTTGCAAACGTATAATTGCACTCCGACTTTTTTTTGTGAAATTATAGTGATAATATCATGATAACTACCATCAAACCCAAGTATTCCTAAGTACTCGGTTTTTCATCTTATCTACTTTACATTTGGGAGGGTGCCGATCGGCGAGCCATGAAGTTTGAGGAGGATTATTGGTCCTCTGACTCTAATATCCACGAGAATGTGGAACCCGTATTTTCGCTTCTGATTGCGATGATAAGGATGAGCTATTCCTTGACAGCGATGACGATTTAAATGAAGTCTATGTTTATCATTATCCATCTGTGTGTATCATTATCCATTAATTCTAAAACTAATATTAATCATTTTACAATTCTACTGACACCATCTAATTGCGGAATAATTATACCCGTTGCCCAATCTATCTCACCACATTATACAAACAGTCGAACAGACGCAGAAAAACGACCATACACATACTTACAATCTAAGATAAAAAATCTAATTTTCCGAGGCAATTCTAAGGCATAACAATAGAATGAGGTTGAACATCATATTGGAGCTCATTAGCAAAAATCACTCAGATCATTGCTGGGATATACATGTTTGAGTAAACTCCTTAAATATATAAATTTGACTAACTCCTATAACATTACAAATTACGGCGGGTGTTGTAAACATTGTGTTAGAATGTCACCACAGTCCGACTAAAAGCCTTGAAGGTATTCCAGAAAAACGATGCCACATCGGGTCTGAAATGGTTAGTAGTCTTCTCTATATCTTCGAAAAAAAAAAAACCGATATCTCATCAAAAGGACCATCTTCATTTTCATTTTTATATGCACTATCGTTTCCCAGGTTTCTTAGACCCTTCTCCACTTGGCATCACGCGTCAGAAAAAAAAAAAAAAAAAAAGTCGAACCGGAAGTAGTATGCGTCAGTCTTGTCCACTGACATATTCAGAAGGCTTTACAGTACACTGTATCAAGAATTTAAAAACGGTGACAAACTTTACCTGTGCTTTTTGCAGGGACAAAGTGCCTCCATTTCTCAAAATAATTTTCAAAATTTAAAGCAGGTTTATACTTTAAATGAAGAAAGTCAGTTGTCCACTTGAAAGCCCAATAAATGTATTCCAACAATTTTGTGGTGCTACAATCTTTATACCAAACTTCTTGTCATTCGGACCTTCATGGTTCATGTGGGAGAGTTTTGATAACCGTTTTTTTTAATATAAAATAAAATAAAATAAATAATTGTATGCCATGCATCACATGAGCAGTCAAGCCATGTTTCTTATTAATTACTGTTTTCACTTGATGTGCTCCTGAACAGGGTCGGTGGCCAGGCAGCGGTGGTGCAGTGGCCACGGTGAAGCTTGTCCTGGAAGGAAATCTGGGCGTTATCACCAAAGCTTGGCCTTTGCACAAGAACCTGCGGTTATTGAGGACCGAAGTCAGCGATGCTACTCAAGTCCCAGCGCCTTTCCTGGAGGTAAGGAAGTGTACTTGACATTCTTTTTGCAGTCTGGATAACCAGACCTTCCGACGTGGACGACACATTTTTTTTTAAACACTAGAATTTCTCTCTCCTTTGTACTAGATAGAACTTAAAATTTAAGCCAAAGGCCAAGTGCTGGGACCTATGAGGTCATTCAGCGCTTAAGGGGAAGTTGACAGTAAAATGGATTGAAAGGTGTAACAGGAGAAAAACCTCAAAGCAGTTGCACTATGAATAAATTGTTAGGAGAAGGCAGAAAGTAAGATGGAAGAGAATATGAACGGAGGAGGCACAGTGAAAAGGAATGAAAGGGGTTGCATCTAAGGGCCGAAGGGACACTGGAAATAACCTTGAGTAAAGTCCACCCTAACAAAACCAAAGAACGACAGAATCTGGAAGAATTCCCAGCAAAATGCCACCATAAAGTGGAGATTGAAGGAAAGTGTGTTGATGCTACAGGAAGCACAGACTCAACCTCTGAAAATAAGTGTGATTAGAGGTTACAGAGAAAACTTTAAAAGAATCAGAAGCAGCATCACTGGACAGATAGGTTTTCAAGAGAATCCTGCTGATACTAGAAAAGTCCAGTAGAATCTAAATGGTGGTGTACATTCATTGTCTTCAGAGAAGAGGGCTGTACCTAAAGAGGAATCCAAGGTGCTTCTCTGCTGGTATTTTCCCAATATGCGACTGGTGTCTTGGCCACCTATTACCTAAAACAGAATCCAGTTGCTGGTGGTTAGAAGGATGACATAAAGAGAATAACTATCAGAGCCAGTTTTATTGCGAATTTTCTATGGTTTATCGCCTATACAAGGAAAACTTGGCTATCCCAGTTTCATTTGCATTAACTTGTTATGCTTGAACAAATATGGTATAACCTCTATGCATTTTATAGAAGTTTAAAATCCATGTACAAAATTACATAATGGTAAGAATAAGTAGTATGCAAATTCAGAATTTCTTCATATTCAGAGAGCTTAGGGTGCAGACACACTGCAAGGTAGTAACTAAAATGGCGATGGAAATGAAAATAATGGAAATTCATTGAGATGAAGCTTAGGAAAAATGAACAAATAAGAACTGATTTGAAAACGGTCGATTAACAGTTTCCATCGTTATAAGTAGCAAATCATCTCTTTGAACAATTTTCTTATTGGAAGGCAAAAGTCTCAAGATGCTGGTGAGTAACCTTCCCAGAAGCAAGCAGCAGTACTCCCATGCAATCTGGAAATTCATGCAAACAAAACAGCTGAAATAATGCAAGACTAGAAGTTTTAATTCAAAAGTAACCCTAGATATTGTCAAACACTCAAAATCATTAAATACAATGTAACCAACATTCAGTAAAAATCACTGGAAATTTCAGAGTTGATTTTGCATTCTGTATCCGAGCTTCACTGAGACTTATTGCCAATATCATCAGCCCAAGAGGCTGAAATTCGGTGGCAGTTAGTTTTTATTTTTGCTACAACGATCTTCCTTCTCAGCTCACCTTACGCGGAGGTGTTCTAGAAGAGGGATCCACTCTGAGGGACGCCGGAGTCGAAGCCAATGAGACTGTTCAAGTTGCTGTGTCTTCAAAGCGGCCACGCTCTCACCCACTCGCGCTAGTTGCTCCAGTTACATCACCCATCCCAACTCCAGATGTCATCACCGTTATCGTCACAGATAGTAAGGCTGAATTTGACTTGCACCGAATGACTACATGGCGAATTATTAGATTGTAACTCCTTCAAGATCATGTCATATATATGTCTAGTGAAAGCTATTGTTTGCTACAGTTTAGGCCAGAAATGGGTACTACAGTTATTGTTAAGGGTTAAGACAATTATAATATTGATGTTTCTCTCCACACTGAGATACTATCACTAAACTATGAATTATATGACTGCAATGGTGCCTTTTTTCTAAATGACAGTTTTTCTACATAAAAATCTGGATGCAGCATGGGTAAACTACTTAACCCCTTTAACTTGACTTCGATTTGGATAATATATATTGATGGGAACTTGGCTTTTCGAAATGACAGTGCTCTCTTCAAACTCATGTGCGGTAGTTTTGTTGTGTATTGCAGTTGAAGTGGATTGGAAAAAAATAACTCCTAAACTTCTGTCTTGGACCTTTTACAGTAAGGGAAAATACAGTGGAGAAAGTTATTGCGTATAACTATCTATCCCGGCTTTTCTTTGTGCATAGTTTTATCCGGGGTTGTTTGGTTAGTTCATCATCATGTACATTGAGCATTTGTTATTTTACGGAATCTTTGTTTCTGTGATTAGGTTGTAGCCTTTGAGGCACTAGTGTTTTCGTTGGAATATTATAGCCCCTCCGTTGCCAGTCCCTTAAATACATCTGGTTCCTGCTTAGCAGATTATCTTTATCACTTTATAGCAGTGGTTCTAAAACTGAAGGGAGGGGGGCGTCAGCTGTTTCCAGGGGAGGCACGAGCCCTAGGGACAAACCAAAAATTATCTAATTATATTCGTTGTCCTCTTAACAGGAGTGAGGAACTAACATTCAGAAGTTTATGAAAAAATGCGGAAGTATCGCCTTATAACATTAGTTTTCTATAGTCTACTGCTCTAGTTAGACTCGTTGGGCTGACCATGTCTTGTAATTATTTACTTCCTTCCCTATCCCTCGAAACCTCTTCTCTTTCTCTCTTTTTTTCTCTTATTTCCTTTTAAATCTGGAAGGGAATTTTACTCACAGATGCCAGGGGGCGTGGAGGGAAGGACCAGCTCTTAGAGGGGGCGGGGTAATAAAAAGTTTAAGAACAACTGCTTTATAACAACATCGTGTTTAAAATCACCTATTTCTCAAAGCAACAGCGAAGCAAAACTAAAAACTCCTAATTCACCAGTGTTACGGAAGACCTCATGAAAAGAACAAAACGATAATGAATATTAGATGACCATTTAAATAATGAAAAAAACAAAAAACTTCAAACGCAAACAGCAGAGAGAAAATATAGAGTGGGATACCTAACTGCATGTACCAGGGACATAAATTAAGATATTATACAGGCATAATAACTGCTTGCACAGAGTAACCATTTTTTTAGTCCATAAGACGAGCCTGAGATAAATAGTGATAAACCTTACATTAGTTTTCTAACATTTCCTTGCAGGTGATGGTGGGGAGAGAGAGGTTGTGGTGGAGGTCGAGTGGGGAAGCTGCAGGAAGCCCTGGCTCGGTGGATTCAAGCACAGAGTCTCTGGAATCCACTTTCACAACGCTACCACTCAGACAGTCCCTCCTTCCAAAACGAGACCTAGTAAGTGTAAACTGGAATTTAACCTCTATCTTA
>NC_087203.1:57928526-57963526 GCF_015104395.2 Macrobrachium nipponense | reverse complement strand
AGTACTCAAACAAATCGAAATGCTTCCACACAAACGACGTACCTGCACCCAATGGTTCTTTCGCCCGACGCCATCATCATTACGCCAATGGAATATTCATCAAGCTTCAGATATGACCTTAACAGGGTGAGGTTCTCGTACTTACAACTTTCTGATTACCAGGGATTCTGCCAATGGCCACATCGAAGTCATTTCCATATTGAAACTTGACTTTGAAAATGACTACCGTAACACAATTATCCTATGATGTTTAACAGGATGAATAACATAGGGACCTAATAGATGAGAAAATTAAAGGGAAGAATAATTTAAGATGAAAATCAATGACGAACGCAAGGTTGTCACTTAAAAGGTGAGCGTTATAAGCCAAGAAAAAAAATCATTCCGAAGCTGTTCGTAGTGGGAAATTGAGCTCAACAAAAGGTTTAAATTTGAGGATTATAGAAGCCTAATGCTTTCGATAGGTAGGTAACAATTTGTGCTATGAATTGACTTAAAGACGAAAATACTAACAGAAGTAAGGCACAATTTACATGTTCACCAACAGCATGATAAATCAGAACCCACATGAACACCAGAAACAAGCCTGTTGCCTGACTTGAGGGATCCAGGGCAAGCGTCTGTAAATGAGCACCTGACATAATGAAACCATGCAGCAGAATCTTTAATTAACTATTTCTTGCAACAAAATAGGTATTTGAAGTACAGGATCGATTCTTCTAGTATATGTTTGCCGCACTAAGATATTTCCTAAAATCTTTACCCAGAAAAAAATATTTTGTCTAAAGACTGGAGCCCCATTTGCCCTGTGAACTGAATAACGCCAATCAGAATTGGGGGAAGGGAAAAGTTGCGTCATCATACAAAATAAATGCAGTAAAAACTGATTAGCTAAAAAGCTAGATGGTGATTAGACTCATAAGCAGGAGGTTGTTGGGTCAACAGATCTTATATCATATTCTTCCAAAATTCCTTTGATAATGGTTATAACAGAAGGTTCCTAAAATTCTCACGAAAATAAGCAGATGTCACTGAACAAGAAAAGATAGTTTCCAGTGCATCTTGCCTCGCGAAAACCAAACTGGTGACCTGCAAGTAGAATGTTGAACGCAAGACACCTAAAAGCCTAAAAAAGCCAGTTGAATACATTTTTCGGCACTTTTTTCAGATGCTGATAATCTAAGTTTAACAAATGATGTATCCTCCCTATTTCTCTGCATTAATTTTTTGACATTTTTCAAGTGATGTACATCTATACTTAATTATGTGTTTTTGTAATTATTTTCTTCCGCATTTCTCCATACTACTATTCTTTAAAACCTGTTTTTAATGATCTCACATTATAGTCCTTTCCAGGGCAAACTTTCTCAGCAACTGAATGATCTGAATGAATGAATGAATGAATGACATTTGGTCATATGGCCAGATCCTGGGACCAGGGAATTCATCTAGTTCTAATGGTCTTTTGCGTTTGCTCTAGATGAACAAGTCAGCATTTCGACATATAATCCATAGGCTACTGTAACAAAAGTTTATTCCTAAGAATGATTACCCTTGGCTAATTCTGCCCATGATGTTTATGATTATCACTGCCTCAACTTATAGGAAGGTGGTATCTGTAGTATTCGCCAGACAGAAAAAAAATCAGTTACCAGTGTCGTTGATACTATGTACTTATTAGTATTTCCGGGATTTTTGTTTGGCCAGCTATATCTAGTATCCCGCATGCATTTACGTAGTCTTCAGTAAAACGTCAGTTGCACTACAGAATGAGAGTATCTTGTGTCGCAGCTACTTCCATGTCTTCCGTGGGTAATGTGTACAACCTGTAAGTCTTTCTTGCTCGGGAGAAATGTGAAACACTTTCGAGTCATAATGGAACTCCCACTCAAAGAAAAAACCGCCATTGGGAGCATGTTTGGCGACCAGAGACGAATTCCAAATCTGTCCTAGAAGCTCTTGGAACCCCAGTCTTCAGTTGGCCTGGGGGTTATTTGGGCCATTGTTACGGGTTGATTCAATCTACAGGGTGACTTCATAGGCCCTGACAACTACTGGTCTCCGCAGATTTTGCCTAGATGTTCATGCCAAAGGTTTCAGTGTGATGATTTGAAAGAGGGACAGTAATGGCCAGTCACTTCTGCTGAGCCAACCTAGCAAAAATGAACAATGCTTGAAGGAGCAATTCGGATCACAAAAGTAAATTTTTTCCCAAATCATAAATTGCTACATTTTGGGGCGGTGATGTTGGCCTTTTCAGCTATGCAAGAGATCAGTTATCTCAGATAACAGCCCTTCTAGCAGGGGCGTTCCTAGACAATTTGGGCCGGGGGCCGCAGTCCGATTTGGGGCCCTTCTTATGGGGGGGAGGAGAGCGAAGCGAGCCAAAGCAGCGTGGGCGGGATGGGGGGTGGGGGGCGGGGGTCCGTTGTAAGGCCCCCTTGGGGGAAACTTTTAGAATATGAGCAATTGTAGGATCATTTTAAAGGCACTTGTAAATGCAAATTTCAGACTTAGCTATATTATTGATAATTCTCTCCGTCTTTCACACATGACACAGACACCTCTTGCCCAAATCCCATTACTCAGGGCTGGGTCAAGCACCCTTCAATGGGGCAACTGGATCCATGGGTTAAGTAGAAGGCCAGATTCACTGAATCATTTGAATGTGTATTATCTTGGCAAATGGGGTCATTATGGGGGCACTCAGAGGGTAATTAGGACCCCTATAAGCAGTAATCAATTGTCTAAATCGGCCTTGCCCTTAACCCCAATCAACGTTACCAGCTTCCTCCGATCCGTATGAGAAGGTCTATAATGGGCTCTACGAATTGGAGGAGGCCCCTGGAGAGCCCTATTTTTATTACATAACATTTTTGTTACATTTTTTACTCACAAAATTGAAAATTGGGGCCCTTTAGTGGGCCCCAAACTTTCGGGTCCAAATATAAATGGGGTCCCTTGACCATTTTGGGGCCACAGGATTTAACTTGTCCTGTCATAGCAGCAATGGTTAAATTTCGCATTTTGGGCCGGGCCCTCTCACTTTGGGGGCCGGGGGGCGATTTTAAACAGGCCCCCCCCACCCCCCGCGGAACGCCACTGTCTTCTAGCATGATTTTCTGAGTCAAGTGGCTTTAAGTGAGTTTCCTTTGAACATAGTCACCGATGCTCTAATCAAATGAAAATTTAATTTCAGGTATGATCTCAATGCATTTGTATTCTTAATTAGGTTGAGAATTTTTTGCTTTACAAAAAATCATGTACATAATTATATTGCTACCCAAAGCATTCTCAGGAGAAATATCATCACACGCTGATTGTGAAAAACTCTCATGTGAAAGTTATACCTGAATCCTTTTGTCCTCAGATTTTGCTCTTGCAAAGGCTGGCCCGGGGGTGGTTAGCTCGTCGTCAGGTCAAACAGTTAAGGAGGGTAAGTACTTTCTCAAACAATAATTTTCTGAATGTTTCATTTTTATTAATTCAACACCAAAAAGAGCTTCACGTTTTCTCAATGCTGTAGCATTTTGACGGTGTTCCGTATCTATCTGTCTAACTTGTCGATGTTACCTGCAAAGCCTTGTTAATTTAAAAGCTATTTCCGAATCGCAAATCAGGATTTTTTTTTACCAGACTACATGAGGAATTACCCGGGAGTCAATTACTAAATAAGATAAACTTATAAAATAAATGTTTCACTTGTGAATGGTTTGTCTTGACTGATTTTCCTTTTCATTTGCTTTAGGAAAGACTACAAATGCCACTAAATCCTAGCAATGGGAATGATGTGTCTTCCTTGACCTCTTCTTCCTCTCCGCAGTTTACTGAGCACAGTACTAGTCAACAACAAAAGGTAAATTATCTAGTAACATAGGCTAAGTTACCTGTTCATTATAAGAAAGCTGGCATCAAAGGTAGGTAAGCTCTCTATAACTGAAGGTAGGTTACCTAACAAACAGTTGAAGATAGCCACTCTACCTAATACCAAGAGTGGGTTATCAGTCCAATAACGAAAGCTACTGTATCTATCCAACTGCTGAATGTAAGTTATCTAGTCAGCAACAGAAACTAGAAAGTCGTTTATCTGTACTAATTCATCTTCACTGTGTATCTGAAAGTTAAGATAGAGTGCGGTAATTTGATGTCTTAGGAGCATCTGTTTCATTTTGTCTGTCAGGATTGGTCGTCTCAAAAGGTGTATTCTGCTTTGCTATGAGTGAATGGAATGGAATATAAAATTTATGCTAAATGCGAAACGCCGGGACCAATGAGGTCATTCGGCGCTGAAAGGGAAATTCAAAGTAAGGAGGTTTGAAAAGTGTAACAGAAGGAAAACCTCAAAGCAGTTGCACAATGAAACAATTATTAGGAGAGGGTGGAAAGTAAGATGGAAGAAAGAGAATATGAACGGAATTACAAAAAGTAATGGAAGGGGTTGCAGCTCGGGGACGAAGGGGCTTTGCAAAAAACCTTAAGTGATGCCCACAGTGCGCCGCATCAAGTGCGCTGATGGCACTACCCTACCCTTTAAGGAAATCATGGTCTCGGGATAATTTTAACTTGATAAATACTAAACTGCTATCAAAGCAATATTTAATATTATCAACTCTAAACTCTGCTATACTCTTTCTTATGTAAAAGTATGCTGTGATCCAGAATCACCAGATCTCCCTATTCCATTTATAAAAGTAATGGAATAAAGTAAAGAATCTAAGTTCTGGTAAGTTATCATTTTAAAGTTATTCTGGAAATATGAGTACCAAACACAAGACACCTATCAATATCATAGTCTCTCAAGGATTTTTATTTCACATATTTGCATACAAGCACAAAAACAATGATTATTCAAGCAAAATTGAATCCAGGAACTAAACTAGTGTAATGAGTATTAAACATTTAAAAACTCATTAACAAAACTAAGGTCGTAATTAACTATGCAGAACTTTAGAAAAGCATGATTCGTATCTTCTTACGTTTTTAAAGAAACATACAATAACAGCTGCTTGTCTTGCACCTAGGGGTGGCGGGGAGCTGTTCCAATGGCGGAACTATATTCCCGACTGGAGAACTGGAGGAAAAAGCAAGTTTCTCAGATCAACGCCACTCTGTCAGGGAAAGCACGCCGGAGAGCTTTGGTCGCTCTCTTGGATAAAGAGACGGAGCTCCTCAGATCTCTGGAAGCTCACAGATCACTACAATCAGCCAGAAGAAGAAATGCTGCCATTACTCGCTTCTTGGAAGAGGTACCTCTACAAATGACTGAGTTGTTGAATGAATTTATTTATAACTGCATTCCCATTATCCAGTTTTGTGTGGAGTAATTAGCAAAAGGAAAATGTTGATGATATTGTGTCATTAAATCTCTAAACACACAGCAACTGTGGATATTACACATGTAAAAGACCATTATTAGAGTTAGGAAATCACATCTTTAATTTCCATTCGCCCTTTTTCTAACACCAGCCTTTGCTTGTCTTCCAGGTGTCTCGGGCACAAGTTTGGGAGGTTGGCGGCGAGACAAGGGGAGAAGTTGAAGTGGAGACACCAGAGACACGCCCAGTCAGAGACCTGGCGGCTTTAGCAACGGCACTTCAACAGGATGCAACTGTTCAAGTGAGACTGAACCAACTCAAGGCACTTGCGGCAACGGTAACAAGAATTTGAAACCTATAACGCATAAACGCATAAATCAAAAGATGAAACATGTACTTGTACATGATGTTAATTACTGGTGTTTCAGGTTTTTGTTAGTGATATACCCTGAAGAAACTCCCACAAGGAATTTGAAATGCTTTATGTAATTCTTGTATTATCATTATTTTCATGGATACATCTCAGATGTAACACAGTACCTATGCTACGGAGCTGACCAACAAGACTTCATTTAAGCACAAGGCTCAGAATTCGCACTTGTAGCTTTACTTTTCAGTGTTAACTAATTTGATATTTTTGTATATTCCTCTACATTTGCTGTTGTTGACAGTACATCCTTTGCTCCTTTCTCAACTTCTAAAACATTTCCTAAAAGTTCCTCATCGTCCTGTTTTCTCACTTTCACTTTCCCTCTTCTCTGGCAAAAATGTCTCAAGTGGACCAGATCTCCTATTTCTTGTTTCCTGTTATCAGTCTTCCAGTTTCTTGCTCCAGTTTTGAATTGCCCTTCCTTCATCCATCATCTCTAATCTAAATGACGTATGTGGGTAGGAATCACTTAGCTTTGTCGAGTTCAGAGCTTCCAAGACGCTACTCTGCTTATTTCTCTGACTAGCCTTACATCATCATCGCCTCCGATGCCGTACAACGCAAAGAGCCTCTGTGAAATTCCGCCACTTGTGTCTTTCCTGTGCTTTCATTTCTGCATATCTCCACTCATCTCCAGCTTCCCATCTCATAGTTCTCATCCAAGTAGGTCTAAGTCTTCAAACCCTTCTGTGAAAACAATTGTTACCTTTACGTAAATTGTAGTCCAAGGTCAAAGACATCCCTTCTTTTACGTATCTTGACAAATCTTAATAATCTTGGCAGCCAAATTTTTCTTATGAAACATACGTTCTTTTAACATCATATACATATGTGTGTGGTTATGTTAAGATAATTGTATAGGAATCTTTAATTAAGAAAATGTTTAAATGGTAAATGTTTCAAAATTTCCCTAGCTCCATATTTTTAATGTTGATGGCAATTGTTCTTCAGACATCAGTTTGATACTAAATCAATTCATTTTATCTACTGTTTGCCCATCACTCTGATGTCTGCGTCATCCAACAGGTAGAACATTTCCATCCTACGCGAGGTGATGCTATGGGAAGCAGACGTACTGGACAGGAATTGGTTAACCTGGCTCGTAGAGGAACTCATCTCCTGGTCAGAGGGACGACTGATGCCCGACTGAAAGGACTAAGGAAACGACTGCATACATTAATCATCAACTACCTCCACCAAGTTAGTTGGTGACAGATCTTGATATTTTATTCTTAGATTGTATTTCAATGAAGCACAATGGTTATTACAAAAACATTATAAAGGGACGAAAAGGACTGAATGGAATTCTGTTCCTGGTTATTTTAACTAGGTTTATAAAAAACACAACTTTTCATGGTAAGAATGATGAACAGATCTTTTCATGGAAATCATTTTCCTATCGACATAGAAGACATGCTAATCGTCGATCCACACTAAGGTTCCTACACACGCCCACACAAGGGAAAACCTTGATAACTCAGCCTTCCCTAACTATCCTAGATGTTTTTACAAGTGATGAATTCATCACAAATATAAACTCAAACTCCTATACATTTACCAAACCTTTAGAATAATTCGGAACCATTTTCATACTCCAAACTATAAAGCAAATAAATCCCATACATCTCACCCTGTCATCGTGAACTCGTATAAATATAATTATAATAAACTAGTTGCCTTCAAGTACGTAAGTGAATCGTACACATACAATGTGCCAATGTGTACTGTGTACCTATGGCACTACGCTTATTTCATGTTGCAACACTAAAACACGCTATGCCGTATAACCATATATCCATATGTAAAAGGTTTTTGAATGAACATTTTATTAGAGTATTGTATACTGTACACATAAGGCATGCAACTTCATGCCTTGTGTGAGCTTTTTTTCTGCATGAGCTTTAAGTGTAGCCGAATCTTATCTCTCTCCCTCTCTCTCTCCAGATTGAGATTCTTCCTAGATACTTGTGCACAAAACAGTATAAATCACACTAGTTTTAATCGGAAATAATCATAATAACATAATTTAAACCACACTCTTTAGATAAAATGGGGGTTTATTTTGTGTGGCATGAAACAAAGTTGGAAATTTAAGTGACACACTTCCATTATAAATGAAATATTTTCCCTTCCCGATGATCCAAAATCCTGTGTATCTTTTCCAGCCTAACAAGGGTGGCTCCAGATCCCAAAACCTACGAATTGTTCACCAATATTCTACCCTTCCACTCCTCGCCTAACCAAGTTAATATGCTTGACTCGTAGTGCTGTCTCAATAGGTTTTTCCTCAATATAAAGATAAAGATAATAAGATAATAATAAATAATTTGTAATTCATTAAAAAGCCGAGACATCTACCCATCGTTTATCGGTATTTAACATTTTATGTCCTATCATCTCTTACAGGTTCAGGGTCGGGAAATATCTTCCATCGTGGCTCCACGAACTATAAGAGCTGCCGGAGGAAAGCCAGTCCTGGCACACGGTCGAGAGTGAAAGTACTCTGTACTTATCAGGAAATGCGGTTCGAAATCACACCTTACATGTTAGAAGCTCTATATTGACCGGGATTGAATATGCAATACCACGAATTAGAAGAGCGTATATTTCACAGAGTTTCAAAAGATCATATCACCTCTTCAGTGTTGAAAACACTGAAAATGAGACGTAAAATCTCAAACTCTCTGTTCAATACACTCTCGACTTTGCCGTTTATATGTTTTTAATTTTGCGCATTAAACATAATTTTGTAGTCAAATCCTGTAAATCTCAAAAGTTTGTTTTTTTAGGTTGTATTGTAAAAGAAAACAAGAAAAAATATACAAATTAAATACCAACTTTAGATTTATGGAAAACTAACAAATACAGAAGAATTTTTTAATATTAATAAGAAACAAAATTATCATCTAAAGAGAGTTAGTTGTTTGCACTACCAGGATAAACTAATTCATAACAATACTTCATAATTATATGATTTACTATATTTGAGCTATAGTAATGTCAATTATTACAAACTTCTTTCATTCAGAAGTGACCAATATTACTGAAAATTCTAAATGCAATAGGGTTCGTGAAAGACTGGAACCACAAAAGAATATCTTGAATAACGATGAAGCATTTAGATTGCTAAAGCACGGTAGAAGACAACTTCCCAAAAAAAGAAGTACAACAAGAGTAATTCTCAGTATGATGTATATCTAAATATACGGTTGTGTAAAGTACTGAGTAGATCGCAGAACCCACAATAATATCAGGTCGTAGGATGCCAAATATGTATGCTAAATGTGAACCAAATTCTCAGCATACAGTACTAAGCTCTGTCATATCATGCTATTTGAATCGAAAGACCATTGGAATAGGCTACCAAATGTCTGCACAAAAGACGAACAAGATGTGTTTGTGAAAGCCACTGCCCCTGAAAGTGGCAATTTAGCAATCTCCGTGGCCTTCATATTAGCCTCTTATTTGTGAAGTATGTACTCGTACCAGATGAGAAGTCTCTATCTTTTATAGTTCTTAAGATAAGGCCAATGGTAAAAATCTTTAACCTTACGAGATAGACAGATTTACAGGCAGATTGACAAAAAGAGAGATACATGACTTGAGGGCCCTGGATGTTAAACTATTAGCGTAAAAAAAAAGAAAATACTGCTTTACCATGAAAAGACAGACTGCCTCTTAAGGTATGAATTAAAAATTTATGAAAATGAGTATACACAAAATGAATAACAGCGATTACTACTCGCCTCAACATTGAAAGGGCTCTTTCGGTATTAGTAGACACCTTTATATGCATACGGTAAAAATTTAGCAGCCATATATAATATGTATGAATGTCTTAAACTAGTGCATCTAGATGGCTTGCTAGTGATTAGGGATATCTTTTGCCTGCAGAAAAGAATTGTGAGGTCTACAAGGAAACTTAGATTACATAAGTTGAGAATACGTGTTTATCATCTGTTAAATACAAATGGTAAAACTCTTCCCTAACAAACTAAAACTCACAATGCCATAATTTTATAAAAGTAAAAGTTATGATAGCTAAAAGATTCTTTAAGACTATAGCATTCTGCTATCAGATTTGATGTTTGTCATTTGTTTTGCTTACATGGCTAAATGAATGCTTATGATCTTGTTTTTTTTTTTATTGATTTTATGATTATGACTTTGTTTCGTTGCTTTTACTCAGCTTAAGGGTCTCAGTTAATTTCGTTTTACTTGGACACAGATATCTAGGTACCTAGATTGTGTAAAATTACAAATATCTTTAAAATTACCAACTAACATTGTATATTAGTGGGTACTTACTTTGTTCTTCACATTGATAGAGGTATCCACATAAGTTTCATGATCTCGTCTTTGATTTCCTGAAGGCTGAAATTTCAGATGGACGATGGGTTGATGCCTTAGTCAACACACATGTGCAAAGACTCTTCTAGACTTTGATGCTCCCAAGTAATACTACCTTGAAAGTAAACAGTAACACCTGAGTATCAGCTAAGTGACTGAGGGAGTGAGGATATATTTTTATAGTAAGATTGCACTATGGCACAATGAGTGGTATATGGTATATAGCAGGAATAACATAAACACAGTATGTAACATAACCCTGTGTAAAGGCAACTGAAACGATCAAAGCGCTCTCCATGGTAAATAAGGATTCCCTATTAAATATCATGTGTAGTCATTGCTTAGCTTCATGTTTATGATATTGTACCTTTGGATTGGTGCCAAAAGTAACTAACAGGAAGTTGCAAAATGTATAAAGATAAACTTACGAATGTAGTCTACTATACTATTTTAATAAAATTTTCATTGTATAGAAACCTTACAGAAGTATCTTTTTCCTTACCAGTAAACCTAAGCATTTCAGTAGTATTAGATTACCAGTCAGTCTGTTTATGTTAACAGAGGAGTAATGAGTTTAATGGACTGACCACACTTTGGCTGGAAGCAGTGTGGCATTTATCGCTACAAAGCGGGACATTTACCACCTTAGACTTAAGAGAGATTTCCTTTCAAGTGGGAAATGGGGAATCGTTGTTACAGGAAAAGATATTTTCTGTGCCATATCTTTAAAATCCATATTCAAAAACATTATTGGCTCACCACCATGTTTATTAGTAACACCAACTGCAAGAGAAAACCTCAAGATATATAATGCCACAGATCTATAAAACCTAGTAAGGAAGGGAACTTTTATATAAGCAATAACCCTCAAGATATAATGGACTAAAAGGGATTACCCTAATGACAAACCATGCAGTGAAAATAATTTGGAGTCAAATTTAGTGCGTCCCCCATTCAGCAATACTTTCCTTTCAAGTTTTCAGTTAGCTCCTTCACAATAGGTCTGAATTTTCCTTGGACATAAAAGAGTATATCTCGTCAATATTTTGGCCAGGTCTGATTTATGTGGTTCCCCGTCTTTCTCTCTAGTGAGGATATGGGAGGCTTTTTTTTTTTTTTTTAAACAAATAGGTACTCCTTTCATTCGACTTATTAAGAATCATGAAAAAGTTAATTCCTGAGCATATTTTTTCTTTTTCGTGAAAAACCAATATTGCCCATAAAAAGGTGTCTCCCATATTCTTCAGGTGTTCTGACTTGATGATATCCCCGGTAAGAGGGAACAATAATATCCCAGGCAAAGGGAGAGAACAAATGGCTGACTTTCATTTAACAAACTCAAGGTGGATCTGCGTAACCTTTAGTCTAAGGCGCACTGCTAATCGTTTTTAAGACAATCAGGACATTATTATTAGCAAATATTTTATTTTGATATATTAATTTAGCTCTCATAGGGTTGGTCCTTTATTAATAATAAAAGTTGAGTTCTATTTATTCAACTGAAATGATGGCAATACCAACAAAAGAAAAATGTTTAACAGTTAGTGTTACTTGACATCCCTATCATAGAAGAATTAGATCATGTGGGCTACTCATCAATGACAAGTCAAAATTACTTGTGTATGTCATTCGTCTTAATATGATGGCTTCAGCACCCCTCTATCAGGCTTGATCTATTTGACTTTACTAGAGTTAGGTTCACTATTCCACACTATCTACCATTCATTGATTATAATGCGTTTTAGAGATGCTATATAATCACTAATAGGGGTAACTATGTGGACATTTTCATAGTAGTTGCAACTTTTGTTGCTTAATCAGTTTCTTCACTTCCTTAATGCATACAAAAACGGGAATCCAACTTATTTCTACAGTTTGACCATCATATAATTTGTGAAATGAAAATAGAATATTTCTGAAGGCATTCTCCAACACCTCACGGAAATTTGCAAATGGCTGTGATGGCATGTCTAATGATTTTAAAGGCTGATCTTAATCGTATAACTGCAAAAACAGAGGCATTGATGGTCAAGGATAACAGGTATGTTTTCTTTTTAGTAATGTGGCTGTAAATCCCGTAACCAATGAAGATTTGGGCCCATCAGAGTATTGCAGAGCTGAACCTGTATGTCTTACATGTTCTATTAGCTACATGTTATGATGTTCTGGGTTTATGTATACATATAGATTTCTAATGTGTACAGGACGTACATTACACATGATGTTTTGGTTTTATGTATGTATGTATGTATGTATGTATGTATGTATGTATATATATATATTATTATTATATATATATATATATATATATTTCGAATGTGTACAGGACGTACATTACGCATGATGTTTTGGGTTTATGTATACATATATATATTTCGAGTGTGTACTGGACGTACATTACGCATGGTGTTTGGGTTCATGTATACATATATATATATATATATATATATATATATATATATATATATATATATATATATGTAATAGTGTGGCACAGTGTTGTTATTCCAAAGGCAATAACTTAATAATACTTAAGAAAAAGGCACGAAACGGATAATAAGAAAAGAAAGAGGGATAAGAGAATGAAAATAATTAATTTTACGAAGGTATCGTTTTCTCGGACTCGACCCAAAGCGATTAGGCGTTAGCCCACAGGCATCTGGTCTGCATCTCCCAGGCATCTTCGAGAAATTGGAATCCAACCCATTACGCCTCATCTCCGATGATTAAGTGATTCTCTGGCACGCCCGACATTTGTGACACTTCAAGCGTCGGAGAATTAATGTAAGGTGGACCTTTTCAAGAGCCTTCTGTTTAATATAACCAAGGGAAATTCAAGGCTTCCTTGTTTCAAAGGTGGATCGTGTGAAAATCTAAGCTCCACCTTTCCAAAGATAGGCCTCTAGTATCGACGAATCAAAAGCCATGAGTGTTGGTCATAAGACAGCCCAAAAGGAGTATCAACGAATGACCTATGAGGCTACCAAATGGATACACCCCTAAGAAGCCAGGACATCAAGAAGGAGGCGTATACAAATTCAAAGCCTACGAATCATTGTAGAAGACATGACAGGAAGGCGGTCTTGTATAATGTCTGTAGCCACTAAGACACAAAAGGTCTTTCAGAAAATGCCACACCCAGTCAGAATCCAAAATCCAAAGGCGGGGCTAAGGAGATTTCAACACAACAAAAAGGCAGACAGAGAGAAGAAGGAGAGCAGAGAAAAAAGGGGAACAGAGAAGTCAAGAGAAGATAACGACAAAGAGGGGAACGAGGGGGGAGAGCACAAGTGGTGCAGCAGCCGAACAGAGAAAGACAAAAGAATCCCGAGAAGAAGAACAGGTGCAAAAGTGTGGTGTGCGAACCAATCAAAGAACAGTGATAAGTGACAATCAATATTCTGTGAAATTCCCTCGTGCCTATAGACGCGTAATTGCAACAAGTGCCAAATAAGTTTTATCCGTCCAAAAGCCCAGTAACTCAGAAGGTGGAAAACTTTTGTAAGAACCCCTAACGAAGAATAAACTTAAATGCAAAGAAACATATCAATTAATTTCTCATCCTAATATAACCCTTTTACCTAATTCCCCAAAGTACAGCCTCCAGTGTCGGCACACGTTACCTTAGAGCTGTGTACAAAAGTAAGTACCGTCACAGTTTAATTGGTGGCAGAGCAGTGGGATACGATGAGATAAAGATTGATATAGTGACAAGATTAATTGGTGTCGAGCGGTGAAGATAAAGACAGCAAGAGAAATGGTGATCAGCGAACGCAAATGACAGTTAAAAACAGCGGCCGCGAAACGGAATCAAAAGTTTAGTGTCGGCATAAGAGATTTCAATCCATTCACACCACTCAAAATAGAAGTTCTCCCCAAAGACAGTTATCAGTGCTTCCCCAAATACAAGGACAGTTGCCGAGTTGTAACAATAAAAGCGCTCCAAAGAAAAGCCACCCACACTTGCGAAGAAAAGCTCCACTCCGAAGAACAAGAACAGTCGTTCTACCAGAAGATGAAGATTCTGAACGCATAAAGAATATATCAAGAGGAAGGAAAACAATTCAGAAAACGCATCAGTCAACGCAATCGAGAGAGAGAAGTCCCCTTCCCGCAGACATAACAACGCATCATTCAACGCGCTGGTAGGCGAACGCAAGCGGTCAGACGCAAACCCGGGTGTCGAAGATGACGAAAGAAGATAAGTCCAAAATAATATCCCCACACTTACATAACATTAAACTTTATTAAACGTAAATTACGCGATTAACATTTCAGTTAGACAATTTCTGGTATTTCAAGATTAAAAGATTTTCACACTGAACTTTTTTTTTGGCAACGAAACTACGATATTTCTTCATTTTACTAATTATAACTAATCAGCTACTAAGACCTTTTCCCGAACATTTGTATTTACTAACCAATAACTTTAAATTTTAATTTTAATTTTGATTGTGTCATTTTATGTTATTTTTTGTGATTTTGGTTGTTTTGTGATTTCTTATACTTTGATTTTTTTTTGTTTTAGTATTTGCTTTTTACTTGTTACGTCGAATGAATGTTTACTTGTTTTTACTTTGTTTTAACAAGGGTAACTCACGAGAGGTCTCTCGTTAGCGTACACTTTATGGTCAGTTCAGTATCGTTTTACCAGTACTGTTAAGAGGGTTTTTGTTGTTGTTTAAGAATCGCTCACCGGTAACGTAAGACTTTGAGAATATTTCAGGGGAAAATTCTTTTATTTTTTTTTGGTGATCGAATACTTGAGTAAAAATAATTTATTGTTATTATCATTTTCTTTTCGGGATATTACGGTCATAACTTTGATACTTTTAATGATACTCAGTACTTGAGAAAATTTCGATTAACGAGTCGATGGTCAAAGGGAAACCGACTCCTTATCAGAACGTAAGAACGCCTGTGCTCACGAGAAGTCAAACAAGGAAATTAACCATGCCGGAAGGTACACAGTCCGCGAATTCGAGCGCAGCAGTAATGGGAACACATAAGGGACATGCGATTAATCACATAGCTAAATTTTGCGGAAGAAAGAACGGCCAGTTAGCTTGTAACTTAGAGAACTGGATAGAGCAGGTGGAGACACGCCTAGATAGCATAACGGGGACAGATAGAGAAAAGCTTATTGAAGCCAAGAGTTATCTTGATTTGGAAGCCGGAGGAGACTTAGAACGATACGTCCACTCCGAGACTTACCGAGATCTTAAGAATTGGGAAGAATTGAAACGGTATTTCAGGAAGGTTTATTCCACAGTTGGTGAAAGAGATCCAGTTACTAGCTTGGCAAGGATAATGCGTCAATTTAAGTTAGACGAAAGACGGTATCAAGAGTTTAGCTCTCAGTTGTATAACAATATGAATGAATGGGGTAACTTCATGGTATCCACAGGTTGGATAGAGGTAGAAGGAGGCAAGCAAAAAATGCTAATGAGTCATGTTAAAAAAATATTTAGACTAGCAATAATGATTGGAAGTCTGCCAACGGAAGTTATTGCAAGGATGACTCGTAAGTGGGAGACATCCGATGATGTAGCAGAGATTGAAGAGGAGGAAACAAAAATCCTAGGCAGAAGACCTGAAGGGAATCCTATGTACAGACCTTTAGTCGCTATAGGACAAAAGGAAAGGGGTCCAAATAGATCTAGGACACCATCTAGAAATCAGAATAAGATGCCAGGTAAATCTTCTCAAGGAGGATTTTCGACAGTCACGTGTTATAACTGTCAGAAGAGAGGACATTATACCAGTGACTGCCGAGGGATAGCCTTCTGTCCTTTCCACAAGAGAACAGGACATAGTGCTCGAGAATGCAGAAATAAATTTGTTTCAGCTCCTAGAGGTAGATCTCAGTCGAGAGGCAGAAGTAGAAACAATAGTCAATCTCCCCCAGCTAGAGGAAATAGGGATTCCATCCCAAATAGATATCCCAATCAAACAGCAAGTATAGGTTATCAACCAGTTCAGTCAATGTCAGACGACGCAATGGGAAATTTTCTGCTTACTGGTACAATGGATCTTCCTCTATAACAGAGAGAACGTCCGGAATGTCAAGGCTAGCAAAGTTGATGTAGGAAATGAATATAATTATAGACCATTATTTCCCGCACATGTCGGTTTAGAGAAACCTATTATTACATTCTTTGATACAGGTAGTCCTAAGAATATAATGTCAGAAAAGGTGTATCGGTTGTATTTTTCTCACTTAAGTTTGAACCCAGCGGTAGATTGTAGAATCACAGACGTCCAGGGTAATGATATCCACGTAATTGGACAGTTAGATTTTCCATTTAGGCTAGGAAGAATTGCTCTAAGAGAAAGGGTTCTGGTAGCCAGAGATATACAATTAGCTTTTGCTCATTTGCTGATAGGTTATCCAACTATGGCTAGACAAGGGATAATCATTGATGCCCCTAGAGAACAACTAGTGATTAAAAACGGTCATGAGATTTCTAGAATACCAATATGCAAGTCAATTAAAAGAACCCAGACTCAAGAGAATACCACGATGAAAGGTATTTTAAAGAAGGATAAGACCGAGGGAAGATATCCAGAATGCATCACGAGTTCACAACAGATCATTAACCTCTTAGAATCAAATCAATGCACTTATTTAAAGTTAGAGAGGGAATTAAGACTTAAACCAGGAGAAAGTACGTGGGTAGAATGTACAGTAAATCCAATGTTTGAAGGAAAGGAAATTCTCACGCTTACTGAAAAGTCGCAAGTAAATGGAATACATTATTCTTCTAGTTTACATGAAGTCAGACAGAGCAAAATAGCGTTACAGATTATGAATAACAGAGGAGGAAAGGTTAAGTTAACACCAGGTACAGAGATAGGCCTAGCAGAAGTATACTCCATACCTATCCGAGTTGTAGAAAGGGAAACAGTAGCAGCAATTAGTAAAGGAAATGAAAATTATGCTCAGGACATAAAACTGAGAAGAGCTAAGATAGGATTTCATTTAAAGGACATTAAGGAAAACCATGTTAGAGAAGAATTCATAGACTTACTGTGCGAATATAATGATATAGTCGCTCTAGACGGCGACACCTTGGGAAATACACGCGAAATAACGCACAAGATAGACATTCCATCAAACACAAAGCCAATTTACATACCAGCCTACGGAGTAGCACATTCCCAGAAGGAGATCATTGAAAGAGAAGTACAAAGAATGAATAGGCAAGGAATAATAGAACCATCTAAATCCCCATGGTCTTTTCCACTTTTGCTAGTTCCTAAAAGGGACAAAACTTATAGAATAGTTGTGGATTTCAGAAAATTGAGCCAAATTACTGAAAATGATCCTTTTCCAATGCCGTCAATGCGAGATCTTATCGCCACTATAGGGTCCAAGAGATACTTCACCACAATAGATTTATTGCAGGGATTCTTGCAAATCCCTCTAGACGAAGAAAGTAAACCTTTGACTGCTTTTTCCACTAGTAACGGCAGATACCAGTATGTAAGAATGCCCTTTGGACTAAAGCGGCGATTTACTAGGCAAGGACGTACACTGTTACATAGATGATTTGGTAATAGCAACAGACACCATAGAGGAACACATAGACTTAGTCAGAGAAGTCCTAAAGAGATTAAGAAAAGCCAACCTGAAGCTTAAACTGAAGAAGTGTAACTTCCTTAACGACTTAAAGATTAAGTCAATCAAGGAATATCCTACACCTCAGTGCAAGAAGGACGTAAAGTCATTCTTAGGTTTAGCAGGTTTTTACCGCAAGTTCATAGGGAACTTTGCAGTCATATCCGCACCACTAACGGAACTTTTAAAGGAACACGTCTCATTTACATGGACAGACAAGCAGCAAGAAGCATTTGATGAATTGAAGGTAAGATTAACACATCCCCCAGTACCTAGCTTCCCAGACTTTGGCAAAGAATTCTTTTTAGCCACGGACGCAAGCCACATTGGTATAGGAGCATGTTTAATGCAAAGACAAGATAACAAGTATAATGCCATAGCTTATTACAGTAGGAAATTAAAGCCCTCAGAAGTGAACTACTCAGTAACAGACCTCGAGTCTCTAGCTATTATAGACGCTTTAAAGCACTTCAGATATATCATTTTTGGTTACAAGATAACCGTATTCACGGATCATTCAAAAGCAGTAGAAATGCTAAAGAACCCTAATTTTTCTGGACGAAGAGCCCGTTGGTTCATGACAGCCCAAGATTATGATATAGAGGTGAAATATGTCCCTGGGAAGACGAATAAGGTAGCAGATGCATTATCAAGATATGTGTCAGAAGGTGATAGTATAAATATGATAAGTCAAGAAGAAGAAAAGAATGAAACAATGTGCAGTGACGTAAATGTACTCACCATGCATTATACAGAGGAGCTTTCCCGGCAAAATTTCATAAAGGAACAAGAAAGAGATGAAGATATAAGGGAACTGTTCAAATACGTTAGAAACGAAAGAAAACACAGCCAACAAGAATTAACCGAACTAGGTAGGAAGGTCGGATGTCCCACAGATGCACTAACGGACATAGATGGCGTATTAATTTGGATGTGTCACGAATATGATCCATTTGGTCAATTTCTAGGTGTACTGCACAAAAGGTTAGTACCTAAGAGTCTAAGAGACCAGGTCATTGAGCTAATGCACGACGATGACATGAGAGCTCACCCAGGAAGGGATGAGACAATTAGATTAATCCAGAGAACTTTCCATTGGAAGTAATTATGTGAAGAGCTGCAATATATGCAACAGCTACAAGGGAAGAACAGACAAGGAAGTACCACTAGGGAAATATCCTATCCCACAGACTCCTTTTGAAAGAGTATCTATTGATCTTATCACTAATCTTCATACCACGAGTAAAAGGAATAAGAATATACTAGTATGTATCGACGCGCTCACGAGATATACAGAGTTGGTACCACTAACTAGTAAAAGTGCCAAGGATTGCGCAACCGCTCTCTTCGATAAGATATTTTGCAGATATTCTGCCCCACAGCTCATTATTTCTGATAATGGGACCGAGTTCAACAACTCGTTAGTTCAAGAAATTTGTAACGCCTTTAAGGTAGAAAAGGTAGCGATACAGTCATATCACCCAACTAGCAATGGCTTGGTAGAAAGGAATAACAGGAATAACAGCCTAATTACTCTGAAGATATCATGAAGATAAGAATCGGAAACTTTAAAGTAATACACAAGCAATTGCACAAGAATCTAGAAGAAGCCCAGCAGAATATGATAGAGAAGCATCAAGAAGGATTAAGGCCTGTAGACTACAAGAAAGGGGATGAAGTCTATATTAAGAAGGTAGTAAGAAGTGGTATTAATTATAAGTTAGCCACAAAATTCACAGGACCATACAAGGTCATAGACGTACAAGAAACTAAGATAAAGGTTAAGAAAATGAATAACCAAATGCCTTCCACATATGCTGAATCATTAGAAGAAGAAGAATTTTGGATAAACAAGGACAAGGTCAAGAGAACCAAAGAAGTTGAAGAATCCGAAATGACAGAGACGTCAGAAGAAATTCCAGAAGAAGGAACTAGATATAACCTAAGAAACAGAAGAGTCACTTTTCAGTGAAACAGAAGAACAAACCCATTAATTCATCCAATTATTCCCATGTATTTATTTTATTTCGTTATTGCTAAGTTTACCTTCATCGGTCGACTTAGGAATAATCTTTTATTGTTGCAATTCTTACTTTAATTAGTTGGTTTGTAGCAATTGTTTTGGGTTAAGTGCACTTAACTTCAAATTTATTTTGACTTGAAGGGAATTATTTGGGTATGTAAGAAACAATTCAATGCGCAGTATAAGAATTTCAAGACGTATATTAAGTTTAATCGTTCCATAAGAACATTCTTAGAAGTAAAAGAATAAATAAGACGGGTTAAGATAGACATTAAGAGACTTTAAGATAAAGGAATTCGTTTCAGAGATGATTATGATTTTAAAGGGGTAATTAACCCTTAAACGCCGACTGGACGTATTTTACGTCGACATTTTTTGTCTCTCGGGTGCCGACTGGACGTATTTTACGTCGACATACAAAAGTTTTTTTAAAAATTCGCGGAAAAATATTTTTAGGCCTACCAGCCAAAAACTCTTGCATCACGCACCTTGGGGGATGCTGGGAGTTCACGGATCAAGGTGTTGTTTTGTTTACAATCGTTACGCAGGCGCGCAAGCGCGAATTTCTTTCTTGCCGCACTAAAAAGTATCTGTGACACATCTCGGAAATTATTTCGTCACTTTGACATAATTTTTTTACCATTTTAAATTAGCCGATACATGGAGTATTATATATGAAAATGTGCGCATTTTTATGTAAAATACAACAATAAAATACTCATGATTGTAGCTTTTATCAGTTTTGAGATATTCTCATATAAATAACGATAAGTGCCAAAATTTCAACCTTCGGTCAACTTTGACTCTACCGAAATGGTCGAAAAACGCAATTGTAAGCTAAAACTCTTATATTTTAGTAATATTCAATCATTTACCTTCATTTTGCAACTAATTGGAAGTCTCTAGCACAATATTTCGATTTATGGTGAATTTATGAAAAAACTTTTTCCTTACGTCCGCTCGGTAACTCTTCCGAAAAAAATCATACATGCGATTGTGGTAATGTTTGCACCATTTTGAATTAGCTGTTACATAAAAGTTTTACATATTGAAAATTATGCGCGAATTTCATGCACAATACAACTAAATACAACCCATGGTTGTAGCTTTTATCAATTTTGAAATATTTTCATATAAAAAATGTTAAGTGACAAATTTTCAACCTTCGGTCAACTTTGACTCTACCGAAATGGTCAGAAAACGCAATTATAAGCTAAAACGCTTATATTCTAGTAATATTCAAGTATTTACCTTCATTTTGCAAAAAATTGGAAGTCTCTAGCACAATATTTCGATTTATGGTGAATTTATGAAAAAAATAACATTTTCTTTACGTCCGCGCGGTAACTCTTCCGAAAAAATCATACGTGCGATTGTGGTAATGTTTGCACCATTTTAAATTAGCCGTTACATAATGTTTTATATATGAAAATGTGCGCAATTTCATGTATAATACAACAAAAAATAGTTGAAGGTTGTAGCTTTTCTCATTTTTGAAATATTTGCATATAAATCACGATAAATAGAAAAAAACCACGTTCGGTCAAATTTGACTCTACCGAAATGGTCGAAAAACGCAATTGTAAGATAAAACTCTTACAGTCTAGTAATATTCAGTCATTTATCTTCATCGTGAAACAAATTTGAAGTCTCTAGCACAATATTTAAATTTATGGTGAATTTTAAAAAAAAACTTTCCTTCCCTCCGCGCGCGGATTCTCCGCCACAAATCTCCGAAATGCGTGAGTCCCATTCTCGGAATATTTGCTCCGTTTCATATTAGGCATTTCATAGAGTTTTATATATGAAAATGTGCGCAATTTCATGTAGAATAAAACGAAAAATATTTAAAAGTTGTAGCTTTTCTTATTTCCGAAATAATTGCATATAAAAAATATATATAAAATAAATTCGACATTCGGTCAAATTTAACTCTTCAGATATGGTCGAAAACTGCATTTGTAAGCTAATATTCTTACAGTATAGTAATATCCAATCATTTGTCTTCATTTTGAAAGAAATTGGAAGTCTCTAGGACAATATTTAGATTTATGGTGAATTTTTGAAAAAAATATTTGTTTACGTACGCGCGTTACGAATTCATGCTTTATTTTGTGATAATATTTTCTCTGTGTTGCTTTTATTGTTTTAAAATGTGTTATATACCAAAATGATCGAAATTTAGTGTACATTACAACGAAAAAAAAGTAACTTGTTACCTTTACCCGTTTTGCGCACAGCGCGATTTAAATACAATTATATATGAAATTTCGTTTTTGCGCTATCATATATCGCATTATTTATATATGATAATGATAATTTTTTTCATTTCTGATGGTTGCATACTAAACTTCAAGCAATGAAAAAAAAGGGAGCCAAAAATGAACTCTTAATCTTGAAAACTAAGCGCGCTGTGATTTTTTGAAAAAAATATTTTTTCCGCTACCGCGCTCACTCTGAAACGTCTCCGGCACACGGGAGACATTGTTTTTTTTTACCGCTTCGGCGTTTAAGGGTTAATACACTTACTTTGTTCAAATCCATTAGATGTTGATTGATGAAAAACTTACTAATAAGATATTAATCGATGAAGACTCATTAACAAGATAGTAGTTGTTGAAAACTTACTAACAAGATATTGATTGGTGAAAGCTTACTAATTGTTGTCACAGTAGAAGAAACCTACAAGTATTAACCACTAACCGGTTCCTTTAACCGAGTCGCCAATTTTGTTTTAGTATCAAGCAGTGAAGTTATATAGATTATTGTACAAGGTTACTCAGAAATTACAGTAAGAATGTCCAATGAAATTTTGCATAAACGCAATACACACTCTCAGTAGGAAGTCAAGGACACACTTGTTATTGCATACAAATACACAAGGATATTTTCTCCAAGGACTTGTCTCCAAGCAGCAGGTCGCAGCGAACAAGAAGCCATCAAGTGTTGTCAACAAAGAGCAAAATTTATTTTTCCATAAAGAAAGACGATATCCACCTAGATAGAATAGGACTGAGGACTGAACCAATCATGTACTGTGAACTTGGATAGTTACCATTATTTTTTTGCTTCTACCATGCATTTATATAACTTTTGTGACTTAAGGGCTTATGTATATTTAACTTTCAGTTTTCTTGTCTTTTTGGTGATTTAGTTTTGTTTGCATTCAGTTTCACGTTTCTTAATGTGATTTACTCATATTTGAATTCAGTTTGATGATTCTTTTAATATTACTTAATCAAGTATTTGTTCATATTTATATTCAGTTTTTTATGTTTCTCTGAATGTTACTAACTCAAGAATTTACTCATGTTTACATTCACTTTTGATTGTTGCCCTTAATGTTACTTAATCAAGGCTTTGCTCATGTTTACATTCACTTTTGATGTTTTTTAAGTTAAAGTTTCAATATGATTTCCAAAGAAGCATAAGTTAGGAGTCCTCTTGTAGGTATAATATTTGCTTCAGCTTAGTTAACGCTGTCGGAGACAGCTAGATAGCGGGCCGAGACTGTAATAGTGTGGCACAGTGTTGTTATTCCAAAGGCAATAACTTAATAATACTTAAGAAAAAGGCACGAAACGGATAATAAGAAAAGAAAGAGGGATAAGAGAATGAAAATAATTAATTTTACGAAGGTATCGTTTTCTCGGACTCGACCCAAAGCGATTAGGCGTTAGCCCACAGGCATCTGGTCTGCATCTCCCAGGCATCTTCGAGAAATTGGAATCCAACCCATTACGCCTCATCTCCGATGATTAAGTGATTCTCTGGCACGCCCGACATTTGTGACACTTCAAAGCGTCGGGGAGAATTAATGTAAGGTGGACCTTTTCAAGAGCCTTCTGTTTAATATAACCAAGGGAAATTCAAGGCTTCCTTGTTTCAAAGGTGGATCGTGTGAAAATCTAAGCTCCACCTTTCCAAAGATAGGCCTCTAGTATCGACGAATCAAAAGCCATGAGTGTTGGTCATAAGACAGCCCAAAAGGCGTATCAACGAATGACCTATGAGGCTACCAAATGGATACACCCCTAAGAAGCCAGGACATCAAGAAGGAGGCGTATACAAATTCAAAGCCTACGAATCATTGTAGAAGACATGACAGGAAGGCGGTCTTGTATAATGTCTGTAGCCACTAAGACACAAAAGGTCTTTCAGAAAATGCCACACCCAGTCAGAATCCAAAATCCAAAGGCGGGGCTAAGGAGATTTCAACCCAACAAAAAGGCAGACAGAGAGAAGGAGAGCAGAGAAAAAAGGGGAACAGAGAAGTCAAGAGAAGATAACGACAAAGAGGGGAACGAGGGGCAAGAGCACGAGTGGTGCAGCAGGCGAACAGAGAAAGACAGAAGAATCCTGAGAAGAAGAACAGGTGCAAAAGTGTGGTGGCGAACCAAATTCAAAGAAAACAAGTGATAAGTGACAATCAATACTCTGTGAAATTCCCTCGTGCTTATAGACTCGTAATTGCAACAAGTGCCAATTAAGTTTTATCAGTCCAAAAGCCCAGTAACTCAGAAGGTGGAAAACTTTTGTAAGAACCCCTAATGAAGAATAAACTTAAATGCAAAGAAACATATCAATTAATTTCTCATCCTAATATAACCCTTTTACCTAATTCCCCAAAGTACAGCCTCCAGTGTCGGCACACGTTACCTTAGAGCTGTGTACGAAAGATAAGTACCGTCACATATATATATATATATATATATATATATATATATATATATATATATATATATATATAGTATATATATATATATATATATATGTATATATATATATATATATATATATATATATATATATATATATATATATATATATATATATATATAATGATATATGTATATATACACATATAAATACACACACACACACATATATATATATATATATATATATATATATATATATATATATATATATATATATATATATATATATATATATATATATATATATATATATATATATATACATAATATATCGTGTGTGTACAGGACGTGCATTACGCATATTCATATTGTTCACTCGGTCTATTGGTTTTAACTGGAAACGGCGGCGAGTGATTTTTTACAAATATATTTCTGATCAAAACATTCTTTGGTTTTGGTGAATTGCTTGGATTTTTAGTAAACTACGCATTATTATCATCATATAGAGTTAGAGGTAGTTCACCAATATCAACTTGAATGGAAGAATTCAGGGAAAAGGAGAGTTCCAGTGCAAACTCTGAACTCGTTAGGAACAGGATCCAAACTTTTGAGTTATATCTGAGGGTAAACAGTAAAACCGACATCCACAATGTCTTAGAATAGACAAAAAAATCCGTTGTAAAGGCTGGTATGTCAGCCCCCAATTTGTGTGGAATCTTTTTTTTTTTTTTTTTTTAAATCAAATTTAATGCATTTTTGAATTTGAGTTTTATGTAGGGTAAGCTATCCGATTCAGGTTTTACTTTTGGGTATTTGAAGTTCTTTATTTATTTATTTTTTAAGTTACTTTCCATTTTCTTTCGTCTATACATTTTTACAAGACAACTGATGTGGTCTTTTCTGTGGAGAACTGTTAATATACTGGTAAGACCCCTGCGTTTACTTCTATTACAGCAGTATTTATAATAAATTCTTCCTTGTTTGCCTTTTTAGACTTTGTCGTGGGCTAAAGTGGCTTTTCCTTAACAACATCCACTTAAGGGTGTGACGTCCCTGCCTACACAAGTTAGGTTAGAGGAGGCTAGGATTAAGTGAGTTTTAATGAATGTTTACCGAGTGTTTGGGTACAGTGAGTGTTTAGTGTTTTATGAGTGTTTAGTGAGCATTTAGTGTATAGCGAGTGCTAGTGAGTGTTGGTTATTCAATTAGTGTTTGGTGTTATTGAGTGTGAATGTATGTTAAGTGTGAGTGTGACTGCATAGTAAGTGTGTTTAGTGAATTTATAGTAAGTGTGAGCGTTCAGTGAGTGGAAGTGTACTGTGACTGTTAATGTTTAGTGATTGTGCATTACCATTTAGTTATTGTTTAGTGACTATGCAAAGAAAGCCTTGTAATTTACAAGAACCATTTATGCTAGACACTACTTATATCCAAAAGCAGATGCTTAGGTGTTGTTCACAATGGTTGGAGCTCTTAGGCCAACCTATTTTTGTAAGGTCCTTTGTCTCTGGGAACTTGGGTACAGTAATAATAATATTAATACTAGTAAAAATAATATTAATAGTATAATAAATGATAATATAATGTAAAACTAAAATTACAAAATAAATAAAAATATTTACAGTAATAAAATATTGTACTATGAGCCGGACCAAGACCTTTCAATATGGCAGGGAGATCGGCAGGGAGATCGCCACTCGAGTGATTGACGCTCTATAGATCCCCAGAAGTCGTACAAGAAGTGTAAACCCTGTTTCAAGAAATTCTAAATTCTGAATAATAATATATATAGATATATATATATATATATATATATATATATATATATATATGTATATATATATATATATATATATATATATATATATATATATGTGTATATATATATATATATATATATATATTATATATATATATATATATATATATATATATATATATATATATATATGTGTGTATATATATATATGTAAGGCCTAGGGGTTTTGATTAATAATATGTTCTCTGTGACCTATGGAATGTGGAGAACAGGCCAGGAGGAGGTAACGACCTGAGTACTGATGAATGAGATTCTAGGGGATGGCGTGAGATAAAAGTGCTTAATTCAGGAAGTCAATGTACGACAGTTTATGAACTCTTCTCAAAGTGCCTTTGGGAAACTGGTTGTAGCCAGTAATATGAGGCGTTGTCGAAGTGTGCATTCGTATGTGCGTGTGCGCCTCTTCTATTCATAATGTATCACTACCCAAGTTTATGGGAAGACTTGCACAGAGATTCGGGGGAGGAAGGCGAAGCCATGATGGCAGATGCCAAAGTTGTTTTTATTTATCAGTGAGTGATATTCCGGTTGGGAATGGGTAAGTGTTACCTTTACTTTAGCCAAAGGGATGGCTTGTTTGATATCTTGTAAGATGTTCCATTTTATTAACTTTGTCTTTAAACTTGTGTGTGTACTTACCGGGATGTGTTCTGTATCTTTGGAACAGACGGATCTGGAATACCGGGGGACAAAAGAGTTCCCGGAGGGGTGTGGACTTTTGGGTGACTTGACATTGTAGTTTTGAGTTAGTCTGTAAGACTGGATTACTTAGTTAATTGATTTAGTTATTCTTGTAAATAAACGTTATGTTATGATGCAACTCTCTCATTTTCATTACCTGTTAAATGGAGAGAAAGAGGGGGTGATTGCCGGGAGAGAGAGAGAGAGATTGTCGGTGCTAGAGAGAGAGAGAGGCTGTGTATGTAATGGGGTGGGGGTCTGCCTTCCATTTCGTGTCCACGCTTACCTTATGAATACTGGGGGTTCTTCCCCCCATGTTATATATATATATATATATATATATATATATATATATATATATATATATATATATATGTATATATATATATATATATATATATATATATATATATATATGTATATGTATATATATATATATATATATATATATATATATATATATATATATTATGTATGTATATAATATATATATATATATATATATATATATATATATATATATATATATATATATATATATATATATATATATATATGTATATATATATATATATATATATATATATATATATATATATATATATATATATACATAAAGGTTTTTTTTGCCACGAAGGAAAAAAATGAAAAAAAGCGAGTTAGCCGAGTACTTTCGGTCCTATTCGGACCCTTTACTGAGGCATACTGATTTTACAAAGAACACCATAGTCAAAGAATCTTAAAATACAAACTGACACTACCAGATTAGCCATAAGGGTGATTTTCACTCTGCAGAGAGGAGGAGGAGTCATAGGCTAGCCACACCTTGAAGGATACCTGCAGTAAACAAGTGATTCTTCCAGAAAAACAGTACATTTTGAAAACAACACGTTTTATATACTTCGTGATCAAGTTATTCATCATGAGGGCCACGTTTACTTTTGCTTTCCTGTTCCCACTGCTGAGCTGTTTCGTCACCTCTTTCTCCAAGTCTTTACAAGCAGCGCACTCTACCCAGAAATTCACCTGAATAAAAATTCCTGAAAATAAAAAATGCATGGGTCGGAACAAAGTGTTACCCAAATCATTGCTACCATACCGCATAAGAAGATACGATCAACATCCTTTTATGAGTTTAATCACTCATATTAAAACCTCAACATGCTGGTGCGAAAATGGGGGAAAAAGGAGAAATTTCAAAAACTGGAAAAAGCCCGACGTAACTTCAACTATTCGATTCGCTGATTGTTGGAAACACGCATTAAGGCAAGAAATATATGGAAAACATTCATAGAAACTACAGACACTTTGATTAGAAAACTGGACAGAAAATTAAACAACCTTATCAACGACAGTGATTGGACCAATAATGCTAGAAGTGATTGTGTGGTGAATTTATCGAGCAAACAAATAAGTGATAATGCAGTGCGCGCATAAGGCTTTGGACTGTCTTTCTTCATTTGTAACAAATGCTCAGCTTTATCAATAGCGACATCTCTATATAAGTTTGAAAAATACTGTGACCTACCACAAAATCATTTAGACATTATCAAAGGCATGACATATAGTGCTACGCATGCATACTATGAAGATAACTTCCCCGCTCGCTACAGAAAAAGTTTAAAAGAATTGAAGAATGATAATAGCTTACACATTACCAAGGCTGATAAATCCAATAGTTTAGTGGTTCTTGACAAAACTGACTACATATCACGCATGCATACTTTACTAGAAGATGAAATAACTTACAAAAAACTCGCAAAAAATCCATTGGACCAAGTAATAAAAAACTTTAATATCAATATCAAACAAATTCTTAAAGATAAAAAAGAACTTTTGTGTAAGTTAACTGTGAAGTGTCCCTCATTACCTTATTTATATGGCCTAGTCAAAACTCATAAGGAAAACAAACCTATGCGCCCAATTATTAGTACTGTAGGATCTTTGTCAGTTTTGATGTATGTTCTTTGTTTACAAAAGTCCCTATTGACTCTGTGCTAGAATAGTTAAGTAATGAACTTGTACTGTATGAATTGCCTATGTCCGTTAGTCACAAAATTTCCTTAATTAAGTTATGTACTTGTGATTGCAGATTTATTTTTAATGGAGAATATTACCAACAAATATTTGGTATGGCCATGGGTAACCCTTTATCACCTCTCCTTTCACTTATATATGGAATTTTTTGAGAGACAACACCTCCCGAATATCACACTTATCCCCTTAAAATGGTACCGATATGTCGATGATATCTTAGTAGTCTTACCTGGTGGTATCGATGTAAATGATTTACTGTCTAAATTGAATAATTTAGTGCCATCCATAAAATTCACTGTTGAAATTGAAAATAACAATGTAATCCCTTTCCTAGATGTATTAATACATAGAGAATCTTTCCAATGCAAATTCAGTATTTATAGAAAACCCACAAATAATTTAACATATGTACATTTTTATTCTGGCCACCATCTTAATATTAAAATGTCAATTTTTTCTTCTATGTTCCTACGCGCTTTGCGTATCACGAGTCCACAATACCTGGACCAAGAAATAGAATACATAAAAAAGATAGGAAACGATCTCTGCTACCCACCTCATTTAATTGATTTATGTTATCAAAAAGCTCATAAAAGTTTATAATGTTGCTATTAATGAAAAAGAAATCCCTAAAAATGTACTTAGCTTACCTTATTTTCGTGGATTTGAAACCATAAAATCAATATTTAAATCGTTTAATGTTAATGTAGTGTTCTCTTATAACAATACCATTAAAGATATGCTAATTAAGAATAGTCCCGTAACAAATAACATCATCATTTACAAAATTCCTTGTAAGGATTGCCCATCGTTTTACGTTGGTCAGTCTAGTAAAAATTTATGTGTTTGGATTAAGCAGCATATGTATTCAGTTAGAACAGCCCAGACTTCAAATGCACTGTTTATCCATCTGAGTGAAAAATCGCATTGTATTAATTGGGGTGATACCTCGGTAATTGCTAGATCTAATGATTATGTTTCAAGAAATTTACTGGAATTGGCAATTATACAAATCACTAATAAAAACAACCTAAATCTTAGTCTGGGAATGTACCATTTGGACCCATATATTTGTAAGATGTTTATGAAGGACCTCAAAATAAATGAACAACTAATAAATTAGTCCCACATGTATATAGTTATTAATTCTCTCTCCCCCTGTCTTTCTCTCTCTCTCTCTCTCTCTCTCTGGTTCGATATTCTCTCTCCCTCTTTCTCTTGCTCGATATATATATATTTATATTTTCTTTCGTCTTTTCATTAATAATAATTTTTGTTGGGAAAATTTGTGTAAAAATTCATGATATTAAATTGTATATGCTCCCGTGTTGTTTTCAAAATGTACTGCTTTTCTGGAAGAATCACTTGTTTACTGTAGAGTGAAAATCGCCCTTATGGCTAATCCGGTAGTGTCAGTTTGTATATTAAGCCTTCTTTTGACTATGGTGTTCTTTGTAAAATCAGTATGCCTCAGTAAAGGGTCCGAACAGGACCGAAAGTACTCGGCTAACTCGCTTTTTCATTTTTTTCCTTCGTGGCAAAAAAACCTTTATTTATACATAGCATCACGTTTTATATACTTCATGGTCAAGTTATTCATATATATATATATATATATATATATATATATATATATATATATATATATATATATATATATATAGATATATATATATATATATATATATAGTAACTGGTATCTTCTTAGGCACGAAGATATAGTAATTCAGTTTGTATTCCACATAGGAAAATGAAAAAAGGTATATCTCAGAAAATGCCCAACAGTTTCGTCCTCCAATGGACCTTTTCTTGGAGCGTTTATTAAGGAAACGCTCCAAGAAGAGGTCCATTGGAGGACGAAACTGTTGGGCATTTTCTGAGATATACCTTTTTTCATTTTCCTATGTGGAATACAATTGAATATATATATATATATATATATATATATATATTATATATATATATATATATATATATATATGTACATACTATTCAGAAATTCCAAATATATAGAAATTCAGAGTTGGAGCGATACAAGACTTCTCGAAACCGTATTGGATTGGTGAGCAATGATTTGGCCCTGTGGTGACACCCATCACTGCCGTCAAAAGAGAGCGAGCGCGAGAGAGAGAGAACTATGAACAATTTCAGAAGCAGATGGAGGAGACTCGGACCATATAGACAATATGTTCCCTAAGGCAACGAAATAGATTAAGACAATTAACAGAACCAACGTTGGCTTAGCGGTGACCCAAGGCTTCACCTAAGGGGATAACTCCCAATACAGTGGTCCCACCCCTCCCCTTATTCGCGGGGAATATGTACCAGACCCAGCCTATTCTTTTAGTTAAAATTCAAGAAAAACCCACAAAAAAATTTTAAACCTGTTTTGTAGAATAGTTTTATCACAAAAAGTGCTATTTGATAAAATTGATAAAAAAAACCAGGAATTTGTGGATATTTCTTACACAAAAATAGTGCCAATAGGCAAATTTCCTGCGAATAATGGGGGGATATATTTTAGAGGGAAATCCGCGAATGCGTGAGTTCGCAAATCTGGAGAAGGCGAATACAGGGGCCCACTGTATGTATTTTGCAAATGTAACTTCTTTTGTCATTCATTACTTGATAAGGGTGGAAGTCAGTTGACCAAAATATAGTCCTTGGCTTAAACCAGAGTGTTTTAATAGCTCTTTTGTACCTGTGAAACATCCTGTTTCAAAAGAAGAAAATATTTATTGACATATAATATATATACACAGATTCGCCGATTTCTCTTGGGAACATTTTCCCACATTATTCGCGTTATTTTTCTATGAGAAATATCCACAAATTCCTGTTTTTTTTATCAATTTCATCATAAAATACACTTTTTGTGATAAAACTTAAAAAAACCAGGTATAAAAATTTTAGTTGGTTTTTCTTGAGTTTTAACTAACAAAATGGGAGGTTTACAGCATTTTTATAGGTGTTCCAACTATTTGCAGGTTCTAAACTATTCAGGGTGGGGTCTGGTAAGCATCCCCCACGAATGCAGAGGGACCACTGTTTATATATATATATATATATATATATATATATATATATATATATATATATATATATATATATATATATATAAACAGTGTGTTTGGATTAAGCAGCATATGTATTCAGTTAGAACAGCCCAGACTTCAAATGCACTGTTTATCCATCTGAGTGAAAAATCTCATTGTATTAATTGGGGTGATACCTCGGTAATTGCTAGATCTAATGATTATGTTTCAAGAAATTTACTGGAATTGGCAATTATACAAATCACTAATAAAAACAACCTAAATCTTAGTCTGGGAATGTACCATTTGGACCCATATATTTGTAAGATGTTTATGAAGGACCTCAAAATAAATGAACAACTAATAAATTAGTCCCACATGTATATAGTTATTAATTCTCTCTCCCCCTGTCTTTCTCTCTCTCTCTCTCTCTCTCTCTCTGGTTCGATATTCTCTCTCCCTCTTTCTCTTGCTCGATATATATATATATTTATATTTTCTTTCGTCTTTTCATTAATAATAATTTTTGTTGGGAAAATTTGTGTAAAAATTCATGATATTAAATTGTATATGCTCCCGTGTTGTTTTCAAAATGTACTGCTTTTCTGGAAGAATCACTTGTTACTATAGAGTGAAAATCGCCCTTATGACTAATCCGGTAGTGTCAGTTTGTATATTAAGCCTTCATTTGACTATGGTTGTTCTTTGTAAAATCAGTATGCCTCAGTAAAGGGTCCGAACAGGACCGAAAGTACTCGGCTAACTCGCTTTTTCATTTTTTTCCTTCGTGGCAAAAAAACCTTTATTTATACATAGCATCACGTTTTATATACTTCATGGTCAAGTTATTCATATATATATATATATATATATATATATATATATATATATATATATATATATATATATATATATATATATATATATATATATAGTACTGGTAATCTTCTTAGGCACGAAGATATAGTAATTCAGTTGTATTCCACATAGGAAAATGAAAAAAGGTATATCTCAGAAAATGCCCAACAGTTTCGTCCTCCAATGGACCTTTTCTTGGAGCGTTTATTAAGGAAACGCTCCAAGAAGAGGTCCATTGGAGGACGAAACTGTTGGGCATTTTCTGAGATATACCTTTTTTCATTTTCCTATGTGGAATACAACTGAATATATATATATATATATATATATATATATATATATATATATATATATATATATATATATGTACATACTATTCAGAAATTCCAAATATATAGAAATTCAGAGTCAGAGCGATACAAGACTTCTCGAAACCGTATTGGATTGGTGAGCAATGATTTGGCCCTGTGGTGACACCCATCACTGCCGTCAAAAGAGAGCGAGCGCGAGAGAGAGAGAACTATGAACAATTTCAGAAGCGGATGGAGGAGACTCGGACCATATAGACAATATGTTCCCTAAGGCAACGAAATAGATTAAGACAATTAACAGAACCAACGTTGGCTTAGCGGTGACCCAAGGCTTCACCTAAGGGGATAACTCCCAATACAGTGGTCCCACCCTTCCCCTTATTCGCGGGGAATATGTACCAGACCCAGCCTATTCTTTTAGTTAAAATTCAAGAAAAACCCACAAAAAATTTTTAAACCTGTTTTGTAGAATAGTTTTATCACAAAAAGTGCTATTTGATAAAATTGATAAAAAAAACCAGGAATTTGTGGATATTTCTTACACAAAAATAGTGCCAATAGGCAAATTTCCTGCGAATAATGGGGGGATATATTTTAGAGGGAAATCCGCGAATGCGTGAGTTCGCAAATCTGGAGAAGGCGAATACAGGGGCCCACTGTATGTATTTTGCAAATGTAACTTCTTTTGTCATTCATTACTTGATAAGGGTGGAAGTCAGTTGACCAAAATATAGTCCTTGGCTTAAACCAGAGTGTTTTAATAGCTCTTTTGTACCTGTGAAACATCCTGTTTCAAAAGAAGAAAATATTTATTGACATATAATATATATACACAGATTCGCCGATTTCTCTTGGGAACATTTTCCCACATTATTCGCGTTATTTTTCTATGAGAAATATCCACAAATTCCTGTTTTTTTTCATCAATTTCATCATAAAATACACTTTTTGTGATAAAACTTAAAAAAACCAGGTATAAAAATTTTAGTTGGTGTTTCTTGAGTTTTAACTAACAAAATGGGAGGTTTACAGCATTTTTATAGGGGTTCCAACTATTTGCAGGTTCTAACTATTCAGGGTGGGGTCTGGTAAGCATCCCCCACGAATACAGAGGGACCACTGTTTATATATATATATATATATATATATATATATATATATATATATATATACTATATATATATATATATATAAATATATATATATATATATATATATATATATATATATATATGTACGTATGATAGATTATATAGAGAATAGATATTAAATATATATATATAATATAGAATATATATACTATAATATATATCAATATAAATATATATAATATAAATAAAATATATAAATATATATACAGTGGTACCTTGAGATACGAGATTAATTCGTTCCGGAACCGGGCTCGGAACTCGAAAAACTCGTATCTCAAATCAATTTTTCCCATTTAAATTAACTGAAATGTATCTAATCCGTTCCAGACCTATGAAATATACCCCCAAACCACCGTAAATAATGAAGAAAACACACACATAAATGTAGAAATATAGTACAAAAAAATTATACAGTAATATATTTTAGTAATGAATAGAATTAAAGTAAAATAAAGAAAAGAAAAAGTTAATTTAATCTAACCTTGGTGACAGTCGCGTGCGGGCGGCTAAGAGCGAGTGACGGAGGGGGAGGGGTGGACGGCATAACATTAGTCCCGTTACGTAAACAGGAATTTTCCTAACAGAAAATGAAAAATGAACATTAAAATGTAAACTAAAACTAAAATTTAGCAATGAATAACAAAGTACGTAACACAACAAAAAGTTAAGAACACGTAATCTTACCTTGCTGACAGGCGACCGTGCGGC
>NC_087203.1:57881026-57923526 GCF_015104395.2 Macrobrachium nipponense | reverse complement strand
GCCCCATTCACTTTTACAGTATGTTAAGATGTCCACATAACGAAGCCAAATCATATCTGCAGGTTTGATGGGGTTTATAATTACCATTTCGAAATACTCCATATATAAGTTTGCTAACACGGGACTGAGCGGACTCCCCATACTGCCACCGAATTTTTGACAGTAAAAGTCATCTCCAAAGGAAAAGACATTATTAGTGACGCATGAAGCTAAACAAGAAGGTGAAAGTTCTCGATAGGTTAAAGGAGGGAAAATGTTTGCCACGGTTGGCCGTTATTTTAATATGAATGAAAGTACGGTGCTATACATTTAGAAGAAAGTGAAATAAGAAAGAGTGTAGGCATGAGCTACTTCGATACTGCAAAAACCGTGTCAACAATGAGCTAAAACAATCGTGAGAATGAAATCTGCACTGGTGTACTGGATAAAGGACTGCCGGAAGAACGTACCTCTTTACTCCAACATCATTCGCGAGAAAGCGCAACAACTCTGTCATCAGTTATCAGCTGCTACGGAAAGCAATGACGTACAGGCATAGGAAGGCGGTGATGTAGATGCACGGGAAGGCGATGAAGAAGGGGAATGATAGATAACCTTGCATCTGAAGAAGAAGAGGAGGAAGAGCTACAACTGGGGCCATCATCAGCTGTTCAAGGTTTTCAGGCAAGCAAAGGATGATTCCACTGGTTCCACCTAAAGCGTGTTCCTCTACATGGGGAAGCAGCATCTGTGGACAAAGAGGCGGCCGCAAAATATCCCGAGACCCAAGAAGATTCTGCAGGAGAAGGGCTACTATCCAGAACAGGTGTTCAATATGGATGAGACTGGCCTGTTCTGGAGGATGCCTTCCCAACATATTTAATGAAGGACAAAGCTAAAGCCTATGGATTCCAGGGACAGAAGGATAGGGTTACTCTCCTACTATATGCGAATGCAGCTTGCCTTATGCTGAAACCAGGCCTCATTGACAAGACTGCAAACCCCATGGGACTCAAGAATAAAAACAAGCATTGCTGCCTGTGTTCTGGATGCATAATCACAAGGCCTGGATCACCAAAGTCCTTACAGCGTACTGGTTCCATCAAAGCTTCATCTCAAGTCAGGCAATATAGTAAACTCCTGATATTCGCAGACTCACGTATTTGCGGATTTTTCTATGGACTAGTATATGTATACCCATTATTTGCAAAACATTTTCCTATTCGATGTATCTTTCACTGAAAAATATTAAGAAATGACTGTATTTTCATATTTTTAGACTAATGCACTTTTTGTGATAAAAAACTAAAATATTCAGGGATACATATTTTTCGAAGGTTTGTTTACCTATCAGAATAGGCAGTTCTAAGCAATTTTAGAGGAGTTATAAGTATTTGGGGGGGTCTAGTACACATCCCCTACGAATATGGGGGTCTACTATACCTGGGCGACTTAAACATGGAGTTCAAGTTGTTGCTGATTATGGATACTACTGGTGGCCACCCTCTCAATCTTTATTACAAGGGAGTCCAGCTAAGAGTTCCTCCATCCCAACACCACCTCTCTCCTCCAGCCTATGGACCAGGGCATGATCCGTGCCTTCAAGACACAGTACACTGGGAACTCCCTCCAACACCTTGTTGCTGCAATGGACCTTGACAGTAAATTTATGCTGAAAGAGAATTGGCATAAATTCACAACTGCCCTGTGTCTGTCCATCATCAACTGGTTGCTGAAGGACATGAAGAAAGACCCTGAATGCATGCTGGAGTAAGTTGCTGGATTGTGTCCATAATTTTACGGGCTTCTCTCCTGAGGAAATTCAGCATTCGGCCATTAATAAGTTGGCCCATTTGGCAAGGATTCTTGGTGGTGAAGGCTCTGATGATATCACTGAGGATGAAGTCAGCACAGCACCCTCATTGATACCTACTCTGACAGACCAGGATTTGGAAGACCTGATGAAGTCTGCCAGTGAGGAAGAACAAACGCCAGGTTCAGGAGAGGGACAGGACGAGGGCCTAACTTTGGAATGTCTGTCCCAAATTAGGAGAATGATCAAGGATAAGCAGGAGTTTGTTTCAACATGGGATCCTACGGAATGCTCTTTAAGTTTTCAAATATCCTTGATATTGGCATTGGAGCCCTATAATCAAGAGCTCATCACCATGAAGAAGCAACAACTGCCAATCATGATGTTCATCACAAGTATGAAGAAGGACCCTCCAAAGCTTCCTGAAACCCCTTAAGTAGTGCCTCCCAAATTACCTGAAGTAGTGGCCCTTGAATCGCCTGAAGAAGTGCCTCCCAAAGCATTCCTGAAGGTGAAGAGGCACCCTCAAAGATGTAGCTCCTCTGCTTAGCTGTGCAGTCATCTTCATCGCCATCCATTGGACTGCACAGCTGATTCATCACCATCGTCTTTAATCAACATTCACCACTGGTGAGTACCCTATTTATGTATGTTATACTAGTATGTATAAAACTTTCTTTACTGTTCATACATATTTTTGTTTCTCTCTCTCTCTCTCTCTCTCTAGTCTTTATATACATAAAAATGCTTCCCTTGTAAAAATATAATGGGACGGCTTAAATAGTAACTGTATGAAAGAAAATTTGCATGGCTGAATACTTGGGGGGGGGGGGGGACTGGATTATTTTCACACATACGTAACTAAGTCACACAGTACGTACATATATTTTTAACCATACAATTTTGAAGAATTACTTTCAAATGATATTAACATTATTTTAAATGATTAATGCAGTAATAGGATAATAGTTAAATGTATATTTGATAAAGGATGGTATTTTTAGGGATACTTTGTGTTAGAACTTTCAAGATAGGCAGTTATAAGATTGTTTACAGGAGTTCTAAGTATTCACGGATTCTAGGTATTTGTGGTTGGGGGGGGGGGTAGGGTCTGGTAGGCATCCTTCATGAATACAGGGGTCCACTGTACAGCCAACTATGAGGGGAAGACAACCACCGAAAAATTCCTTAAGCTGGACCAAGTAAAAGACTGAGAAAACATATGGAGCAATCCAATATCACACAAAAAACATTCAACACTGCTTCAGGAAGTCATGGCAGAGGAAATGGGGAGAATGAAACAAAGACTCACCAAGATCACGACAGACACTCAGACAGCAACTGAAAAAAATGCCCAACTAGAAAGCCCCAGGTCCTGATGAAGTCTATGGATACTGGCTCAAAAACTTCTCAAGGCCCTACAACCATTGCAAAACAACTCCAGCATTCTATCACAAACTACCATGCACCCAGATGGATGACCACAGGGAGAACTATCATCAGTGAAAGGCTATACAACTGCCTAGGTCCTAGGGGATACTAACACCAAACCCCACCAACAAAAGTTGCTAAAGGAAGTGTAAGGGAACAAAAGACCAGTTTCTGATAGACAAAATGGTAATGCAGAATAGTAAGAGAAGGAGAACCAACCTAAGCTAGCATGGCATAGATTAACTACAAGACAGCCTTTGACATGATACCAAACACATTGCTAATAGAATACCCGATAATAAATGGAGCACAGGAAAACACCATCAGTTTCCTAAAAAATACAAAGTGCAAGTGAAATACAGTACTTACAAGCTCTGGGGTAAAACCAGCAGAGGTTAACATCAGGAAAGGAATCTTTCAAGGCAACTCACTTTCCCCACTACTCTTCATAGTAGCCAACATTCCCGTGACATAAGTGCTGCAGAAGATGGACACTGGGTACTAACTCAAGAGAGGAGGCAACAGAATTATCCATCTGATGTCATAGATGACATCAAGCTGTAAAATAAAAGCACCAAGGAAATAGATACCCTAATCCAGATATCAAGGATTGTATCTGGGGACATCAGGATGTAGTTTGAAATAGAAAAATGCACCTTGGTTAACATATAAAAAGGGCAAAGGGGCAAGAACTGAAGAGATAAACCTACCCGATGGGAATATCATCAAACACATAGATGACACAGGCTACAAAAACCTGGGAATAATTGAAGAGGAGAGAAACATGATGAAAGCCATATACACATGGGCATTACCAGTAATCAGATACAGCACAGTAGTGGAGTGGACAAAAGGCTGAACTCCACAGCATAGTAAACCAAAAAACTAGGAAACACATGACAATACACAAAGCACTAAACCCAAGGGAAAGTACAGACAAACTAGTATACATAACACAAAAGGAAGGAGGGAGATGTTTACTATGCATAGAGGATTGCGTCAACATCGAGAGCAGAGCACTGGGGCAAAACCTGAAAACCAGTGAGGATAAGTGGTTAAAGATTGCATGGGTAGAAGGATTGATAAAAGCAGATGAAGACCCAGAAACTTACAGACAGAAGAATGAAAAACAGAACAGAGGAATGGCACAGCAAACCAATGCACAGACAGTACATGAGACAGACTAAAGAACTGGCCAGCAACGAATCATGGCAATGGCTATACCATATGCAGGAGGTGCAATATGAAATATGAGACCATAAACCACAGGAAGCAAATGTCTGGTGCTTGCACAGAACCAGTATTAAAGAAGCATGATTCAGTAGCAAAAGCCCTCCACTGGAGCCTGGGCAAGAACACCAGCTAGCTTGCAATAATAAGCGGTACGAACATCAACCTGAGCGAGTGATAGAAAACCATCAGGCAAAGATCCTCTGGGACTACGGTATCAGAGCAGATATGGTGATACGTGCCAATAGACCAAACTTGATGCTGACTGACAAAATCAAGAAGAACGTTACACTCATTGATGGCATAGTACCATGGGACACTGGAGTAGATGAGGAAGAAAGAGATAAAATTGTTAAGTATCAAGACCTGAAAATAGATATAAGGATATGGGATATGCCAGTGAAAATTGTACCCATAAACGATCCCAATATCCGTGAAAAGGAACCTTGAAAAACTAGATGCCAAAGTAGCTCCAAGACTCAAGCAGAAGAGCGTGCTATTAGAACCAGCACACACAGTGAGAAAAGTGCTGGAATCCTAAGAAGGCAGGATGCAACCTGGAATCACACACTACAAATACCACCCAGTCGAATAGGATGACTGAGAGACAAAAAAATAAATAAATAAAAATAATAATAATAATAGTTTGTTGCATATTGTTTTTAGTGCACTTCAACTAATATTCTAATCATTTTTAGTAAGTATCCTTATTTCAAGATCTTGATTTACCAAATTTGTTGAGCCTTTTGTTTAGATCATCTAATCTTCTTCCAGCTAAATATTTTTGTTTTATTTATTCTGATAGAAGATCAAACCATTTTGGTAGTCTATATGATGAGGTGGAAACTGGAGTCTGGCTTTTTCAGCAGTTATTTACATATTTCATAATAAAATTATTAGTTTCTTTGTGGTCGCCTAGATATTCAAAAGGATGCATTTTATTGTGTACAATTGGTATATTTCCTAGTCAGCTTTATGAGTGTTACAATGAGGAATGTTGAGTTGGATTGTTTTGTTAAAAGTGAAATTAAAATTTGAAAATGAACTCATGTGCTTCTGAGAATATATGTACTTGCTCTGCTGTCAGTGAGACAGCAAAAACTACTTGAACTAATCTGTTCTACAACATTTGCTGCAAGATTCAGTGATGTACAATTGTAATCTCAAGTTAAAGTGGTCCCATGAGATTACTTATTAATACTGTAATTACAAATTGGATGGATGGATTATGAATTTTAGGGACAAGCCCAAGCAAATTACTTTGTTATAATTTTCATTTGGTCAATTGTGCGTGTAGTAGATTGCAGTTTCTATGTTACCTTCTTCTGGTGTAGTCACTGGTAAATACTTGCCTGTGGATGGTACCATTTGCTTAAATTATACTAATGGTTCATGATTTTTGAGGAAATGCTCCACTTCTCCAATGTGTAATCTGGACTGAATACCATATACTTTCCACTGCATTATACGTATAACTATTGAATGGCTTTGTAAGATAAGGTGAGATTTTCATGATTTACAAGATATGTTATACCATTTATCTTATTAGTGAATATTTCTCTATGAAAAACACCGTGAATAGGCGAATTTTCCTCGAACAATGTGGATATATGTTCCACTGAATAATCTGCAAAACTGGAACCACAAATAGGCGAGGGTTCACTGTACTTGCTTTTCTTGTGAAAAAACTAATAAAATACTCAAGTATAAGCATTTTTTAGAGTTTTTTATGTTTTAACTATCAAAATAGGCAGTTATAAGCAATTTTTAGGGGGGTGGGGGTCAAGTATTCGTGGATTTTAGCTATTCGTAGTGGGTTGTGGTATGCATCCTCTGCAAAAAGCAGGGTTTCACTGTACTGCATTACTTATGCATGTGTCATTTCCTGTTCCTGTCTGTGGTTTTATAGCATTAATTTTTTTATCGTAAGTACTAGTGATGGTTGATCATATTGGTCGTTAGTTTCTTTTTCTTTTGGTATATCTTTTTTTTTTTTGAAGTGGATCCTCTAATGAATGGTTTATTATTTGAGATTCTGATGGACTAATTTTATTTGTTTCTCGATACCAGTCATCACATTTATTTCTTATTTTGGTTTGATGAATTAGTTTCACTATACAGTGAACCCCACGTATCCGTGCACTCCCTATTCGCGGACTCACGTATTCGCAGATTTCTCTCGGGAACATATACTACCCTTATTATTTGCGGAAAATTCGCCTATTCGCCTTATTTTTCTACAAGAAATACCCACAGTTTCCTGTTTTTTTTTTTTTTATCAAATTCATCATAAAATGTATTTTTATATATTAAAACTACTAAAAAACCTGGTATACAAATTTTTAGTGGTGTTTTCTTGATTTTTACCTAACAAAATAGGCAGTTTTAAGCATTTTTGTAGGGGTTTCAACTATTCGCGCACGGGGGTGTCTGGTACCTATTCCTCGTGAAAACGAGGGGAACACCGTAGTCTTCAGTATTTTGTTCCTTATTTTATGGGGAGCTCTTTCTAATGCTATTCTCTTATTATCTTGAAGTTCAGAAACACTGAATCGAGTGTTTTCCCCTTAACTCTTATCTGATGTCATCGTCAATTTCCTCAACTTCCATTTGCAATATTTTATCATGTGTTTGAGTCCTTAATGTTACATTCTTTTTGGATTGTATTTTTTTCAACTACTCTTTAATATCTTTTATCACAAAACTTTTTGCTATCATGCTATCATTAAACCCTTTTAAGCCACTATTAAACTCACCAGCCTCACCTGTCTGACCAGCTCCAAACCCAATGAGAAGTTAACATCCATACAATAGCACTTCCTGTTGCCAGTTGCCAGTTAAGTCAATGCAAAACAATATTTGGTTATGCTATATGGAGAAATAAAATACACCTGAAACGCACAAGATCATGCATTATCCCGAAATGATAGGTAATAAGGAGAGGAGGAAGACCTGCGCAGAATGGGAACATCTGCAAATGAATAGACATAAGGGGTATCTGAAATTTGATCTTAACATGAGAAAAAATGTAGGGCAAAAACAGTTCCTAAACAGACAGATGTGGAACTGTCAGCTACAGCAGAAACATAACAGCCTAATAAGAAACAGAGTTTAAAGAGAGAGAAGATATATTAGTATAAGCGAGGAGTGACTGACAAAGCTTTACTCCTGGTTCTGTTTAACATCTGAAATATAAAGAGCAATTACTTGATATTCCTCAGAAATCTATAGGGAGAACAAGCAGACATACGCAAGAGAAGATGGGAGATCACACATTGATCTTGCTGTATGGAATCTGTACTGGTTATCAAAGGGAAGGTCATGAGGTTACAACAATGGAAAACCAGCTGGATGGTTGATACTGGTCACCCTTAATACAAAAAGGCTGAATAAATGAGAGTTCATGTGATATGAGGATACATACACATAATTACAATGATGAGAAAAATATGAGAGGATACAAGGGTGAGCTCATCTGCAAGAACTGAGAAACCTATACTGTATACAAAATTTGCATAATGAAATTTTATGAGAAAATAGGTTTAGTGAAATGTTCACTTGCAAAAATCACTGAACTTTACTTATCCACCAGTTTTACAATCAGATGGGAATTACGTTGTGACTCCTTACAACAGATTTAATGAGAACCTAATAGAATCACAAAACTTAAGTAACATGATTCGATTAAGATCCTAAAATTTTACTAAAATACCAAAGACAAATACCACATAACAATGCAATCATACTTCCTGAGTTTAGAAACCAGCAAATATTTAAATAAACACTTAGCCCTTAAACGCCGAAGCGGTAAAAAAAAAATTGTCTCCCGTGTGCCGGAGGTGTTTCAGAGTGAACGCGGAAGCGGAAAAAATATTTTTTTCAAAAAATCACAGCGCGCTTAGTTTTCAAGATTAAGAATTCATTTTTGGCTCCTTTTTTTGTCATTGCCTGAAGTTTAGTATGCAACCATCATAAATGAAATAATTATCATTATCTATATAAAATAATGCGATATATAATAGCGCAAAAATGAAATTTCATATATAATTGTATTCAAATCGTGCTGTGCGCAAAACGGTTAAAGGTAACAAGTTACTTTTTTTTTGTTGTAATGTACACTAAATTGCGATCATTTTGGTATATAACACATTGTAAAACAATAAAAGCAACCAGAGAAAATATATCACAAAATAATGCATGAATTCGTAACGCGCGGACGTAAACAAATATTTTTTTCAAAAATTCACCATAAATCTAAATATTGTCTTAGAGACGTCCAATTTCTTTCAAAATGAAGACAAATGATTGAATATTACTATACTGTAAGAGTATTAGCTTACAATTGCAGTTTTCGACCATATCTGACGAGTTAAAGTTGACCGAATGTCAAATTTTTTTATATATATATTTTTTATATGCAATTATTTTGGAAATAAAAGCTACAACCTTCAAATATTTTTTGTTTTATTCTGCATGAAATTGCGCACATTTTCATATATAAAACTCTATGAAATGCCTAATATGAAATGGAGCAAATATTCCGAGAATGGGACATACGCATTTCGGAGATTTGTGTCGGAGAATCGGCGCGGACGGAAGGAAAGATTTTTTTTTAAATTCACCATAAATCTAAATATTTTGCTAGACTTTGAATTTGTTTCAAGATGAAGATAAATGACTGAATATTACTAGACTGTAAGAGTTTTAGCTTACAATTGCGTTTTTCGACCATTTCGGTAGAGTCAAATTTGACCAAACCTGGTTTTTTTTTCTATTTATCGTGATTTATATGCAAATATTTCCAAAATAAGAAAAGCTACAACCTTCAATTATTTTTAGTTGTATTCTACATGAAATTGCGCACATTTTCATATATAAAACTTTATGTAACAGCTAATTTAAAATGGTGCAAACATTACCACAATCGCACGTATGATTTTTTCGGAAGAGTTACCGCGCGGACGTAAAGAAAATGTTATTTTTTTCATAAATTCACCATAAATAGAAATATTGTGCTAGAGACTTCCAATTTGTGGCAAAATGAAGGTAAATGCTTGAATATTATTAGAATATAAGCGTTTTACCTTACAATTGCGTTTTTTTACCATTTCGGTAGAGTCAAATTCGACCAAAGGTTGAAATTTTGGCAATTATCGTTATTTATATGAAAATATCTCAAAACTGATAAAAGCTACAATCATGAGTATTTTATTGTTGTATTCCACATAAAAATGTGCACATTTTCATATACTATAATACTTCATGTAACGGCTAATTTACAATGGTACAAAAATTATGTCAAAGTGACAAAATAATTTCCGAGATGTGTCACAGATACTTTTTAGTGCGGCAAGAAAGAAATTCGCGCTTGCGCGCCTGCGTAATGATTGTAAACAAAACAACACCTTGATCCGTGAACTCCCAGCATCCCCCAAGGCGCGTGATTCAAAAGTTTTAGGCTGGTAGGCCTATAAGTATTTTTCCGCGAATTTAAAAAAAAACTTTTGTAAGTCGACGTAAAATACGTCCAGTCGGCACACGAGAGACAAAAAATGTCGATGTAAAATACGTCCAGTCAGCAGTAAAGGGTTAATAAAGATAATTTAAAAGTGTTTATAAAAATCAGAAAGATCTCCATATAAATGTTTATTAAACCACAAAGGCCTCCATATTATCTAGGGCTAACATCTCATCTGAACACAATCTTTTACAAATTATCCTTGTCAGACAATAAAAGTGCTCTCTCAATGATACATGGAATCTTTTTCATTTTTGTCAGTTAAAATTTATGGTAATAAAAATCCTCCATGTACACTACTGTTAAATATTCCTTGGCACAATAGTAAATATACTTTGATTTATTTTATTTAACAGTCCTACAAAAGACAACTGCACCACATTTTCCTGGGTATCTGATTGCCATGAACATCAAACACAAGTTTCAAATAAAGAAGAATTAGCCTTTCCGTTGAATTTCCTCAACAATATTGTCTACAGTTTGCATATCGTCTTTCAGCACACCTACAACAGCCTGAAGGGCATCCTGTTGCTTTGCAATATATAGTGTTATGTCCTTTTCTTTGTCCCCAACCAAACCATAGCGTGGATTTCCTCTCGAGTTCCCTGGTTTGACAGACATCTGTGCCATGAGCTCATTCAGGCAGCCCTGGAACAAAAAAATTCGGTCAAAATGACATAACTAAGCCAAGCAATATGGGCCTCCCCTCTATTATCACATCTGGTGGAAGGTTACCACTTTTAGCATTTCGAACAGAACACATGATTGATACCTCTAAAAAGTTCTTGGTATTAGCCCTTTGGTTTTTAGCTTTAATGCTCTCTGCCTTTTAATTTTCATTTGGTCACTTTGGTCTCTTCCACTCTACCTGTCCAGATTCTTTGAGTTCACCTTTCACATAATTTAAAGACAAACCTTTTAGATGAGTCCCTTCAAGAGCCTACAAATGTTCCTGTGTGATTTAGTTGATCTAAATACAGATACACTGACCTTGCAATATACACATCTTAAGTTCCATAAGTTCAAAAATAAAGTAAACTAAAGATCCTACATTAAAGACAAAAAATTTAAAACAATACACGGTTGATGCAGGCGCATCTCGCTGTCTATATTGCTTTTTTATCTTGTATGCACTAAACCATATTGCAATAATGCAGGAATGCAATCTTAAATTCACCTCACCGAACACAAAAAAGATGACCTAAAATAACCACAATATCAATATAATTGGAGAACAATGACAGAGCAATTACTTAATTGATAACCACAAGGATGTTATCAGTGGGTAAGGCTTATATGCTTACTTGATGGGGCTAAGTTCATTCATCACTCGTAATCCTTTCAGGTGGGAATAGGTATTGTGTATCTGACATTCAAAAATATTTTTTGGAAACATAAAATGTTAAAAGGTATTTATTTGTAAACTGACAAATTTTTAATTAATTTATATTTTTCTTAACTACACTGCGGTCTTAACGTAAGGGAAAATTCTCTAGTGCCTGCTGGAGTCTGCAGGAGAGAGAGAGAGAGAGAGAGAGAGTAAAGGAAAATTCTCTAGTGCCTGCTGGAGTCTGCAGGGAGAGGAGAGAGAGAGAGAGAGAGAGAGAGAGAGAGAGAGAGAGAGAGAGAGAGAGAGAGAGAGAGAGAGAGAGAGAGAGAAACGGTATCAACAAGAGTTAGCCAAGATGGTGGAAAACAGGAGGGCACAGCTGACCTCCCTTAACTCATCCCAGCAACAATGCATGTTTCCTTTAGCCCAGGTAACTAAATGTGTGTTGGCTTGAATTGGGCAATAAATGTTAAGACTACAGGTTTGCTTGTGATGGAAAATACAAACTGATTTCAAATTTGTCATTTGTTCATTTACAGAACGAACCTTTGGTCTTAACATAAGGGAAACTTAATCTTGGAGGGAGGATAGTGAAAGCCTCAGAACTGCCCCGAGGTTCAGTGTACCTGGGATCACTTCCTAGCCAAAGTAGGGCACAGGAAGGAGCCATATACCTCTAATCTGTTAAGTATAAGGTTATTCAGCAGCCAGCAACCAGATATCTGGGTTAAGAGACAATGTGAACTCCTGTTATGTTGTGTCTTGTAGGAATACGTATAAGGAACCTGTGATTGTCAGAGACATCAAAGCTTGTTAGCCACCAACCTTGATTGTTGCTATTTCCTCTCTCCTCCTGTAACAGAGGGAGGGACTTGCTTCCATATACTGTATATAGTTTGTACCGTGTAAAAACAATAAAAAACCACTATTCGCGGATTTTTCTCTGGACCATATCTACCCATTATTTGCGGTGAATTCGCCTATTTGCGGGATTTTCCGATGATAAATAATCACTAATTAGTGTATTTTGATCTTATTTTCATGCCTAAATACATTTTATGATACAAAAATGATTTACTAATTTTAAAATATTAATATTGATCAAATCTGTATTAGTAAGTTTAATAAGATTAAATGATATCACATAATAATAATAATTCTCTCTCTCTCTCTCTCTCTTACAGAGATGTATGTTTTTTGTATGATAAATGATTTACTAATTTTCAAATATTAATCTCTCTCTCTCTCTCTCTCTCTCTCTCTCTCTCTCTCTCTCTCTCTCTCTCTCTCTCTCTTCTCTCTCTCTCTCTCTCTCTTACAGAGATGTATGTTTTTTGGATGATAAATGATTTACTAATTTTCAAATATCAATATTAATGTAAACAGCAATAATATAAATTCATTAAAGAAAATACTAAAGTGAATTAGCAAGATTTTAGTTTATAAATAAAAAAAATATGTAAGAATGAAAGAAAATGCATTTTACCCCGTGTCTTGTCTTTGAACTCCACGCAAGCCAAGCTGAGTTGGCTGGGGTCCAACAACTGTGTTGCTCACTCAGGATCATGTAAATTCTCTCTCTCTCTCTCTCTCTCTCTCTCTCTCTCTCTCTCTCTCTCTCTCTCTCTCTCTCTCTTTTACTGAGATGAGAGAATTTCTATGGTACATGTGTGTTTATTAATATTTTTGCAAAATAATAATAGTAATATAACTAATTTCAAAATTCATATGTGATAGTATTTTAAGAGTACAATAATCTATCCATTTCAGTCTTTTAAATAAGGCTAACCATCTCTCTCTCTCTCTCTCTCTCTCTCTCTCTCTCTCTCTCTCTCTTTCCACATGAGATACTAGTATGTCCTAGTGGTAACTCTCGCCCTCTGTTTGAGCTGGAAATGTATGTACAGGCAGTCCCTGGGTTACGACGGGTTCGGCTTACAATGTTCCGAGGTTAAGGCGCTTTTAATTATATTCATCAGAATAGTTTATTTCCAGGGTTACGACGCATGTTACAAGGTTACGATGCCTACAGCGCTCATCTGGCAGAAGAAATATGACATCAAAAATCCAAAAACATCAATATTTGAATTTTTTTTTGATGAAATATCAATAAGGATGCAGTTTACATAGTTCTGAATGCATCCAAAGCATTAAAAGTAAGGTTTTCTTAGGATTTTTGATGATGTTCCATCTCAAGAACGGAACCCCCGTCGTAACCCGGGTACTGCCTGTATAAGTATATCTTTACGGACATTACTACATTTTATGGCAAAATAATAATAATAGTTTACAAATAATATTACGTTTAATGAGATTAAACAGTAACAATAACATTCTCTCTCTCTTTCTCTCTCTCTCATGTATATTTATTTGTTTTGTAGTGTAAATAAATGATTAACCTTTTAACTAATTTTCAAATATTAATAAGATTAATTAAAAATAGCGATTCCCAGTCTTTTTATCCACTTGGAGGAAGGTAGGCGGAGGAGTAAATGACAGCTTGATATACGAATTGGCGGAGGGAAAGGAGTAGAGTTATTCTCTCTCTCTCTCTCTCTCTCTATTATTATTCTCTATGTCTCAGAAATAATTCATAATCTTACTCTTGACGGCCAAATACATGATGTTGCCATTCAATGCTCTCTCTCTCTCTCTCTCTCTCTCTGTTATTGGCTGTATGTATATATTTTTAATGGTAAGATTGATTGATTGATTGATGCAAAAAAAGTACCATGGCGTCCCAACAACTTAGGTCATAGACGCCGGAAATATACCGTTATGTAATTAAAAATTAAATAGATAATAAATAAGTAAAAAAATTAAAAATGTTCTTATATACACTTAAGTTTCAAGTATGATATAATTTATACTTTACTACAAAAAGTTATAACTTGTAGGAAGCCTGCTTCCTCCACAAACCTAAAAATATCACTCGCCTGACTAATAATATTCCTTCCAAGTACCCTGGAGAGAAGGTATTCACCTTCCTCATTACGGCACTCGGAGAGGAAACGCTCTCTTATGTACTGAAGACTGGGACATTCGACCAGCAAGTGTCGCACAGTCAGAGGAACTAGGCAGTCATCACAGAATGGCTGGGGATGTCCAGCCATTAAATAACCATGTGTTAGGTGTTTGTGGCCAATTCTTAACTGGCAAAGGGCCGTTTCTCATCTCGACATTTTGCTATAATTAAAAGGAATTGCCGATCTCGTAATTTCCAACATCTTTTGATTGCTTTCTACTAAATTTTCCCATATATTTTGCCATTTCTCTCTGGCTTTTTTTTTTGTATGTAAGGGAAAAAATCTCTAAATAGTAATGCAATATTTCTTTGTGGACCATCATGAATTGCCCTTTTCGCTAGCTTATCAGCCTTTTCGTTTCCAGCTACTCCTGTGTGTGCTGGTATCCAACAGAAGTTTACGGTTTTCCTTTTTCAGTTGACTAAAAACAACCATTCTAAAATCTCTAAAATCAGAGGATGTTTTCAATAAAAATTCATGGCTTGAATCGCACTTAGAGAATCTGTGAAAATAGTAAAACTGTTATCTTCACAAAGTAAAATTTTCTTAATTGAAACTAAAATGGCATATAACTCAGCTGTAAAAATAGAGCAACAATTAGGTAATGATCCGCAGAGTTCAAAATTTGGAAAAACTGCTCCATAGCCAACACCAGTATCAGATTTGGAACCATCAGTATAGTATATACAGATAACACTTTCATGCTGAGATGCATGCTCTAAAAAAGTAAGTCGCATCACTTCCTCTGATATATTCTTCTTGGATGAATTAAAGTAGTTACAATATGTAAGATAAGGTAGCTTCCAAGGTGGGATTACTGAAAACTTGAAAGACAGAACACGAGTAATGGTTATGTTTAAATTGGTCATGATTTCCTGTGCTCTGAAGGCAAATGGGTGTGGTATTTTTGAATGGTCTCTAAAATAAGGAAAATATCTTCAATTTCTGGCTGCAATGCTAGCTAAAGAATTTGGAAGTCTCTGGAACCTAATCCAACTTCGCACCAGCAAAGTCTGGAAATGGAGATCCAGAGGAAGCTCTCCAGCATCCACTAACATACTTTCAATGGGAGAAGATCTGAAAGCTCCTGTAGAAATCCGAATGCCTGCATGATGAACAGAATAAAGAGCTTTTAATTTATACAAAGGGGCAGATGTGAACACTTCGCAACCATAAACTAACTTTGGTAAAATAATAGCTTTGTATAATCTGAGGAGCTGTGTTCGGTCAGCACCCCATGAAGTATGAGATAATACTCATAACCCTTAAACGCCGATTGGACGTATTATACGTCAACATAAATTGTCTGTTGCATGCTGGGAGCTCACAGATCAAGGCGTTGTTTTGTTTACAATTGTTACCCAGGCGCGCAAGGGTGAATTTCTTTCTTCTCGCACTAAAAAACATCAGCGACACATCTCAGAAATTATTTCGTCACTTTGACATAATTTTTGCACCATTTATATTAGCTGTTACATGGAGTATTATATATGAAAATGTGCACAATTTTATGTAGAATACAACTAAAAACCACTCATGGTTGTAGCTTTCATCAGTTTTGAAATATTTTTATATAAATAACAATAAGTGCCAAAATTTCAACCTTCGGTCAACTTTGACTACCGAAATGGTCGAAAAACGTAACTGTAAGCTAAAACTCTTATATTCTAGTAATATTTAATCATTTACCTTTATTTTGCAACAAATTGGAAGTCTCTAGCACAATATTTCGATTTATGGTGAAGTTATGAAAAAAACTTTTTCCTTACGTCGGCGAGGTAACTCTTCCGAAAAAATCATAAATTTTTTAGTCCGATTGTCGTAATGTTTTCAAATTCTAATTTCAATTTTAACAAAACAATCTAACTAACCATTCCTCATTGTAACACTCATAAAGCTGACTAGGAAATATACCATTTGCACACAATAAAATGCATCCTTTTGAATATCTTGGCGACCACAAAGAAACTAATAATTTTATTATGAAATATGTAAATAACAACAACAACATGTCCCACCATGAAACAGGTTTGCGTACAAAATTACCAGACATTCTTGGGATTGATTGGAGGCCTGGTACAAATAACGTAGTATTAATAATTTCAATAGCATCATCTATTATTGGAAATTCTTCTGCCGTAGCATCAACAGAACTTTTTTCAGTAGAAATATGCCATTTGGCTTTTCCTATATTCCATTTTGGTAGTCTAGATACTGGAGGACTTTGGGCAAGACTAATAATAATTGGGAAGTGGTCACTGGTATAACGATCATCCATTACCTCCCAACTAAAGTCAATAATTGAATCTTCACTGCATATTGACAAATCGATTGCCGATAAAGTTCCAGTTTGTACGTGGAAATGGGTTGGTTCTCCAGTATTTAATATCCCTACACTTAAGTCATCAATTATTGAGGATAGATGGTTTCCTCTTTGGTTGCTGACTATATCACCCCACACGGGGTCTCGAGCATTCATATCACCTAATACCAGATATGGTGTAGGTAGCTGGTTAACCAGTGAAGTAAAGTCTTCACTAGGAAAGGCAATACCAGGTGGTAAATACACACAGCATATGGTGTATTTTCGTTCTAAAAATACTTGTATAGCTACTGCTTGCAAGTTAGTTTGTACGTATTTGAAAACTGGTATGTGGGATGTCACTGCAGATCATAAGTAGTGCACCCCCAGAATATTTTCTGAATGGTATGGAGAAAATTCCTTTGGACAGGGAATGTTATGATTGCCCCGCATAGTTTCTTGAAGTGCGACACAAATTGGATTGAAGTCATGAATTAGTACTTTTAATTCTTCCCATTTACTTCTAAGTCCCTGACAATTCCAGTGAATGATGGATGAAACTTTGTTATATTTTGGGTCCTCTGACATTGAGGTGCCTTTGGATTAGTTTTGGGGATCTTTTGTCCAGAGATTGGGATGATTTCTTGGAATCTCCCAATTTTTTTTTAGTGGGGAAGAGAACTGGTGGAGACTCATCTTTTGTTGAGGAGTCCTTTCCCATATATGAAGATTTTAAGGGGTGGTGCCCAGTCTTTAAAATGACAGATGGGCTGCAAGAATTTGAAGGAGGAGCTGCTGGCTCCTCTGTTTTAGGTGGTGGGCTTTTAATGGGGTCTCCAGAAAGAGGAGCTGCTGGCTCCTCTGTCTTAGGTGAAATGTTTTTATTGGAGTCTCCAGAAAGAAGTAATGGAGTGGCTAATAGCTCCTCAGAGGTATATGGTAAGGCTGCCATTGGAACCTCTAAGGTTGATGTTGGAGATGGACTCAAAGGTCCATCTAGGGTGGAGGAACTTTGTTCCTCTTGAGAAGACAATGGATCCGAGATGACTGTCTTAAAGCTGTCTACTCTAGAGTTTAGGCTTTTACTATTAGGAAGTATAATACAATCATCACTTCGAGATCTCTTGTTCAATTGAGTTCTGGGATTTGAATTGTTATTTGATGAATTGTTTTGCATTTCTCTTCTTTTGGTGACTGCAGCAAAGGTGCGAATTCCTGGGTTAAAGCTGCTTGCTACCTTCTTTTTTGCTTCAAAGAAACTAATACGTTCTTTGGTCTTGACAGCCATTGTTTCTTTCAAAGAGATATCTCTCGCATTTTTTATCTGATGCTGGATGTTCTCCTCCACAGTTCACACATTTTGGAGCATTGCTACATGGTCAATGCAATTCCTGTCCACAGTTTACATATATTTCAACCTCACCCTTTGCTTTCCTATGGCAAGATGTATTTACATGGCCATACATTTGGCAGTGAAAACATCGCCTAGGTGAAGGAATATATGGCCTAACTTTAAATTGATATCAAGCCACTGAAAGCATCTCTGGGAGTTTCAAGGAATTAAATGTTAGAATTAATAAAGGCTGTGGACAGAGTATTCCATTTTCTTTTTTCATTATTCTCTTGACCTCTGTAACATTTTGATCTTTTAATTCTTTTAATAACTTCTCAGAAAATTTCATTAGAGCTTTCAAGAAAATGACACCTCTGCTCTGGTTATAAGTTTTATGAGGCTCACATTTAATCTTGTTACCACTAATTATTTCAATTTCTTTCAACTTGCTGCTTTCAGATGGTGACTGTATCTCTATCAATAATTGCCCTTTGCCTAAGGAGGAAATTTTAGGCTTTCTGCCTAAACATGTAACTATTTCTCTATATATTTCAAAAATATCTGAATCTTCTATATTGCCTTCTTCTAAGGACAAAGTTAAAAATTTATCATATGCAGCAGGCTCAAACACACCTGGCATCACTTCAATTGACCTAAGCTTCCTATTTTTTTCCTTGTTTAGATTTTTCCTCCTTAACCCAAAACTATACTGGTTTGGGTTAGAAGGAGTATAAGGGGCCATTGTTACCAAACTAGATCCCTTTCCAAGAGGCTGTACCATATTGTCCTTTTCCGAGCAAGAGGTTGTCATTGGTGTTTGGGAGGGGTTTATATGGTTTGCCATAAAACGAGGATAATTAATTTCGTCCAGGCTGGGGTACCTCTCACCAAGGAGGCCCAACTGGGGGAGGAGCAAAACTGTCACACACAGAGGTAACTGCCCTGGGACCCTCACCTGGATATATGCCACACCCACATTGCTTAAGGGTCGTCAGTCCGTCGGGATCAGACCCAGCACTGTGGGTATGGCTTGACATAAAAATTTCCCCTCGCTCGACCACGTCAGGTACTTTACTTTTACGGGTGGAGTGGCATGCCGTCCAATTCCACCCTCCATCTAGTTAGAAGGGCAGTCAATTCAGTAATCCAATAGCATGCCAAGATCATCAACGAAAGAAGAAGAAGGGAAGGGGAAAATTTATAGGAGGAGGAGTAAAGGAGTTAAAGGTCCCAATGTTTAGCTAAAACCACAGCAGGGAGAGTAGGTTTAAGAGAACATACTCTCTCTGCTTGCAGTGGATTCCTAAGCTCCCCACCTCGTCAAGGAGTTGGGATCAGGGGGTTTTTAATGGTAAAATGTTTAACCCTCTTACGCCGAAGCGGTAAAAAAAAAAATTGTCTCCCGTGTGCCGGAGGTGTTTCAGAGTGAGCGCGGAAGCGGAAAAAATATTTTTTTCAAAAAATCACAGCGCGCTTAGTTTTCAAGATTAAGAGTTCATTTTTTGCTCCTTTTTTTGTCATTGCCTGAAGTTTAGTATGCAACCATCAGAAATGAAAAATTTATCATTATCATATATAAATAATGCGATATATGATAGCGCAAAAATGAAATTTCATATATAATTGTATTCAAATCGCGCTGTGCGCAAAACGGTTAAAGGGAACAAGTTACTTTTTTTCGTTGTAATGTACACTAAATTGCGATCATTTTGGTATATAACACATTGTAAAACAATAAAAGCAACACAGAGAAAATATTATCACAAAATAATGCATGAATTCGTAACGTGCGGACGTAAACAAATATTTTTTTCAAAAATTCACCATAAATCTAAATATTGTCCTAGAGACGTCCAATTTCTTTCAAAATGAAGACAAATGATTGAATATTACTGTACTGTAAGAGTATTAGCTTACAATTGCAGTTTTCGACCATATCTCACGAGTTAAAGTTGACCGAATGTCAAATTTTTTTATGTATATATATTTTTTATATGCAATTATTTCGGAAATTAGAAAAGCTACCACCTTCAAATATTTTTCGTTTTATTCTACATGAAATTGCGCACATTTTCATATATAAAACTCTATGAAATGCCTAATATGAAATGGAGCAAATATTCCGAGAATGGGACGTACGCATTTCGGAGATTTGTGGCGGAGAATCCGCCCGCGCGGTAGGGAAAGAAAGATTTTTTTTAAATTCACCATAAATCTAAATATTTTGCTATAGACTTCGAATTTGTTTCAAGATGAAGATAAATGACTGAATATTACTAAACTGTAAGAGTTTTAGCTTACAATTGCGTTTTTCGACCATTTTGGTAGTCAAAGTTGACCGAACGTAGTTTTTTTTCTATTTATCGATTTATATGCAAATATTTTCCAAAATGAGAAAAGCTACAACCTTCAATATTTTAGTTGTATTCTACATGAAATTGCGCACATTTTCATATATAAAACTTTATGTAACGGCTAATTTAAAATGGTGCAAACATTACCACAATCGCACGTATGATTTTTTCGGAAGAGTTACCGCGCGGACGTAAAGAAAATGTTATTTTTTTCATAAATTCACTATAAATCGAAATATTGTGCTAGAGACTTCCAATTTGTTGCAAAATCAAGATAAATGATTGAATATTACTACAATATAAGCGTTTTAGCTTACAATTGCGTTTTTCGACCATGTCGGTAGAGTCAAAGTTGACTGAAGGTTGAAATTTTGGCAATTATCGTTATTTATATGAAAATATCTCACAACTGATAAAAGCTACACCCATGGGTTGTTTTTAGTTGTATTGTGCATGAAATTGTGCACAGTTTCTATATATAAACTTTATATAACGGCTAATTTTAAAATGGTGCAAACATTACCACAATCGCATGTATGATTTTTTTCGGAAGAGTTACCGCACGGACGTAAGGAAAAAGTTTTTTTTCATAAATTCACCATAAATCGGAAATATTTGTGCTAGAGACTTCCAATTAGTTGCAAAATTAAGGTAAATGATTGAATATTACTAAAATATAAGAGTTTTAGCTTACAATTGCGTTTTTCGACCATTTCCGTAGAGTCAAAGTTGACCGAAGGTTGAAATTTTGGCAATTATTGTTATTTATATGAAAATATCTCAAAACTGATAAAAGCTACAATCATGAGTATTTTATTGTTGTATTCTACATAAAAATGCGCACATTTTCATATATAATACTTCATGTAACGGCTAATTTACAATGGTACAAAAATTATGTCAAAGTGACAAAATAATTTCCGAGATGTGTCACAGATACTTTTTAGTGCGGCAAGAAAGAAATTCGCGCTTGCGCGCTTGTGTAACGATTGTAAACAAAACAACACCTTGATCCGTGAACTCCCAGCATCCCCCAAGGGCGCGTGACTCAAAAGTTTTAGGCTGGTAGGCCTATATATATTTTTCCGCGAATTTTAAAAAAAACCTTTTGTAAGTCGACGTAAAATACGTCCAGTCGGGGGCACAGGGCGTGGGAGACAAAAAATGTCAACGTAAAATACGTCCAGTCGGCGTAAGAGGGTTAAGATGACTTTGAAATGATATTAATAATATAACCTCAAAGATTAATGCAGTAATAGGTTAGTAATTTTAGGTATATTTCAAGTAGAATGTTATTAAAGGTATACATTTGGTATCTGAACTTTCAAGATAGGCAGTTATAAGCATTTTTAGAGGTGGTTTTAACTATTCGCGGGTTTTAACTATTCACGGGGGTGTCTGGTACACATCCCCCGCGAATACGGGGGAACACTGTAAATATATATATATGTATATACAGGCGGTCCCCGGGTTACGACGGGGGTTCCGTTCTTAAGAACGCGTCGTAACCCGAAAATCGTCGTAAGCCGGAACGACGTTCTTGAAACATGTCCACAGGGAAAATTTCACTACTAATTTGCAATTTTTCTTAGGGCCGTATCTCTAAAATTATCACTAATTTACTTTTTTCATGTGCAACACTGTATTCACAAATTACTGTATATTTTCATTAAAATACAAGAGAGAGAGAGAGAGAGAGAGAAATAACTCCTTAACGGTTTCAATAGATTGAAATGAATGTCTGTAGGCAACTTTTTCCCCCTCCCATATAAATACATATATTTCTCCAGAGAAGAGAGACAGAGAGGACTGTGCAGTTATTTTTGTCTGTCTATCAAATTCTTTTGCTGAGAGCGAGAGAGATAAAAGGAAGAAATAGAAACACCAAATGTATGACAAGTATCTTGTGGAGAGAGAGAGAGAGAGAGAGAGAGAGAGAGAGAGAGAGAGAGAGAGAGAGAGAGAGAGAGAGAGTTGTCCTTACAGTATTTAAAAGAGAGAAATGGAATGATTATTGTATTTAAAATACTCAGATATGAATTTTGTACTTATAGTATTATTATTGGAAAATATTAATGATAAACTTATTACATACACGTCCGATGAAAACTGATCTCAACTCAGTAAGAGAGAGAGAGAGAGAGAGAGAGAGAGAGAGAGAGAGAGAGATTACATAAAACATTAAATTCGTTGACCATTGTATGGCATTGTTAAGCTCGAGTGTCACTCGAGTTGAGGTGGGGAAATTGATACAGAAAAGAACAAAGGAAGAATTTTCTTTTGTTGAAATTAGTTATCGTATTATTACTACTTCTATTATTTATTATTATTATTATTATTATTTGAAAATATAATAAACAGTGCATCTACCGTAAAAATTCTCTCATCTCAGTAAGAAAGAGGAATTATCCTTACAAGTGAAATGGAAAGGTCATTTTCATCTCTTTAAAATACGACCATTATGAATTTTGTAATTAAAGTTTTATTGTTATTATTATTATTAAATAACTGAAATTATCAATAAACATTTTACATACTAGTACCATAAAAAAATTTTTCAAAAATCTTTCATCTCGTAGAGAGAGAGAGAGAGAGAGAGAGAGGAGAGAGAGAGAGAGAGAGAGAGATGGAGAGAGAGAGAGAGTGTGTGTGTGTTTATCTCTCTCTGTTCTCTCAAAAAATACTTATAACGCTTCTTGTGTGGCAAAAGAGAGAGAGAGAGAGAGAGAGAGAGAGAGAGAGAGAGAGAGAGAGAGAGAGAGAGAGAGAGAGAGAGAGAGAGAGTAACCTTAATTAAAAGAGACATGGATAGATTAGTACGTATTGTATTTCTTTAAAATACTATCACATATGAATTTTGTAATTACAGTTATTATTATTATTATTTGAAAGTAAAAACAATAGTACAAGTACATAAAAAATCTCGAGTCTCAGTAATGAGAGAGAGAGAGAGAGAGAGATAGAGGGGGGAAAATGTCAGGACCACGTGATTGCAACACTGCAGCTCTTCCCCCAAATTTTCCCCCTCCTGGCTGTCACACCCCAAATTTTCCCCCTCCTGGCTGTCACAGAACTTGATATATCTGACAGTTTTAGTACCTGAATCTTGAGAAAAGGTTACTGGAAGTTACTTGAAGAAGACTGGGATTTCCTTCATTCTTCCATAATTTTTTAAATATAAGCTAAAATCTTACTAATTCACTATGGTATTTTCTTTAATAAATTGATATTATTGCTGTATAAATTAATATTAATATTTGAAAATAGTAAATCATTTATTTATCATACTAAAAACATACATCTTTGTAGTAAAGAGAGAGAGAGAGAGAGAGAGAGAGAGAGAGAGAATGATAGTGATTATTTTCATTGAAATACAAAGAGAGAGAGAGAGAGAGAGAGAGAGAGAGAGAGAGAGAGAGAGAGAGAGAGAGAGAGAGAGAAACTGCTAACTATAAAGGATTCTTTATCTTATCATAGTATGTGTTTTTTTAAAAGCGTTGTAAACTCGGAGCGTCGAAGCGTCAGCGTCGTAACCTCGGAACAAGCGTCATAACCCAGGGCGGTTTTTATTTTTCAATGAATATTTAAGAAAAAGCGTCGTAACCTCGGAACGTCGTAAGCCGACCCAGTCGTAAGCCGGACCGTCGTAACCCTGGGACCGCCTGTATACGTATATATATGTATGTATATATATATATTTATATATATATATATATATATATATATATATATATATATATATATATCCACAGGTGGGGCCCCTGTATTCTGTTCTTTGGGATTCGCGGACGTCACTGATTCACTGCATTTCTCTCCGGAACCATATCTACCCCATTACTTGCGGGAAATTTTCGCGGTTATCTGTGGAGTTTTCCAATGAAAATAATCACTAATTAGTGTACTTGAATGTTATTTTCATGACTAAATATATTTTCATGATACAAAAATTATTTACTAATTTTCAAATATTAATATTGATTAATACTGTATTAGTAAGTTTAATAAGTTTAAATGATATCACATAAAAATAATAATTCTCTCTTTCTCTCTCTCTCTCTCTCTTTCTTAAAAAGATGTGTTTTTTTTTATGATAGATAAATGATTTACTATTTTCAAATATTAATATTAATGTAAAGAGCAATATCAATTCATTAAAGAAAATACTATAGTGAATTAGTAAGATTTTAGTTTATAAATTTAAAAAATTATGTAAGAATGAAGGAAATCCCAGTCTTCTCTCTCTAAGGCCAGACCACTAAAACTGTCAAATATATCAAGTAATGTGACTGGAGGTGGAGAAGCTGTTGTGTTGTTGCCACTAAGTGTTCATGTAATCTCTCTCTCTCTCTCTCTCTCTCTCTCTCTCTCTCTCTCTCTCTCTCTCTCTCTCTCTCTCTCTCTCTCTCTTTTACTGAGACACGAGAATTTGTCTAGTACATGTACTATATCTTTATTAATACTTTCAAATAATAATATTAATATAACTGTAATTACGAAATTCATATTATGTGATAGTATTTTAAAGAAATACAATAATCTATCTATTTCACTCTTTTAAATAAGGATAACTCTCTCTCTCTCTCTCCCTTTTGCCACACAAGATATGTATGTCATAGTCACTAAAACCACCATTGAAATACATATCCATAAAGCCAGAGTTTGTACTTAAAACGAATAAGGTTTCTGAAACACTTTAAATTTGCATAGAAATATTCTGATAAATGTACTTTATACTACAGTACATGAAACTACCTAATGAGAAGTATTTCTGCTCACATAAAAATACCTGCAGTAAAAACCAACACATTTATTTTTCAATACTTACCCTGTACTGTGTAGGTTGCATCAACTGCAGATATAAATCCTCTAATCTCATACGAATCTGTTCTTCTGTTTGATCTAACGGAACTCCACGCTTTCTTTCTACTTCTTGTGCTGAAACAAGCTGTAAAACATAAACATGAATGTGAATCCTTGAAAATAATTTCTGAAAACAAATTTAATGCAGTCTTACAATTTGTTTATTAAAGTGGGCGACTGCATACATTGCCAGTAAAAATAAAAAAAATTCTACACCTCAAGTTGGATAGCATCCAAGCCTCTAATTCTTCCTATTCAGTTAGTACTGCTTCATTTACAATATGCTTAACCATTTGACATTCATGGGAGGTCACACTTAATCTATGCGGCCAAAATTTTTTCATCCCTAAAACGTAAAAGGCTGAAAACAAAAATATATTTCTTTCTTTACCTGTTGCTTAAATTTATATTTCGAGTTATAATTCTTGTCATGATGTCACTAAAGCTGAATGCTTGTATCAAACCACAAAATTAAGAAATCAAAATTAGCCAAAATTTTTCTACAGATGACATCATTTTCTGTCATACCTAATCACAAAGGTTCACAATTACACAACTGCAAATTGCATTGTCATGATCTCCATTGAATAAACCATTTCTTTCCAGTATACTTAGTCTTTTGCTCTTTGTTAGGTTATTCTTTTTTTTGCCATGTTTTTGATCCACTTCCTCTCTTTTATACTTTTTACATGGCTCTCCTCCAGGCCCTTGTCTGGCTTGCTGCTGAACATACTCTGCTGGATTACATTAGTACAACTCAGGTTCTATCATAAACGTCAGAGTCAAACAAAACTCTTCTTTTCATTTTCATTTCTTTTCATTTTCCAGAAGAAAACATACCCTTGCTGACAAAGATAGTTAGTTCGTCAGTTTCACTTTTTATATTATAACTTTAGTAACTCCCACTTGCCAACTTTCTCATGACTGCTGATTGATGTACCTCGAACAATGCTTCACACTAATATCCCAGTGACGTGACTGTATCTTGCTTTATTTTCTACTTTTATTCAATCATTTTTTGGCCCCCACTTTTAAACTCTAAAAGTGAGATTTTGTATCAGTCTCATTTCACTACTTTTCAGCAACAATTACAAAAACATGACTCATCACATAAAGTTTTGAATCCTTAATTGGAAATTTATTCATTCCTTTATAGTACTCTGGTTTTAAGGCTTGCTGAAAAGACAATGCGTCAAAAATACTGAGATAATAATGAATTTCACGAAATTTTTAAATTTTATATATCACACTCGGTGCAAGTATTTGTAGGTTTTTGCTGCACTACTAATGTTTGATTATGAGCTGCCCCAGACTGCAAGCTTCAGTTCCAGAATCTGAAAAACTCCATGATAGGGAGTCAGTTTATTTCGGTCCTTATGAAACATTTCACTTTGATAAAAGATACTTGTACTTGAGGTGAAAAAGTTCTTTTCCTTCTTGGTAGTGTTATGCAAAAAGTTAATCCTGAAATGTACCTTTACCATGGACTGAATCCCAATGTGAAAGGAGAATTTTTCTTTTTTACTATAACTGCAAGATCTTTAAAATGAAAAACCTCCATATTAGGATGGCAACTTTGCTCATTTCAGCCAAAGAGTAAATGGCAGTTTAGTGACCTGAAACCAGTAACTTTCACAGTTAACAGTAAATAAAGCATCTTTAAAATGCAGATTTCTTTTTCATGAACACATCACTCACCTTTAATATTCTACGAGTCAGATTAGATTGCTTCCATTTAGCATTTTGTAGTGCTGCTTTAACTATTGTTTGCTTGTGTTTCAACTGGGCAATTTCATCCAGAATGTTATCCATGCTAGCATGAAGACTTTTAGCAAACTCCTCCTGATACCTAGAGAAGAAAAACAAATTAAATACAAAAAAATCTAAAAAACTGTTCCATAGATATAAATACGTATCTTGATTTTACCCATTTAGCAACAATTACAAAAGGAAAAACCAACAAGGCCTATATTGCTGCTTAAATACAAGAAGTGATGATCAATGGCAGATGAAACAATATCTAGTAACAAGAATCCCTTCTCTCACCTGTCCAGAGTTTTGCATTAGCTGCATGAACTGTGGAGGGGCTCAACAGTGAAAATCCCATCTACTTTTATGGAATATGAAAATGCACTTTACTCTGTTAATCCATCTTTTACAATTAACTAATTTATATAATAATAAGAGGGAGGGTCTTCAAGTCGCTGAGACTTTGCTGAATGAGTCTGAAGCTTTGCCTATACTTGATGTAACTTTTGACACACATCTTACTTTTGAGAAACATCTACTGTAATTGCCACCAAATGCCACACAGAGGTTAGGTATTACACTAAATGTACGGCCTCATATATCAACACTGCTTGTTGTAGGTAATTTATTTTCCTTTATACTAGAATTCTGCTCTCTGGTGTGGCTGTCTGTCTCTTTTAGATAGAGTGGTTTGTGGTTATAAGTTCCTGTTTCCTAATATTATCAGTTATCTTTTGCATTACAATTGGTCCCTGATCCTCTTTTCTTACCAAGAGAAACCCGATTTGATGAAAGGAAGCATCAAAATGTGCTAAATCTACCACAATTTCAATCTTTTCAGTCACAGAGGTCTTTTATTCCTCACACCATTGGGTCTCCATCAGGATGTTGTGCAATTAGACCTCAAAATTTCAAACAAAGATTCAATGCATTACTATCATAAAACAATTCACTCTGTATTTCAAAAATGTAGTTATATATTTTTCCCTCTCTATTAACTTATCAACCTATCATTTTTTAAATCTTTACGTGGAAGGTGGTTCCCTCGCTCATAAAATGGCCACCTGTATGCAAATGTAGAGAAAATTGCTGCCACATAGCATAATCCTCTCCTTGTATCCCTCTGTATCCCTCCCTTCTGCTGCCTGAATGCTTCTGTTCCAGGTAGCTGAGAAAGGGAGAACTGCTACAAGGATTGGATGAGGAACTACCCAGGGCAGCAGCCATATTGGGCCACCAGGTGATCTAGCCTCACAAGATCAGTCACATGCACCAGTTCTATTCTGGATAGCTTCGCGAGTGGATGCACCTTCCCACTGCACACTTCACAGTGCCACCACCATTGGCTCAAGCCATGTGTCTCATCACTTCAGGATAACCCTACTGGATCACTTCTTAAGACTCTTACAAGGGGTACCTTACTGTGTGTGACGTTGGACAAACCTCAGCTCATACTCTCATTTGTAACTTGGCATGATAAGACTTTTCGTCCGATGTCACTTCGTCTATGTCTATTGGTCCTATGTCTTTTTGACTGATGATTTTTTTTGTCCAACAAATTTTGGTCCAAATATAAATAAACTCTTAAGAAAAAACTATATCAAGCCTCATTAAAGGATTGTTAATACCGTTCTCTTTTCTTCTCTGTTAAAAGTTGTTATAGTATTGTTAAAACCTTCTGATAAAGTAGTCTACTCAGTCTCTCTGAAGTCAGGTACTATATACAGAAATTGCTAAAATCTAATGTAAACTTTCTGAATTTGCCCTTCCATAAATGGAAAGTTCTTTGTGTCGACCAAGAACAAAAGAAAAGTAGTTGATGAAAGTAATTACATCTACAGTTTTCATTCAAGCAATACAAAACTAAGAAAAGAGTACTTGAGGTGTGAGAAAAGAAGGCTGTGTTCAGTGCAAATTCAAAAGGTAATGGAAATGATCCAAAAATTACTTATTTTTCTAGTGAGCATCTTTATGCAGCTAATGCATTCATTAAATGTTAGAAAAACAGTTGCAGAAATAAAGCATGAAGCAGTGGAAAACATAGCAATAAATTCATGCAGCATAATAGCGACCAAATTTATGCAAATAACAGAAAACACTTGCTCTCAACTTCATAGGTTGCTCGTACTTTTAAGGACTATTCAAAGGTGCCAACAAAAAAATTCTGGATTTCCAGCTTATCCAGCAACTAGACATGGTTTTGAAATATTTGACGAATCTTGTACAGTAAAACCTTGACATACGAGCGCTCCAACATACGAGCAATACGAGAGACGAGCCAGCCTCCGAGCAAAATTTTGCATTGAGATACAAGCACAATATTGAGATACGGGAACGCTTACAGATGCTAATACTAGATGGGAGTGCTCTATGCCTGCTTCACTCATTCAGTTCACATGGTAGTCGACTTCTGTACACATCTCCCGAGCATCTCCTGTGTTGTGTTTGTTATTTTTGTGATTTTCACTGTATTTGTGAACATTCTTTGTAATAAGTGATGGGTCCTAAGAAAGCGAGTGGTAGGTTGGCAGTGAGAAGAAAAAAAAATGCATGATGACAATGAAGATTAAGCATGAAATTAATGAGAAACATGAGTGTGGTGTCCTCGGGAGTTGGCATACGATTATTGAGCAAGGGCGGAGGTACCACACCCGCTGGTTTGCCGGCTATCTAGTCGTGTCTCGGAAGGTAAGAACTCATAATAAGACCCCATTTTATTTCATGGCACAGTAATCATTTATTATATAATTTTGTGTGTGTGTGTGTACAGTACGTCTATACGGTATAGCAATTAAAACATGTTTTTTCCATTGTTATTATAATTGATTTGGGTGTTTTTAGAGGGCCAGTACAGTTTAATTTTTGTCAGTTATTTTATATGGGAAAAATTGAATTGAGATAATAGCAAATTGACTTATGAGCTCGGTCCAGGAACGAATTATACACGTATCTCAAAGGTATTACTGTAAATTTCATAATGGCGAACAGTTTCTGAGATACAATTCGGGTGCTGAGGATCAACAGTGCTTATTAGCATTGCATCAGAAAGTGCTCTTGAGGATATAGCATCATATCGTCATTGGTCATGTGAACGAACCCTTAAAACTGTGCCCGAACTCTGGTCCCAACTGTTTTGCATTGATGTACAAGTTAAAGGTAGCAGTTTTCCACTGGTCTTTGCATTACTGCCGAATAAAACAAAGCAGACATACATATTACCTCTTGAGCAGTTGAAATTATGAAACCTAATGCAGATCCACTTGATATCATGGCAGATTTCAAAGTTGCATGCACAAGGCAGTTAGTTCATCATTCCTTAATTCATCTGATGTGGCATGTTTCATATGGTCCAATCATTGTTTCTATAAATTTACGATTTCAGGCTCAAAAAAAAAAAAAAAATACAGTACAGACTCTGATTTCTATCTTAACCCTTAAACGCCTAAGGGGTATAATAAACATTGTCTCCTGTATGCCTAGGGGGTCTCGGAGTGAGCGCCGAAGCGAAAAAAATATTTTTTTCAAAAAATCACAGCGCGCTTAGTTTTCAAGATTAAGAGTTCATTTTTGGCTCCTTTTTTTGTCATAGCCTGAAGTTTAGTATGCAACCATCAGAAATGAAAAAAAATATTATCATATATAAATAATGCAATATATGATAGCGCGAAAACAAAATTTCATATATAATTGTATTCAAATCGCGCTGTGAGCAAAACGGTTAAAGATAAAGAGTTAATTTTTTTCGTTGTATTGTACACTAAATTGCGATCATTTTGGTATATAACGCATTGTAAAACGAACAAAGCAAGACAGAGAAAATATTATCACAAAACGATGCATGAATTCATAACGCACGGATGTAAAAAAGTTTTTTTCAAAAATTCACCATAAATCTAAATGTTGTTCTAGAGACTTCCAATTTGTTTCAAAATGAAGATAAATGATTGAATATTACTATACTGTAAGATTTTTATCTTACAATTGCAGTTTTCGACCATTTCGGACGAGTTAAAGTTGACCAAATGTCAAATTTTTTTTATATATTTTTTTTAGATGCAAATATTTCAAAAATGAGAAAAGCTACAACCTTCAATTATTTTTTGTTGTATTCTACAAGAAATTGCGCACATTTTAATATATAAAATTCTATGAAACGCCTAATATGAAACGGAGCAAATATTCCGAGAATGCAACGTACGCATTTCGGAGATTTGCAGCGGAGAATCCGCTCGCGGAGGGAAGGAAAGTTTTTTTTGTTAAATTCACCATAAATCTAAATATTGTGCTAGAGACTTCGAATTTGTTTCAAAATGAAGATAAATGACTGAATATTACTAGACTGTAAGAGTTTTAGCTTACAATTGCGTTTTTCGACCATTTCGGTAGAGTCAAAGTTGACCAAACTTGTTTTTTTTTCTATTTATCGTGATTTATATGCAAATATTTCGAAAATGAGAAAAGCTACAACCTTCAATTATTTATTGTTATATTCTACATGAAATTTCGCACATTTTCATATATAAAACTTTATGTAACGACTAATTTAAAATGGTGCTAACATTACGACAATCGCAAGTATGATTTTTTTGGAAGAGTTATTGTGCGGACGTAAGGAAATTTTATTTTTTCACAAATTCACCATAAATCGAAATATTGTGCTAGAAACTTCCAATTTGTTGAAAAATGAAGGTAAATGATTGAATATTACTAGAATATAAGAGTTTTAGCTTACAATTGCGTTTTTCAACCATTTCGGTAGAGTCAAAATTGACCAAAGGTTGAAATTTCGGCACATCGTTATTTATATGAATATATTTCAAAACTGATAAAAGCTACAACCATGGCAACATAAGGCAACAGAATTAACCATCTGATGTTCATGGACTATGTCAAGCTGTATGGTAAGAGTATCTTGGCAATAGATATCCTAATCAAGACAGAAAGGTTTGTATCCGGGGACATCAGGAAGGAGTTTGGAATAGAAAAATGCACCTTAGTCAACATACAAAAAGGCAAAGTGACAAGAACTGAAGGGATAAAGCTACTAGTCGGGAATAGTATCAAACACATTGGTCAAATAGGATACAAATACCTCGGAATAATAGAGGGAGAGGATATAAAATGCCATGTGATGAAGGACACGATCAGGAAAGAATGTATGCAGAGACTTTCGGTGATACTCAAGTCAAGACTACGCCAGAAACATGATGAAAGCCAAAAATGCACAGGCAGTACCAGCAATAGGTCTCTCTCTCTCTCTCTCTCTCTCTCTCTCTCTCTCTCTCTCTCTCTCTCTCTCTCTCTCTCTCTCTCTCTCTCTCTCTCTCTCTCTAAGGGTACTGCAAGATGTATTTTAAATGATATTGCTGTAAAGATTTTTGATGATAGAGCATATTGTATAATATTTATATTATATTCACTACAGCATATTGTATATTTAAAATATATTCACTACTTATTTTCAATTTATTTTCCAGTAAAAGCAGACTGGAAAATACAATGAAAATTATAAGCAAATATTTTAAATATTGTACAACATGCTCTGTTATCAAAAACTACAGTAATGTCATTGCAAATACATCTTACATTACCCTTACAGAGTCCTGCTGCAATTGTGCTTTCTCGCACATGCAAATATATACATATAATTAAGCATACAGGATACATATTTTGATGATATATATATTGGCGGAAAGGCCGCAAACTGCTCTACACTTTGATATACATATAATATATAAAGGTATGTATGTACAATGGAAGGATGGACATTTTTGCAGAAATGCCGTCCTTACAGATAGTCACCCCCCCCCACCCCCCCCCCCCCCCCCCCCCGACAATGGTTATGACAATAATCGTTGGATGAGTGGTCATCGGTATCTTGCTGTAGGGCGGAGGATTCCGCGGGTCTGTAATGCCCTTTGTCGGAGAACGTCCTCGGGCTCTTCATTATGGAGGAGTGATAATGGTAGTTTATATTTGACAATGTCTCTGAGGGTTGCATGAGAGAAAGAGAGAGAGAGAGAGAGAGAGAGAGAGAAGAGAAGAGAAGAGAGAGAGAGAGAGAGAGAGAGAGAGAGAGAGAGAGAGAGAGAGAGAGAGAGAGAGAGAGAGATTGATTGGTGGAGGAATAAATGGGAGTGGTTTAATGGCGGCCGTAAACATGTGTTTGTTGTGGTGCTCTGTTGTGATATCAGTGGCAAGCATTGGTTATAAGCGTCAGGAGTGAGAGAGTCTGGGAGTGTAGCCGGGGCTGTTCAGTTAGAGGTTTTGGTAGCAGTGTTATTGATGGTCAGTTATTTTGTGATTTTTGAAGCTGTTGTTTGAATTGTTGTTGGTATTGTATGTTTGAAGGTTATTGTGCCTGTGTTGTTGAGTTATTGTGCTTGTGAGTTCTGTTAGGTTGTAGATGAGTTGTTGAGTGCTGTTGTTGTGGCTCCTTGATGTTGTAGGTGGTTTGTTGACTGTCGTGTTATTGGTTTTTGGTGCTGATAGTGATTGTTTGTGCAGTGGTCTTTTGGTGTATGGTTATTAAATTGTAGTGTGGTTGTTGTCCTTGATCCTACCACTAACCACCTTACAATACCATTCACGCTTCTCTCTTCTATTTCCTTTCTCTACGTACACTCTTCCGCTTTCTTCCACACTCAACTAACACTAACTGTCGATCTCCCAGACCTATTTGTTCACTGACACTTGGCTCAACCCTCAACCGTTCACTCATCACATTCTCCCGAACACACTGTTGCACACTAGAGGATCCACCCAACTGAATCCCCTTAACGCCTAGTTTCCCGAATTCCCAGCATGACTCATCCTTTTTTGCCTACACACACTTGCTACATGACCTTCCATTCCACATTCAACACATTTTGCACACTGTTCTTTACACATTAGCCCGTTCTTCCCACAATCACCGCAAATCACATTCACACAGGTACCCCGACATCCACTCGCTATGTGCCCTACCTGTCCACCCCTGTAACACTTAATATCCCTATCTTTCCTACACTTGCTAACTAAATGTCCCATTTGCCCACACCCGAAGCACACTCCTAATGCCCACCGACATTCATTCTTCTTGTGTCCTGGCTTTCCACATCTGTAACACTGCTGCTCTCATTCACGAATAACTGACCCTACTCTTCCAATGCTTGCACTCCGATCTCTCTTAAGGTTAACTATAATTTATGTTACCTGCCCTAACGCTCCTATCAACCACTCGCTCTGCCATTCGCCTCGGCCCTTCTAAAACTGCCTCCCTATTGCTCTTAAACTCTGGTATACCTCAGCTACTTTGGTCCTAACACTAACACTTCTGCTCTCTTTCATACACTTATCTAACTTGTAATACTCTACTATTTCTAATGTCGTTCCACGTCTACCTTTCATTTGTCCATCGCATTTTCTCCTTACATTTCATTTTATCAACTCACACACTCTCAGGCGCAGTCGCCAACAACTTCCTCACTAACTCTTTACACCCATTTATCCCTTCGTCCCCAAACTTTTTCCTAGCTAATGTTTCCAAACTGCACACATACACTGACAACGACCCCCCAACATTCATTCTTGCCTCTTCAAAATCATGTTTTCTCTTATATCTAACGCTACTCTTTATCCTCTTTGCCTGGTCAACAATCCTGGCTTTCACACTCAAGTGCACATTCTCCACACTCATCATCACCCCATACATACTCAACAAAAATCCCGTCAAAAAGCTACCCAACTCTCTTCTTATTCCCATACTTTAGCCACACAATACTTCTCACATTCTTTAAAAAAAGTCCTCTATGTCCCTACTACCATATTCCTTGTATCGTGCACATCGGGGTATCTCTCTCATATACAAAGCCTTTCACACTTCCTGCTCACTCTCACTTACGCTACTTCCATTCTGATCCCTCTTAACCTCGTCCAAATACAACAAATCAATTTCCATACTAACATCCATGCTCTTGATTAGACTTCTTACCCTTCTTCTTTCTACCTACCTGTTTCCACTCACCGCTATCTAAATCACTCTCAGCCCTTTCCCCAACGTATTCAGTCCTAGTTTCATCCTGTCTGTCATCCTTACTAGCCTTCTTTCCCTTAGTCTTCTTTTCCTCGGCCCCCTTCTTACTCTAGTCCTCAGGTTTATCCTTATCCTGTGTCTTCCCCTTCTTTCCCTTATTTATCAAACCCAAATCACCTTCGTCACTCGTACTCTCATCCACTTGTTCTTTCACTTTCTTAATTGCTCCTGGCCCATCAAAAGACCTAGTAGGCCTACCTCCTACTGCTCCCTCTCCCATGAATCCCTTATCTCCTGCACTGCATTCATCATTACTCCGAATTTTTTGTCCATTTTCTCAACCATTCTCTCTTCAGTTCCTTTCACCTCTTCCTCATTTCCACTTTCGCATTCCTTAGCATTCCTCTCATTTCCTCTAACTCGCTCTTCAGCTCCTCACACTCTACCCTCAACCTCTCACTCTCTACTTCCAATCGTCCTCTCATTTCTCTCTTCAACCTCAACTCCTCCTTCAGCCTCTCCACTTCAGTCAAACCTTCCATACTCATTTTCTTCACCAATCATACAACCCACCACACCAACTGTCCTGCAGCTGCCACACTGGCAGCCCCACGTTGGTTGCTAATAAATAATGTGGCAGATTTTCACAAGCTAAAAAACAAAAAACTCAAAACACAAACACATGTACTCACCTCAGACTCAGGGTGACGAGCTGAGCTGCTGTATATGTAGCTAGGCTAAGCTAGGCTAGGCTAGCCGTTGTAATACAATACACAAACAACCGATCAAGGACAACAACCACACTGCAATTTAATAACCATACAACAAAAGACCACTGCACAAACAATCACTATCAGCACCAAAAACCAATAAAACGACAGTCAACAAACCACCTACAACATCAAGGAATCACAACAACAGCACTCAACAACTCATCTACAACCTAACAGAACTCACAAGCACAACAACTCAACAACACAGGCACAATAACCTTCAAACATACAATACCAACAACAATTCAAACAACAGCTTCAAAAACCACAAAATAACTGACCATCAATAAAACTGCTACCAAAACATCTAACTGAACAGCCCCGGCTACACTCCCAGACTCTCTCACTCCTGACGCTTATAACTGATGCTTGCCACTGATATCACAACAGAGCACCACAACAGACACATGTTTACGGCTGCCTCTCTCTCTCTCTCTCTCTCTCTCATGCAACCCTCAGAGACGTTGTCAAATATAAACTACCATTATCACTCCTCCATAACGAAGAGCCTGAGGACGTTTCCTCCGGACACAAAATGGCATTACAGACCCGCGGAATCCTCCGCCCTACAGCAAGATACCGATGACCACTCATCCAACGATTATTGTCATAACCATTGTCTGGGGGGGGGGGTTGACTATCTGTAAGGACGGCATTTCTGGCAAAATGTCCGTCCTTCCATTGTACATACATACCTTTTTATATATATATATCAAAGTTCAGAGCAGTTTGCTGCCTTTCCGCCAATATATATATATCATCAAAATATGTATCCTGTATGCTTAGTTATATGTATATAATTGCATGTGCGAGAAAGCACAATTGCAGCAGGACTCCATCCCCTTTTGTATGTGCGCATGACGGACACTATGTTCCCGTCTGCACAGCCTCCTTATATATACGTATATCTGTTGCTGATTAATAAACCAGTACAGTTCTCTCGATGTCTCTGTTTGATCTTCACAATAGGTGTCCAATTCTTTCTCTCTCTCTCTCTCTCTCTCTCTCTCTGTAAGGGTAACATAAGATGTATTTGAAATGACATTACTGTAGTTTTTGATAACAGAGCATGTTGTACAATATTTAAAATATTTGCTTATAATTTTCATTGTATTTTCCAGTCTGCTTTTACTGGAAAATAAATTGAAAATAAGTAATGAATATAAATATAACAATATGCAGTAGTGAAATATAAATATTATACAATATGCTCTATCATCAAAAATCTTTACAGCAATATCATTTAACCCTCTTACGCCAATTGGACGTATTAGACGTCGAGTCAAAATGTCTCCCGTATGCCGATTGGACGTACCATACGTCGGCTCAAAAAAGCTTTTTTAAAAATTCGCGGAAAAATACTTATAGGCCTACCAGCCAAAAACTTTTGAATCACGCGCCTTGGGGGATGCTGGGAGTTCACGGATCAAGGCGTTGTTTTGTTTACAATCGCTACGCAGGCGCGCAAGCGCAAATTTCTTTCTTATCGCACTATAAAGTATCAGTGACACATCTCAAAAATTATTTCGTCACTTTGACATAATTTTTGCACCATTGTAAATTATCCTTTACATGAAGTATTATATATGAAAATGTGCGCAATTTCATGTAAAATACAACAAAAAAATACTCATGATTGTAGCTTTTATCAGTTTTGAAATATTTTCATATAAATAACGATAAGTGCAAAAATTTCAACCTTCGGTCAACTTTGACTCTACCGAAATGGTCGAGAAACGCAATTGTAAGCTAGAATTCTTATATTATAGTAATATTCAATCATTTGCCTTCATTTTGCAACCAATTGGACGTTCTCTAGCACACAATATCAATTTATGGTGAATTTATGAAAAAAACTTTTTCCTTACGTTCGTGCGATTACTCTTCCGATAATTTTTTCGTGCGATTGTCCTAATGTTTGCACCCTTTTAAATTTGCCGTTACATAAAGTTTTATATATGGAAATGTGCGAAATTTCATGCACAATACAACAAAAAACAACCCATGGTTGTAGCTTTTATCAGTTTCGAAATATGTTCATATAAATAACGTTAAGTGCAAAAATTTCAACTTTCGGTCAACTTTGACTCTACCGAAATGGTCGAAAAACGCAATTGTAAGCTAAAACTCTTATATTCTAGTAATATTCAATCATTTACCTTCATTTTGCAATGACTTGGAAGTCTCTAGCACAATATTTCGATTTATGGTGAATTTATGAAAAAAAAAAAAAAAAAAAAAAAAAACATTTTCCTTACGTCCGCGTGGTAACTCTTCCGAAAAAATCAGAATTTTTTTGTGCGATTGTCGAAATGTTTGCACCATTTAAAATTAGCTGTTACATAAAGTTTTATGTATGAAAATGTGCGCAATTTCATGTAGAATACAACTAAAAATGATTGAAGTTGTAGTTTTTCTCTTTTTTCGAAATATTTGCATATAAATCACGATGAATAGAAAAAAAATCACGTTCTGTCAAATTTGACTCTACCGAAATAGTTGAAAAACGCAATTGTAAGCTAAAACTCTTACGGCCTAGTAATATTCCGTCATTTTTCTTCATTTTGAAACAAATTTGAAGTCTCTAGAACAATATTGTGATTTATGGTGAATTTTTGAAAAATATATTTACCTTCACTCCGCGCGCCGATTCGCGGCCGCAAGTCTCCGAAATACGTACATCGCATTATCCTAATATTTGCTCCTTTTCATATTAGCCGTTTTATAGAGTTTCATATATCAAAATGTGCGCAAATTCATGAAGAATACAATAAAAAATAATTAAAGATTGTAGCTTTTTTCATCTCCGAAATATGTGCATATAAAAAAAAATATATCTAAAAATTTCGACATTCGGTCAAATTTAACTCGTCCGAAATGGTCGAAATCTGCAATTCTAATCTAAAACTCTTACAGTATCGTAATATTAAATCATTTGCCTTAATTTTGAAACAAATTGGAAGTCTCTAGAACAATATTTAGAATTACTGTGAATTTTTTAAAATAAAATTTTTTTACGTCCACGCGTTACGAATTCGTACATCATTTTGTGATAATATTTTTCCGGTGTTGCTTTTATTGTTTTACTATGTATTATATTTCAAAATGATTGAAATTTAGTGTACAATACAACGAAAAAAAAAGTAACTCGTTAGCTTTGACCGTCTTTTGCACAGCGTGATTTGAATACAATTATCTATGAATTTTTTGTTTTTTGCTACCATATCTCGCATTATTTACATATGATAATAATATTATTTTTCATTTCTGATGGTTGCATACTAAACTTCAGGCAATGACAAAAAAATGAGCCAAAAATGAACTCTTAATCTTTAAAACTAAGCGCGGTGTGATTTTTTTAAAAAATTATTTTTTCCGCTTTCCCGCTCACTCCAAACAGGCGCCGGCATACAGGAGAGGTTTTGATTTTTAGGGCTTCGGCGTAAGAGGGTTAAAATACATCTTGCCGTACTCTTAGAGAGAGAGAGAGAGAGAGAGAGAGAGAGAGAGAGAGAGAGAGAGAGAGAGAGAGAGAGAGAGAGAGACCTATTATACTCAGTATGGGGCCCAACCTGGACTGTAAAAAAAAAATGCTATACGCTTCTGGTTAGTGTTATTATGTCAGCAAATGATTGAATTATTTCCTATAGCAATCAGAACAAATTTACGAGGCTAAGAAATAATAAAAACAATGTGATGAATGTGAAATTTTTAAGAAAAATCATATTTATTTTTTGGAAATATTCATGAAAAATATAATAATTAGGTTTGGGGAGTTTGTTTTATACCTAAATTGTGTAGAAATATTTGATCTTTCATGTGGAAGCAATAATTTTTACTATAAATGTGTTTGCTAATGAGCTGTAATTGATTAAAAAATGCTAATTTCTTATGGGAGTGCAATTTTCAGATTTTCCAACTTACTTACGTTAATGTTTTGTATCGTAGCTAAGTAAGCTAGCGGCGTCGGGTTTGCATTTTCTTAGAGATTCATCATCTGTAGACCCAATGGTGTCAACTATGTTTTCTATGATTGACACTTTTTTTTCGTGAATTTTTCTCGAAAATAACTTACATATAACACGCCCGGCGCGTCATCTATGCACTTACGGAAAAAAATTTATTGACGCGCTACACGTCATCAGATCACAAGAGGGTACAAGAAAGCAGTTAGGTTTTGATACTGGCCTGCAGACCCTACAGATCCCTTCGATTACCAAAAAACAAGTTTGTTTTTACAATTCTGGGCCTAATACCTGCCACGAAAGTCATGGACAAACAAAAGTAGTATACCTAATCCTCATCAGATAAAAAATGCTAATCCGTAGTTATGAAAAATAGATGAAATATAAAAGGATTTTGACGTAGGAAAAATCTATTTCTGGGCTCAGTTCGTGTCGCTGCGTGAAATAATCCTTTAGTTCATTATTTCTAAGGTAAATGAGCTAACAAATACCAGAGAAAAAATAATCAAAAAGATGTCAGTATAACTGACTCGCTCGACCCAATAAAAGAAGGGTGTCGGTATGGTAACTGGGGCGAGTGAGACCACTACCACGAACTTCTTACCATTTAGAATTCTCCCACACCAAAATCCCTAAGTGAGAGAGCCGACCCACAGGTCGAGGCGGCAATTACTACCACTACACCCCACGCCACGCCGACTGCCGCGCCTCTGGTGGCCATCCTGAAGTTAGCAGGCAATCTTGGGCGACAAGGCAAGGGCAGGGTGGGATTTCACTGGGCGACACGAACCCACGCCCAGAAATAGATTTTCCTACGTCAAAATCCTTTTTCTGGGCTCAGTTCGTGTCGCTGCGTGAAATAGTAGTCCAGAGAAATAGCACAAGATTGAAAGAAATGAAAGGGTCTCAATAAAACTAAAGTAACCTACAATAATATAATTAGAGAAAGAAGGTATACACATAGAATAACAAAACCAAAGAGGACTTACTAGAAATATGTACAAAAAAACTTAAAACTAAACATATTTCAACTTATTCTCTGACAATGAGTTATGAAATTACACAAGTAAATATTCACTTATTATCTAAGAATCAGTAATTCATAACAATACAAATCTTTAAAGAATATATACAAGGTAGGAGTGTGGAGCCCTAGCATTAAAATAAGGGAACCACACTCAAGAAGTTTCATAAGATACAAATTATTGTGGGTGTCCCTAGCAAAAAAATAAGGGACACGCCACTAAGCCATAATTATAAGCAGCTAAAGCTAAAAGGCGAAGTGTAGAGCATAACGGCAGGTTAGATGAAATGTTAATTGAGGCAGGTAGAAAGGAGATCTGGATCTTCAACTACAACTACTGAGCAATGTCAGGGGAAACTATGTTCCCCGCTGCCACTGCTGGAAATTTTAAGGATTCCAAGGACTTTAAATAGTGACGCTTAAAAACTGTCGGTGATTTCCATCCAGTATACTTTTTCAAGTCATCAAAGTTCATGTGTTGGAAATAGTTAATGGAGGTGGCTACTGCCCTGACATCGTGGGCTTTAGGGAATGATTCAGGGTTTGCTTGTTTAATAAAATAGAGGATCTGTTGTCTTATACCTTTAGTCGATAAAGTGCCACCTTTTTCTCTCCTAAAGAGGGGACCTGAAGAAGAAGAGGATGTCCTAGACAGAAAGGCTCGCAAGGTCATCACTGGACAAAGAGAAGGGTCTTATGGGAGAGGGATGACTTTCCAAGGTTGCCATCTTAATAGAGGATCCTCATTTTTAGCTAAAAAGCTGCGATCTGGGGAGAGTAGAACTTCTCCTGAGGGGAGGAATTCTATATGCCCCGCATCTCTGGATAGAGCCGACAGTTCTGAAATCCTAGCTCCTGAAGCCAGACTTAGCAAGAATAGCGTCTTTCTTAAAAGCATTATGAAAGTACATGTAGAGTTGTCAGTGTCTGAAGCCAGTTTGAGGACGTCATTTAGAAACCATGACACTGAAGTAGGCCTTACGGAAGGTCTAAGTCTAGCACAAGCCTTGGGAATAGACGTAAAGTAAGAATCTGTTAAGTCTATATTAAAACCCAGCTGGAAGATCTTCAAGGCTGACTTATTAGTAGTAGTAGTGCTAGCTGCTAACCCTTTTTCAAACAAAGACCTAAAAAAGGATATAGCTGAATTAATGGTCATGGTTTTGATGTTTGATTCCTTCAGGAAAGATGCCAACTTCTTGACTGCAGCGTCATACTGTCTCAGAGTTGAATCCCTTTTATCTGATTCCAGGAAAAGGATATTCTGGGGATCTATATCTGCACCTTTTTTAGCCGCAAACTTCATGAAGTCCATAAAGTTAGGGTTTTGAGAATTCCTGAGGAAGCGAACACAGTCCTCATTTGTACTGACTGAGAGAGTCTGGGATTGGGAATCCGTTGAGGGCGAAGACCCAATTCCAGAGTCAGAGGGTACCAGTTGCTCTTCGGCCAGTCCCCGGGGCTACTAGGGCCACTTGTCCCTTGAAAGTCCTGAGTTTGTTCAGAACTTTCAGAAGAAGATTCACTGGAGGAAAGATGTAAATCTTCTTCCATCGGTTCCAGTCTAAAGACAGAGCGTCTGTGGCATATGCCAGAGGGTCCAGGTTGGGAGCCACATAGCATGGAAGCTTGTGATTCGCTTGAGAGGCGAAAAGATCTACTTGGAGACCTGAACACACCAGCATATCCACTGGAACACTGTTGTCTAGGGGACCATTCTGACTCCAAGGGAACTGACCGGGATAGAGCGTCTGCTATCACATTCCTACTCCCGCTAGGTGGGTGGAGGAAAGATGCCA
>NC_087203.1:57850408-57880526 GCF_015104395.2 Macrobrachium nipponense | reverse complement strand
TGGCATCTTTCCTCCACCACCTAGCGGGAGTAAGGAATGTGATAGCAGACGCTCTATCCCGGTCAGTTCCCTTGGAGTCAGAATGGTCCCTAGACAACAGTTCGTTCCAGTGGATATGCTGGAGTGTTCCAGGTCTCCAAGTAGATCTTTTCGCCTCTCAAGCGAATCACAAGCTTCCATGCTATGTGGCTCCCAACCTGGACCCTCTGGCATATGCCACAGACGCTCTGTCTTTAGACTGGAACCGATGGAAGAAGATTTACATCTTTCCTCCAGTGAATCATCTTCTGAAAGTTCTGAACAAACTCAGGACTTTCAAGGGACAAGTGGCCCTAGTAGCCCCGGACTGGCCGAAGAGCAACTGGTACCCTCTGCTTCTGGAATTGGGTCTTCGCCCTCAACGGATTCCCAATCCCAGACTCTCTCAGTCAGTACAAATGAGGACTGTGTTCGCTTCCTCAGGAATTCTCAAAACCCTAACTTTATGGACTTCATGAAGTTTGCGGCTAAAAAAGATGCAGATATAGATCCCCAGAATATCCTTTTCCTGGAATCAGATAAAAGGGATTCAACTCTGAGACAGTATGACGCTGCAGTCAAGAAGTTGGCATCTTTCCTGAAGGAATCAAACATCAAAACCATGACCATTAATTCAGCTATATCCTTTTTTAGGTCTTTGTTTGAAAAAGGGTTAGCAGCTAGCACTACTACTACTAATAAGTCAGCCTTGAAGAAGATCTTCCAGCTGGGTTTTAATATAGACTTAACAGATTCTTACTTTACGTCTATTCCCAAGGCTTGTGCTAGACTTAGACCTTCCGTAAGGCCTACTTCAGTGTCATGGTTTCTAAATGATGTCCTCAAACTGGCTTCAGACACTGACAACTCTACATGTACTTTCATAATGCTTTTAAGAAAGACGCTATTCTTGCTAAGTCTGGCTTCAGGAGCTAGGATTTCAGAACTGTCGGCTCTATCCAGAGATGCGGGGCATATAGAATTCCTCCCCTCAGGAGAAGTTCTACTCTCCCCAGATCGCAGCTTTTTAGCTAAAAATGAGGATCCTCTATTAAGATGGCAACCTTGGAAAGTCATCCCTCTCCCACAAGACCCTTCTCTTTGTCCAGTGATGACCTTGCGAGCCTTTCTGTCTAGGACATCCTCTTCTTCTTCGGGTCCCCTCTTTAGGAGAGAAAAAGGTGGCACTTTATCGACTAAAGGTATAAGACAACAGATCCTCTATTTTATTAAACAAGCAAACCCTGAATCATTCCCTAAAGCCCACGATGTCAGGGCAGTAGCCACCTCCATTAACTATTTCCAACACATGAACTTTGATGACTTGAAAAAGTATACTGGATGGAAATCACCGACAGTTTTTAAGCGTCACTATTTAAAGTCCTTGGAATCCTTAAAATTTCCAGCAGTGGCAGCGGGGAACATAGTTTCCCCTGACATTGCTCAGTAGTTGTAGTTGAAGATCCAGATCTCCTTTCTACCTGCCTCAATTAACATTTTATCTAACCTGCTGTTATGCTCTACACTTCGCCTTTTAGCCTTAGCTGCTTATAATTATGCTTAGTGCGTGTCCCTTATTTTTTTTGCTAGGGGACACCCACAATAATTTGTATCTTATGAAACTTATTGAGTGTGGTTCCCTTATTTTAATGCTAGGGCTCCACACTCCTACCTTGTATATATTCTTTAAAGATTTGTATTGTTATGAATTACTGATTCTTAGATAATAAGTGAATATTTACTTGTGTAATTTCATAACTCATTGTCAGAGAATAAGTTGAAATATGTTTAGTTTTAAGTTTTTTTGTACATATTTCTAGTAAGTCCTCTTTGGTTTTGTTATTCTATGTGTATACCTTATTCTCTAATTATATTATTGTAGGTTACTTTTAGTTTTATTGAGACCCTTTCATTTCTTTCAATCTTGTGCTATTTCTCTGGTACTTATTTCACGCAGCGACACGAACTGAGCCCAGAAAAAGGATTTTGACGTAGGAAAAATCTATTTCTGGGCGGTGGGTTCGTGTCGCCTAGTGAAATCCCACCCCCACCCTGCCCTTGCCCTGTCGCCCAAGATTGCCTGCTAACTTCAGGATGGCCACCAGAGGCGCGGCAGTCGGCGTGGCGTGGGGTGTAGTGGTAGTAGTTGCCGCCTCGACCTGTGGGTCGGCTCTCTCACTTAGGGATTTTGGTGTGGGAGAATTCTAAATGGTAAGAAGTTCGTGGTAGTGGTCTCACTCGCCCCAGTTACCATAACGACACCCTTCTTTTATTTGGGTGAGCGAGTCAGTTATACTGACATCTTTTTGATTTATTTTTTCTCTGGTATTTGTTAGCTCCATTTACCTTATTGAACATAATGAACTAAAGGATTATTTCACTGGCGATACGAACCATCGCCCAGAAATAGATTTTTCCTACGTCAAAATCCTTTTATATTTCATCTATTTTTCATAACTACGGATTAGCATTTTTTATCTGATGAGGATTAGGTATACTACTTTTGTTTGTCCATGACTTTGTGGCAGGTATTAGGCCCAGAATTGTAAAAACAAACTTGTTTTTTGGTAATCGAAGGGATCTGTAGGGTCTGCAGGCCAGTATCAAAACCTAACTGCTTTCTTGTACCCTCTTGTGATCTGATGACGTGTAGCGCGTCAATAAATTTTTTTCCGTAAGTGCATAGATGACGCGCCGGTCGTGTTATATGTAAGTTATTTTCGAGAAAAATTCACGAAAAAAAGTGTCAATCATAGAAAAACATAGTTGACACCATTGGGTCTACAGATGATGAATCTCTAAGAAAATGCAAACCCGACGCCGCTAGCTTACTTAGCTACGATACAAAACATTAACGTAAGTAAGTTGGAAAATCTGAAAATTGCACTCCCATAAGAAATTAGCATTTTTTAATCAATTACAGCTCATTAGCAAACACATTTATAGTAAAAATTATTGCTTCCACATGAAAGATCAAATTTCTACACAATTTAGGTATAAAAACAAAACTCCCCAAACCTAGTTATTATATTTTTCATGATTATTTCCAAAAAATAAATATGATTTTTCTTAAAAATTTCACATTCATCACATTGTTTTTATTATTTCTTAGCCTCGTAAATTTGTTCTGATTGCTATAGGAAATAATTCAATCATTTGCTGACATAATAACACTAACCAGAAGCGTATAGCATTTTTTTTTTACAGTCCAGGTTGGGCCCCATACTGAGTATAATAGGTCTCTCTCTCTCTCTCTCTCTCTCTCTCTCTCTCTCTCTCTCTCTCTCTCTCTAAGGGTACGGCAAGATGTATTTTAAATGATATTGCTGTAAAGATTTTTGATGATAGAGCATATTGTATAATATTTATATTATTTTCACTACTGCATATTGTATATTTAAAATATATTCATTACTTATTTTCAATTTATTTTCCAGTAAAAGCAGACTGGAAAATACAATGAAAATTATAAGCAAATATTTTAAATATTGTACAACATGCTCTGTTATCAAAAACTACAGTAATGTCATTTCAAATACATCTTATATTACTCTTACAGAGAGAGAGAGAGAGAGAGAGAAAGAATTGGACACCTATTGTGAAGATCAAACAGAGACATCGAGAGAACTGTACTGGTTTATTAATCAGCAACAGATATACGTATATATAAGGAGGCTGTGCAGACGGGAACATAGTGTCCGTCATGCGCACATACAAAAGGGGATGGAGTCCTGCTGCAATTGTGCTTTCTCGCACATGCAATTATATACATATAACTAAGCATACAGGATACATATTTTGATGATATTGGCGGAAAGGCCGCAAACTGCTCTGCACTTTGATATATATATAAAAAGGTATGTATGTACAATGGAAGGACGGACATTTTGCCAGAAATGCCGTCCTTACAGATAGTCAACCCCCCCCCCCCAGACAATGGTTATGACAATAATCGTTGGATGAGTGGTCATCGGTATCTTGCTGTAGGGCGGAGGATTCCGCGGGTCTGTAATGCCATTTGTCGGAGAACGTCCTCAGGCTCTTCGTTATGGAGGAGTGATAATGGTAGTTTATATTTGACAACGTCTCTGAGGGTTGCATGAGAGAGAGAGAGAGAGAGAGAGAGAGATTGATTGGTGGAGGAATAAATGGGAGTGGTTTAATGGCGGCCATAAACATGTGTCTGTTGTGGTGCTCTGTTGTGATATCAGTGGCAAGCATCGGTTATAAGCGTCAGGAGTGAGAGAGTCTGGGAGTGTAGCCGGGGCTGTTCAGTTAGATGTTTTGGTAGCAGTTTTATTGATGGTCAGTTATTTTGTGGTTTTTGAAGCTGTTGTTTGAATTGTTGTTGGTATTGTATGTTTGAAGGTTATTGTGCCTGTGTTGTTGAGTTGTTGTGCTTGTGAGTTCTGTTAGGTTGTAGATGAGTTGTTGAGTGCTGTTGTTGTGATTCCTTGATGTTGTAGGTGGTTTGTTGACTGTCGTTTTATTGGTTTTTGGTGCTGATAGTGATTGTTTGTGCAGTGGTCTTTTGTTGTATGGTTATTAAATTGCAGTGTGGTTGTTGTCCTTGATCGGTTGTTTGTGTATTGTGTTACAACGGCTAGCCTAGCCTAGCTTAGCCTAGCTACATATACAGCAGCTCAGCTCGTCACCCTGAGTCTGAGGTGAGTATATGTGTTTGTGTTTTGAGTTTTTTGTTTTTTAGCTTGTGAAAATCTGCCACATTATTTATTAGCAACCAACGTGGGGCTGCCAGTGTGGCAGCTGCAGGACAGTTGGTGTGGTGGGTTGTATGATTGGTGAAGAAAATGAGTATGGAAGGTTTGACTGAAGTGGAGAGGCTGAAGGAGGAGTTGAGGTTGAAGAGAGAAATGAGAGGACGATTGGAAGTAGAGAGTGAGAGGTTGAGGGTAGAGTGTGAGGAGCTGAAGAGCGAGTTAGAGGAAATGAGAGGAATGCTAAGGAATGCGAAAGTGGAAATGAGGAAGAGGTGAAAGGAACTGAAGAGAGAATGGTTGAGAAAATGGACAAAAAATTCGGAGTAATGATGAATGCAGTGCAGGAGATAAGGGATTCATGGGAGAGGGAGCAGTAGGAGGTAGGCCTACTAGGTCTTTTGATGGGCCAGGAGCAATTAAGAAAGTGAAAGAACAAGTGGATGAGAGTACGAGTGACGAAGGTGATTTGGGTTTGATAAATAAGGGAAAGAAGGGGAAGACACAGGATAAGGATAAACCTGAGGACTAGAGTAAGAAGGGGGCTGAGGAAAAGAAGACTAAGGGAAAGAAGGCTAGTAAGGATGCGGACAGGATGAAACTAGGACTGAATACGTTGGGGAAAGGGCTGAGAGTGATTTAGATAGCGGTGAGTGGAAACAGGTAGGTAGAAAGAAGAAGGGTAAGAAGTCTAATCAAGAGCATGGATGTTAGTATGGAAATTGATTTGTTGTATTTGGACGAGGTTAAGAGGGATCAGAATGGAAGTAGCGTAAGTGAGAGGTGAGCAGGAAGTGTGAAAGGCTTTGTATATGAGAGAGATACCCCGATGTGCACGATACAAGGAATATGGTAGTAGGGACATAGAGGACTTTTTTTAAAGAATGTGAGAAGTATTGTGTGGCTAAAGTATGGGAATAAGAAGAGAGTTGGGTAGCTTTTTGACGGGATTTTTGTTGAGTATGTATGGGGTGATGATGAGTGTGGAGAATGTGCCTTATGAGTGTGAAAGCCAGGATTGTTGAACAGGCAAAGAGGATAAAGAGTAGCGTTAGATATAAGAGAAAACATGATTTTGAAGAGGCAAGAATGAATGTTGGGGGTCGTTGTCAGTGTATGTGTGCAGTTTGGAAACATTAGCTAGGAAAAAGTTTGGGGAGGGACGAAGGGATAAATGGGTGTAAAGAGTTAGTGAGAAGTTGTTGGCGACTGTGCCTGAGAGTGGTGTATGAGTTGATAAAATGAAATGTAAGGAGAAAATGCGATGGACAAATGAAAGGTAGACGTGGAACGACATTAGAAATAGTAGAGTATTACAAGTTAGATAAGTGTATGAAAGAGAGCAGAAGTGTTAGTGTTAGGACCAAAGTAGCTGAGGTATACCAGAGTTTAAGAGCAATAGGGAGGCAGTTTTAGAAGGGCCGAGGCGAATGGCAGAGCGAGTGGTTGATAGGAGCGTTAGGGCAGGTAACATAAATTATAGTTAACCTTAAGAGAGATCGGAGTGCAAGCATTGGAAGAGTAGGGTCAGTTATTCGTGAATGAGAGCAGCAGTGGTTACAGATGTGGAAAGCCAAGACACAAGAAGAATGAATGTCTGTGGGCATTAGGAGTGTGCTTCGGGTGTTGGCAAATGGGACATTTAGTTAGCAAGTGTAAGAAAGATAAGGATATTTAGTGTTACAGGTGTGGACAGGTAGGGCACATAGCGAGTGGATGTCGGGGTACCTGTGTGAATGTGATTTGCGGTGATTGTGGGAAGAACGGGCTAATGTGTAAAGAACAGTGTGAAAAATGTGTTGAATGTGGAATGGAAGGTCATGTAACAAGTGTGTGTAGGCAAAAAGGATGAGTCATGCTGGGAATTCAGGAACTAGCGTTTAGGGGATTCAGTTGGGTGGATCCTCTAGTGTGCGACAGTGTGTTCGGGAGAATGTGATGAGTGAACGGTTGAGGGTTGAGCCAAGTGTCAGTGAACAAATAGGTCTGGGAGATCGACAGTTAGTGTTAGTTGAGTGTGGAAGAAAGCGGAAGAGTGTACGTAGAGAAAGGAAATAGAAGAGAGAAGCGTGAATTGTATTGTAAGGTGGTTAGTGGTAGGATCAAGGACAACTATCACACTACAATTTAATAACCATACACCAAAAGACCACTGCACAAACATCACTATCAGCACCAAAACCAATAACATGACAGTCAACAAACCACCTACAACATCAAGGAACCACAACAACAGCACTCAACAACTCATCTACAACCTAACAGAACTCACAAGCACAATAACTCAACAACACAGGCACAATAACCTTCAAACATACAATACCAACAACAATTCAAACAACAGCTTCAAAAATCACAAAATAACTGACCATCAATAACACTGCTACCAAAACCTCTAACTGAACAGCCCTGACTACACTCCCAGACTCACTCTGACACTTATAACCAATGCTTGCCACTGATATCACAACAGAGCACCACAACAAACACATGTTTACGGCCGCCATTAAACCACTCCCATTTATTCCTCCACCAATCAATCTCTCTTCTCTCTCTTCTCTCATCTCTCTCTCTCTCTCTCTCTCTCTCTCTCTCTCTCTCTCTCTCTCTCATGCAACCCTCAGAGACATTGTCAAATATAAACTACCATTATCACTCCTCCATAACGAAGAGCCCGAGGACGTTCTCCGACAAAGGGCATTACAGACCCGCGGAATCCTCCGCCCTACAGCAAGATACCGATGACCACTCATCCAACGATTATTGTCATAACCATTGTCTTGGGGGGGGGGGGGGTGACTATCTGTAAGGATGGCATTTCTGCAAAAATGTCCATCCTTCCATTGTACATACATACCTTTATATATATATATATGTATATCAAAGTGTAGAGCAGTTTGCGGCCTTTCCGCCAATATATATATCATCAAAATATGTATCCTGTATGCTTAATTATATGTATATATTTGCATGTGCAAGAAAGCACAATTGCAGCAGGACTCTGTAAGGGTAATGTAAGATGTATTTGCAATGACATTATTGTAGTTTTTGATAACAGAGCATGTTGTACAATATTTAAAATATTTTCTTATAATTTTCATTGTATTTTCCAGTCTGCTTTTACTGTAAAATAAATTGAAAATAAGTAGTGAATATATTTGTTTTAAATATACAATATGCTGTAGTGAATATAATAATAAATAAATTATAACAATATGCTCTATCATCAAAAATCTTTACAGCAATATCATTTAAAATACATCTTGCAGTACCCTTAGAGAGAGAGAGAGAGAGAGAGATGAGAGAGAGAGAGAGAGAGAGAGAGAGAGAGAGAGAGAGACCTATTGCTGGTACTGCCTGTGCATTTTTGGCTTCATCGTGTTTCTGGCGTAGTCTTGACTTGAGTATCACCGAAAGTCTCTGCATACATTCTTTCCGACGTGTCCTTCATCACATGGCATTTTATATCCTCTCCCTCTATTATTCCGAGGTATTTGTATCCTATTTGACCAGTGTGTTTGATACTATTTCCCGACTAGTAGCGTTTATCCCTTCAGTTCTTGTCACTTTGCCTTTTTGTATGTTGACTAAGGTGCATTTTTCTATTCCAAACTCCTTCCTGATGTCCCCGGATACAAACCTTTCTGTCTTGATTAGGATATCTATTGCCAAGATACTCTTACCATACAGCTTGACATAGTCCATGAACATCAGATGGTTAGTTCTGTTGCCTTATGTTGCCATGGTTGTAGCTTTTATCAGTTTGAAATATATTCATATAAATAACGATGTGCCGAAATTTCAACCTTTGGTCAATTTTGACTCTACCGAAATGGTTGAAAAACGCAATTGTAAGCTAAAACTCTTATATTCTAGTAATATTCAATCATTTACCTTCATTTTTCAACAAATTGGAAGTTTCTAGCACAATATTTGGATTTATGGTGAATTTTGTGAAAAAATAAAATTTCCTTACATCCGCACAATAACTCTTCCAAAAAAATCATACTTGCGATTGTCGTAATGTTTGCACCATTTTAAATTAGCCGTTACATAAAGTTTATATATGAAAATGTGCGAAATTTCATGTAGAATATAACAATAATAATTGAAGGTTGTAGCTCTCATTTTCGAAATATTTGCATATAAATCACGATAAATAGAAAAAAAAACAAGTTTGGTCAACTTTGACTCTACCGAAATGGTCGAAAAACGCAATTGTAAGCTAAAACTCTTACAGTCTAGTAATATTCAGTTCATTTATCTTCATTTTGAAACAAATTTGAAGTCTCTAGCACAATATTTAGATTTCTGGGCTCAGCTTCGTGTCGGCCTATGAAAGGATCCTAATATCATTCTTTCTAGGTAAAATTAATCTAAAATTACCAGAGAAAAACAAAATTAAGAAAATGTCAGTAAAACTGACTCGCTCACTCTTAAAAAGAAGTGTCGGTATGATAATAGGGGCGAGTGTGGAACACTACCACGAGACAATCACCAATTAGAACTTCCAATCAGAATCCCCCCAAGAGAGAGCCGATACCAACGGGCGATGCAGCCGCTACTACTATACTAGAGGACGCCACGGCCAGCAGCGCCCCTAGCGGATATCCTTAATTTTTAGCGCTAGCGTCAAGACGCAATTTTTTTCTTGTGCTGTGCTATTTCTGGATTTATCTCTGTATTCTACCATGGAACGCTCTGCTATTGCCACGGCTAAGTTAAGTAACTCATAAGTAATATTTTACCACATTTTTATCTTCCGGTACCAGTATTTTCCTCTTAAATAGGTCATATACGGTTCCCCGGTTGTCTCGTGGCGGCGCCATGCTGCCTCGTAAGAATTCCCGGTCCTCCATACTGGGACTTCTTATACTTATGGCTTACTATATTACGTTCATTGTTTTTACATCGAGTTTTAGCTAGTTCAGCCCTCCTACCATTTCTCTTAGTTTGGTATTTAGGGCTACTATTATTATTCCGGCCCAGCATCCCGGCTCTTGCTCTTCATCGGCTATCGCTGGCTCCGAGTAGGCCTCTGTTTCTTGGAACAGTCTGCCTCCTCCTGGGCTTCTTTCTCTTTTACTAAAAGTGTCTTTTTCCATCTTTTCGATGTATATTTTTATTATATTTAGGGTGTTAGGCTAGCCTAGGTGCTTGTTCCTTGTATTGGTACAGCCTGGTTCACGTGGCCCTCTCACGGTTGTGTTGCTCGCGGCCTAGGCCACTTGCGGTCACGTGTCCCATCGCACCTTACCCTGCCCCCGCCCTCCCTTCTGGTATAGGGAGGGGCTGGGGGACCCCTTGGTTGTCATGACAACCTCAGTTGCCTTCTCTCACTACTACTCTGAGGCGGCCAGGGGTTCCTCCCAGCGGGGGGTATAGGGCGACCACTCATGAGGTACCGGGTCTCCATGCGGTAGTCGGTGAGGCGGGGAGGAGTAGGCCATCCCTCCCCCCCTCTCTCGCTCCCGCCGTGTTACACCGAGACCTTCCTCCCCCCCTCCCCAGTTGCTCAGCCACCTACCTCGCTATACGAAAGGAGCCTTCCGTCGCAGCCGGGGCACCTTTGGTTATAGGTTACTGGCTCCGCTAGCGGGCGGGGTGGGCACCACTAGTGGTCGGTTGCTTGCCTACTATATCCTTACATCTCTCCCCCGCTACCGGAAGAGAGCTTGCTTCTTACCCGCGCACTCTTCTAGTAGACGGGCGGAGGGAGGTTTGTATTATTATTATTATTTTAAGGATATACCCTAATTTTACAATGAATTGTGTAATATGATTAATTTTATCTACCATCCCCGCCATTTTCCGTCGTGGTTTCCATTTACCACCACTCCTGGTTGGTTCCCTTTTGTGTCTCCGCCATCAGCGGAGCTATAGCCTAGAGCACACAACCAACCTGGTTACCACACGTATTTTGGCGGGGCTCTGGTTTAATCTAACTTTATCGCTCCGGCACCAGCGGAGCATCTGTTAGACTGTAAGTGTTTACCTGGTACTCATGTATCTTTCCACTTACAGGCTACCAACTGTCAGGTCCCAGCGTGCAACGCGACGTTGTACGACCCCTGCGGCCACGATGAGTGCAGGTCTCACGCCCCATGTGCCACGTCATACAACGAGATGATCGTCTGGCACCCAGAAGCCTGCGCCATCTGCTACGACCTGGTCGGTCAGCTGGGAGATGGGGTAAGTCCGTTATAGGCTTCCTTATCATTTTACTAACAACTTTTAGTCATAAGTTTGTTAACCCCGTTCCACCACTGGAAGCTAATCTCGCCTTTCTTTCAGGCTACTGGTGTGAGGGAAGTCGCCCTCGCCACCCTGAAAGCGTGGGTGGGCGGCTTCGGGAAGAACGCCGCCAAAGGCCAGCCCTACATTCTGGATAAGAAGCTGGCCGTCCAGATCTTCCCCGCGGGCAAGTCGACCGGTTACGTTGACCCCTTGTCCGCTGCCCCTCTGATAGCCTCCATCCAGCAAGACCTCCAGCAATCCTTTGGGGTCGTAGCCTCCCAGGAGTCGGTCCCGGACGTCGCTGCCCTGGACCTTAACATCGACGCCCATGGCGGTAGGGGGTGGAGGATTTGTTGGTTGAGGTAGGTGTGCCTCGGCGCCCAAGGTCTTTCCTTGGGTGCTCCTGGATCTTCTCCTGTCCCCTCTTCAAGTGCTTCATTCCAAGGCTTTGTGGGATCTGAGATCCCTACCCGCTCTCCCGCTCTCTCTGTACCCCCAAAGGTGAAGGGACAGAGAGAACCGAAGACTCTGGCCAAGACAACTTCGAGGAAGTCGTCTTCGTCTTCTTCGGCTAGGAAGTCGTCGACTTCCTACGCCGATGCGGTGAAAGCGAAGCCGAGCTCTTCTCACTCAAAGAGCTCCAGAAGCAAGGCTTCTAAGGAGAAGGCTCGCGCTCCCGCCGAGCCAGTGCCTTCTCCCGCCTCCACCGCTTCCACTCCGGCTACGCCGGTAGGGGTAGCAGGGCCTAGCACCTTTGATCCCTCTGCTTTCTCAGCAGTGGTGATGCAACAGGTGGGGCGAGCTGGTTGGCTCGCAAGTCTCCGCCCTGGGGACACGATTCGAGCAGATGTTTGCACAGTTGTCAAGCACTCTGTCTCAATCAGGCCAGTCAATTCAAGACCTCTCTAACAGGATGAGAGAAAATGAGGACCGAGTAGCCGGGCTATCTCAGGTTCCTCTTCCAGTCTCCCCAGCGCCAAGCACTGGGATTCTCCAACTCCCGCCATACGACTCTCTGCCAGCTTTCTCTATGGAGAACCCATGGAGAGTAGCTGCCTACGCTCCTTTCAAGGATGGGATGATCTCTATCCCGGAGTGTGGAACTCGAAGGTATTAGAGGACTTCGAGTTTTACCCTCCAGGTCTGACGCAGCCTTTCATCGGTTATGCTAGGCTGACGGTAACGGCTCTGACGAGGGAAGACAAGATCTCTAGAGAGTCGGTCCTATATAGTAGAGATCATGCTCAGCGGGAATGGGTTCACTGCCTTGAGGACTGGGAGTGTACGAACACCAAACTCCACCCCCCCGGCCTACAAGAGTCCCTTCACTATTTCGCGACGGAAGAGGAGGTTTCTCTTCCGTTCGCCACGAAATTAGTGGAGAAGTCCCTTCAGGCAGTCCTCAAGGATGAGCCCATCCCACAGTTTGAGGGAGGCGGAGTCTACTTCTCCGCTCTTCCCGGCTTTCGGAGAATTGTGGGAGAACTTGCCAGCTACATTCACGCTTGGTAAGCTCAAACCGGACTGCGCCATGGACCAGTTCGGCGAGAAACTACCAAGGCTGCCGGATTCCCTAATCCAGGCAGAGTTTGATGCGCGAACCAGGTTTGGCAGGTCCCTCAATTCCCTTATAATTACGGAAATGGCTGCCCTCTCTTATGCTACGAACCGCTGTTCAAGATTTTGGCGAAATCTCAGTTCCAGACGGTACTAACGGACGCTTTTGACTTCTTCCAGGCTAGGAGGAACTGCCGAAAGCATGTTCTACAAGAGTGTACTATTAGGCATGAGCCGAATAGACTCTTGGCCTCTAGCATGTGGGGAGCGGATCTCTTCCCAGAGTCCGCTGTCAACGAAGTACACCACGAAGCTGCTAGGCTCAACCAGAGCCTTAGAGCTAGGTGGGGTATTTCCTCGAAGAGGAAACAAGATTCCGTTCCCACTGCTGGTAAGAACCGAAGAAGGCTGGTAAGAGGTTCCAGCCGTATAAAAAACTCCAGCAACAGCAGCAATTTGTGCAGGCGGTCCCGGTTACCCAACAAGGACAACCTGCTAGTTCAAAGCAGAATCAGCCCATCCTCCTGTTGTCCCCTCAATCTCAGCCATCCACCTCCTACGCTATCTCGCCGGCCTTCAACCCTACATATGAGGCTCAAGGCTACAATCAGCCGAGAGGTAGGGCGAGAGGTTACTTTCGTCAGCGTGGCGCAGGAAGGGCGACAAGGAGCAGGCAGTTCAGAGGAGGGCGTGGTGGCCAACCCGCCCATCAACAATGAGGCTCCCCAGGTAGGAGGGAGGCTGTTCCTCTTCCGCCACAGGTGGGGGTTCAGCAATTGGGCACAGAGCATAGTGTCCAAAGGATTGGGCTGGAGTTGGATCAAAGATCCTCCTCCAATCAAATCATTCCACCAGATACCGTCAAAGGAATTGACAGATTACGCGGAAGAACTCCTTCAGAAAGGAGCTATTGCGAGAGTCAAGCATCTAAAATTTCAAGGTCGCTTATTCAGCGTGCCAAAGAAAGGCTCAACAAAAAGAAGGGTAATCTTAGACTTGTCAAAGCTAAACTCTTTCATTCGTTGCGACAAGTTCAAGATGCTTACCCTCTCGCAAGTAAGGACCTTACTTCCGCGTGGAGCCGTCACATGCTCCATCGATCTTACAGACGCATACTATCATATCCCCTATAGCCAGGCACTTCCGCCCATTCCTAGGATTCAGGCTAGGAAATCAAACATTCTCATTCAAAGTGATGCTTCGGTCTGAATGTAGCCCCCAGGGTATTCACAAAAATAGCAGAAGTAAGGTGTACAACAATTGAGAGCTCAGGGAATCATGGTAGCAGCATACCTCGACGATTGGTTGATCTGGGCACCAACAGTCGAGGAATGTCTCAAACCACCAAAAAGGTAGTTCACTTTCTGGAACATCTGGGGTTCCAGATAAACAAAACGAAATCCAGACTTACTCCGGAATCTCGTTTTCAGTGGCTAGGAATCCAATGGGATTTGTCTTCCCACAATCTGTCAATTCCAGTGGCCAAACGGAAGGAAATAGCAAAATCTGTCAGGCAATTTCTCAAATGCAAACAAACGTCAAGAAGAAACCAGGAGAGAATCCTAGGGTCTCTTCAGTTTGCTTCGGTAACAGATATCCTTCTGAAAGCAAGGCTGAAAGATATAAATCGATTTGGCGGTCAAGAGCAAACTCCAAATATCGAGACAAGTTGTCAGTAATCCCACAGATCCTCCGCAACCAACTACGGCCTTGGTCAAAAGTAAAGAACTTAGCCAAGAAAGTACCCCTTCAATATCCCCTCCCAGTGTTAACCATTCACACGGATGCATCCCTGTCCGGTGGGGGGGATACTCTCAGTTCAAACAGGTTCAGGGGACTTGGTCAGTTCAATTTCGCCAGCTCCACATAAACGTGGTTGGAAGCAATGGCAGTATTTCTTACTCTGAGAGACTGCTTCCCCCGAAGAAGTCTCATCTAAGGCTAGTTTTGGACAGTGCAGTGGTAGTTCATTGCATCAACAGAGGAGGGTCCAAATCCAAGCTGTGAATCATGTCATGATAGCCATCTTGCATTAGCAAACAAACACAAATGGCATCTGTCTGCCACTCACCTGGCAGGAGTAAGGAATGTGATAGCAGACGCCCTGTCCCGGTCAGTTTCCTCTGGAATCAGAGTGGTCTCTGGACGTCGGGTCATTCCAGTGGGTAAGCCTGAGAGTCCCAGGTCTCCAAGTGGATCTCTTCGCCTCACAAGCGGAACCACAAGCTCCCTTGCTATGTGGCCCCCAACCTGGACCCTCTGGCTTTATGCCACGGACGCCTGGTCCGTTGGATTGGAAATCAGTGGAGGAGAATTTATGTTTTTCCTCCAGTGAATCTTCTCTTGAAAGTCCTAAGCAAACTAAGGTCTTTCAAAGGGATAGTAGCTCTGATTGCACCGGACTGGCCCAAGAGCAACTGGTATCCTCTTCTTCTGGAATTGGGTCTCCGACCTCAACGGATCCCCAATCCCAAGCTATCACAATCAGTACAAATGAGGACTGTGTTCGCTTCCTCAGGAATTCTCGAGACCCTAACTTTATGGACTTTATGAAGTTTGCGGCTAATAAAGATGCTGATATTGATCCACAGAAATATTCTCTTCCTAGAATCAGATAGAGAGTCAACCATTAGACAATATGATTCAGCTGTTAAATTAGCATCTTTGAGAGAATCGAACACTACAACCATGACAGTTAATTTGGCTATATCCTTTTTCAGATCCTTGTTTGAAAAAGGTTTAGCAGCTAGCACGATTACCACTCATAAATTGGCTTTGAAGAAAATCTTTCAAGTAGGTTTTCAGATAGATTTGACTGAATCTTATTTCACATCTATCCCTAAAGCCTGTGCTAGACTTAGACCTTCTCAGAGGCCTACTACAGTTTCATGGTTCTTAAATGATGTCCTCAAACTAGCTTCAGATACTGACAACTCATCTTGTACATTCATAATGCTCCTGAGGAAGACATTATTCTTATTAAGCCTAGCCTCAGGAGCTAGAATTTCAGAACTGTTTGGCTCTATCCAGGGATGCGGGTCATGTGGAATTCCTCCCATCAGGAGAAGTTCTACTTGCTCCGGATCGTAGCTTTTTAGCCAAAAATGAGGATCCTCTTGCAAGGTGGGCTCCTTGGAATGAGGTTATCCCACTTCCACAGGATCCTTCTCTCTGCCCAGTATCAACTCTTAGAGCCTTTCTATCTCGTACTTCTTCAAGATCCTCAGGTGCTCTCTTCATGAGAGAAAAAGGTGGTACTTTGTCAGTACAAAAGGTATTAGACAGCAATCCTTTACTTCATTAAACAAGCAACCACCCTGAGTCATTCCCAAAGCACATGATATCAGGGGAGTAGCCACCTCAATTAATTATTTTCAACATATGAACTTTGAGGATCTTAGAAAGTATACTGGATGGAAATCCCCGACAGTCTTTAAACGGCATTATCTAAAGTCCTTGGAATCGTTTAAAGTTTTCAGCAGTAGCAGCGGGAAACATTGTTTTCCCCCTGATACTGTATAGTTGTTGTAGTAGATCCAGGTCTCCTTTCTACCTACATCATCCAACATGCCTCACCCTATCGCCAGGCTACTCGAATATCATAGCCTTAGCGTTGAATCATATATGGATTGTCCCTTATTTTTTTGCTAGGGACATCCACACTTGTACTGATAATGTACTCAGTGTACCTACCCTTATTTTTATGCTAGGGTAGGACACAATGTGTTGTATATATTTTGCCATACTTGTATTAATGATGGACTTCAGTGTACCTACCCTTATTTTTATGCTAGGGTAGGACACATGAGTTTTGTATATTTTGTAAATATGTTTAAGTAAATCCCTTTTGTTTGTTTATATTACATGCATCTCTGTAATTTACTTTAATTACTATTTAAGTACTTTAAGATTACTAAACGTTCTATTGTTTTACGTAGTATAAGTTAGTTTAAGTGCTTAGTTTGTAGCTGTAATTGATTTACTTATATTATATCCATCATTTACACTGCTTTTCATTGTTCCTATTTTTTCCCATCTTGTCTGTTTCTCTGGTACTCTTTCATAGGCCGACACGAGCTGAGCCCAGAAAAGGGATTTTGACGAAGGAAAAATCTATTTCTGGGTGATTGGCTCGTGTCGCCCTATGAAACCCCCCTTTTTTTTTTTGGTTTGTTCCCCCCCTTGCAGGACAAGATGTTTTTAGATTAAGGATGTCCGCTAGGGGCGCTGCTGGCCGTGGCGTTCCTCTAGTAGTAGTAGTAGCGGCTGCATCGCCCGTTGGTATCGGCTCTCTCTTGGGGGGATTCTGATTGGAAGTTCTAATTGGTGATTGTCTCGTGGTAGTGTTCCACACTCGCCCCTATTATCATACCGACACTTCTTTTTAAGAGTGAGCGAGTCAGTTTTTACTGACATTTTCTTAATTTTGTTTTTCTCTGGTAATTTTAGATTAATTTTACCTAGAAAGAATGATATTAAGGATCCTTTCATAGGGCGACACGAGCCAATCACCCAGAAATAGATTTTTCCTTCGTCAAAATCCCTTTTATGGTGAATTTAAAAAAAAACTTTCCTTCCCTCCGCGAGCGGATTCTCGCTGCAAATCTCCGAAATGCGTACGTCGCATTCTCGGAATATTTGCTCCGTTTCATATTAGGCGTTTCATGAATTTTTATATATGAAAATGTGCGCAATTTCTTGTAGAATACAACAAAAAATAATTGAAGGTAGTAGCTTTTCTCATTTTTGAAATATTTGCATCTAAAAAAATATATAAAAAAATTTGACATTTGGTCAACTTAACTCGTCCGAAATGGTCAAAAACTGCAATTGTAAGATAAAAATCTTACAGTATAGTAATATTCAATCATTTATCTTCATTTTGAAACAAATTGGAAGTCTCTAGAACAACATTTAGATTTATGGTGAATTTTTGAAAGAAAACTTTTTTTTTACATCCGTGCGTTATGAATTCATGCATCGTTTTGTGATAATATTTTCTCTGTCTTGCTTTGTTCGTTTTTACAATGCGTTATATACCAAAATGATCGCAATTTAGTGTACAATACAACGAAAAAAATTAACTTTATCTTTAAGAACCGTTTTGCTCACAGCACATTTGAATACAATTATATATGAAATTTTGTTTTCGCGCTATCATATATCACATTATTTATATATGATAATATTTTTTTCATTTCTGATGGTTTGCATACTAAACTTCAGGCAATGACAAAAAATGGAGCCCAAAATGAACTCTTAATCTTGAAAACTAAGCGCGCTGTGATTTTTGAAAAAAAATATTTGTTTCGCTTTGGCGCTCACTCCGAGACCCCCTAGGCATACAGGAGACAATTTTTATTATACCCCTTAGGCGTTTAAGGGTTAAGATAGAAATCAGAGTCTGTACTGTATTTTTTTTTTTTTTTTTTTTTTTGTTTTTTTTTTTTTTTTTTTTTTTTTTTTTTTTTTTTTTTGAGCCTGAAATCGTAAGTTTATAGAAACAATGATTGGACCATATGAAACATGCCACATCAGATGAATTAAGGAATGATGAACTAACTGCCTTGTGCATGCAACTTTGAAATCTGCCATGATATCAAGTGGATCTGCATTAGGTTTCATAATTTCAACTGCTCAAGAGGTAATATGTATGTCTGCTTTGTTTTATTCGGCAGTAATGCAAAGACCAGTGGAAAACTGCTACCTTTAACTTGTACATCAATGCAAAAACAGTTGGGACCACTGTTCGGGCACAGTTTTAAGGGTTCGTTCACATGACCAATGACGATATGATGCTATATCCTCAAGAGCACTTTCTGATGCAATGCTAATAAGCACTGTTGATCCTCAGCACCCGAATTGTATCTCAGAAACTGTTCGCCATTATGAAATTTACAGTAATACCTTTGAGATACGTGTATAATTCGTTCAATTTTTCCCATAGAAAATCACTGACAAAAATTAAACTGTACTGGCCCTCTAAAAACACCCAAATCAATTATAATAACAATGGAAAAAACATGTTTTAATTGCTATACCGTATAGACGTACTGTACACACACACACACTAAATTATATAATAAATGATTACTGTGCCATGAAATAAAATGGGGTCTTATTATGAGTTCTTACCTTCGAGACAGACGATAGCGGCAAACAGCGGTGTGTACTCCGCTCATAATCGTATGCCAACTCCCGAGGACACCACACTCATGTTTCTCATTAATTTCATGCTTAATCTTCATTGTCATCATGCATTTTTTTTTCTTCTCACTGCCAACCTACCACTCGCTTTCTTAGTACCCATCACTTATTACAAAGAATGTTCACAAATACAGTGAAAATCACAAAAATAACAAACACAACACAGGAGATGCTCGGGAGATGTGTACAGAAGTCGACTACCATGTGAACTGAATGAGTGAAGCAGGCATAGAGCACTCCCATCTAGTATTAGCATCTGTAAGCGTTCCCGTATCTCAATATTGTGCTTGTATCTCAATGCAAAATTTTGCTCGGAGGCTGGCTCGTCTCTCGTATTGCTCGTATGTTGGAGCGCTCGTATGTCAAGGTTTTACTGTACAAGATTCGTCAAATATTTCAAAAACCATGTCTAGTGGCTGGATAAGCTGGAAATACAGAATTTTTTTGTTGGCAACTTTGAATAGTCCTTAAAGTACGAGCAACCTATGAAGTTGAGAGCAAGTGTTTTCTGTTATTTGCATAAATTTGGTCGCTATTATGCTGCATGAATTTATTGCTATGTTTTCCACTGCTTCATGCTTTATTTCTGCAACTGTTTTTCTAACATTTAATGAATGCATTAGCTGCATAAAGATGCTCACTAGAAAAATAAGTAATTTTTGGATCATTTCCATTACCTTTTGAATTTGCACTGAACACAGCCTTCTTTTCTCACACCTCAAGTACTCTTTTCTTAGTTTTGTATGCTTGAATGAAAACTGTAGATGTTAATTACTTTCATCAACTACTTTTCTTTTGTTCTTGGTCGACACAAAGAACTTTCCATTTATGGAAGGGCAAATTCAGAAAGTTTACATTAGATTTTAGCAATTTCTGTATATAGTACCTGACTTCAGAGAGACTGAGTAGACTACTTTATCAGAAGGTTTTAACAATACTATAACAACTTTTAACAGAGAAGAAAAGAGAACGGTATTAACAATCCTTTAATGAGGCTTGATATAGTTTTTTCTTAAGAGTTTATTTATATTTGGACCAAAATTTGTTGACAAAAAAAATCATCAGTCAAAAAGACATAGACCAATAGACATAGACGAAGTGAACATCGGACGAAAAGTCTTATCATGCCAAGTTACAAATGAGAGTATGAGCTGAGGTTTGTCCAACGTCACACACATAAGGTACCCCTTGTAAGAGTCTTAAGAAGTGATCCAGTAGGGTTATCCTGAAGTGATGAGACACATGGCTTGAGCCAATGGTGGTGGCACTGTGAAGTGTGCAGTGGAAGGTGCATCCACTCGCGAAGCTATCCAGAATAGAACTGGTGCACATAACTGATCTTGTGAGGCTAGATCACCTGGTGGCCACCAATATGGCTGCTGCCCGTGGGTAGTTCCTCATCCAATCCTTGTAGCAGTTCTCCCTTTCTCAGCTACCTGGAACAGAAGCATTCAGGCAGCAGAAGGGAGGGATACAGGAGAGGGATACAAGGAGAGGATTATGCTATGTGGCAGCAATTTTCTCTACATTTGCATACGGGTGGTCATTTTATGAGCGAGGGAAACTCCTCCACGTAAAGATTTAAAAAATGATAGGTTGATAAGTTAATAGAGAGGGTTAAAAATATATAACTACATTTTTAAATGAATACAGAGTGGAATTGTTTATGATAGTAATGCATTGAATCTTTGTTTGTTAAATTTTTAGGTCTAATTGCACAACATCCTGATGGAGACCCAATGGTGTAAGGAATAAAGACCTCTGTGACTGAAAAGATTGAAATTGTGGTAGATTTAGCACATTTTGATGCTTCCTTTCATCAAATCGGGTTTCTCTTGGTAAGAAAAGAGGATCAGGGACCAATTGTAATGCAAAAGATAACTGCTAATATTTAGGAAACCAGGAACTTATCACCACAAACCACTCTATCAATAAGAGACAGACAGCCACACCAGAGAGCAGAATTCTAGTATAAAGGAAAATAAAGTTACCTACAACAAGCAAGTGTTGTATATTGAGGCCGTACATTTAGTGTAATATCCTAACCTCTGTGTGGCATTTGGTGGCACTTACAGTTGATGTTTCTCAAAAGTAAGATGTGGGTCAAAAGTTACATCAGTATAGGCCCAGCTTCAGACTCATTCAGCAAAGTCTCAGCCACTTGACCCTTTCTCTTATTATTATATAAATGACTTAATTGTAAAGATGGATTAACGAGTAAAGTGCATTTTCATATTCCATAAAGTAGATGGGATTTTCACTGTTGAGCCCTCCACAGTTCATGCAGCTAATGCAAAACTCTGGACAGGTGAGAGAAGGGATTCTTGTTACTAGATATTATTCTTTATCTGCCATTGATCATCAACTTCTTGTATTTAAGCAGCAATATAGGCCTTGTTTGGTTTTTCCTTTTGTAATTGTTGGCTAATGGGTTAAAATCAAGATACGTATTTATATCTATGGAACAGTTTTTTAGATTTTTTTGTGATTTAATTTGTTTTTCTTCTCTAGGTATCAGGAGAGTTTGCTAAAAGTCTTCATGCTAGCATGGATAACATTCTGGATGAAATTGCCCAGTTGAAACACAAGCAAACATAAGTTAAAGCAGCACTAACAAATGCTAAATGGAAGCAATCTAATCTGACCTCGTAGAATATTAAAGGTGAGTGAGTGTTCATGAAAAGAAATCTGCATTTCTGGGCTCAGCTCGTGTCGGCCTATGAAAGGATCCTAATTAATTCTTCTTTCTAGGTAAAAATATCTAAAATTACCAGAGAAAAACAAAATTAAGAAAATGTCAGTAAACTGACTCGCTCACTCTTAAAAGAAGTGTCGGTATGGTAATAGGGGCGAGTGGGAATCACTACCACGAGACATTCACCCAATTAGAACTTCCAATCAGAATCCCCTTAAGAGAGCTGATACCAACTGGGCGATGCAGCGCTACTACTAACTACTAGAGGACGCCACGGACAGCAGCGCCCTAGCGGACATCCTTAATTATTAGCGCTAGCGTCAAGACGCATTATTTTTTCTGTGCTGTGCTAATTTCGGGATTTATCCTATTCTTCACCATGGAACGCTCTGCAATTGCAACGGCTAAGTTAAGTAACTCATAAGTAATGTTTTACCACATTTTTATCTTCCGGGTACCATATTTTCCTCCTAATAGGTCATATACGGTTTCCCCGGTTGTCTCGTGGTGGCGCCTTGCTGGCCTCGTTAAGAATTCCCGGTCCTCCATACTGGGACTTCTTATACTTATGGGCTTACTATGTTACGTTCATTTTGTCTTTTACATCGAGTTTTAGCTAGTTTAGCCTCCTACCATCTCTCTTAGTTTGGTATTTAGGGCTATTATTATTATTCCTGCCCAGCATCCCGGCTCTTGCTCTTCATCGCTATCGCTGGCTCCGAGTAGGCTTCTGTTTCTTGGAACAGTCTGCCTCCTCCTGGGCTTCTTTCTCTTTTACTAAAAGTGTCTTTTCCATCTTTTTTGATGTATATATTATATTTAGGGTGTTAGGCTAGCCTAGGTGCATGTTCCTTGTATTGGTACAGCCTGGTTCACGTGGCCCTCTCACGGTTGTGTTGCTCGCGGCCTAGGCCACTTGCGGTCACGTGTTCCATCGCACCTTACCCTGCCCCTGCCCTCCCTTCCTGGTATAGGGAGGGGCTGGGGGACCCCTTGGTTGTCATGACAACCTCAGTCGCCTTCTCTCTCCCTCTCTGAGGTGGCCAGGGGTTCCCTCCCAGCGGGGGTATAGGGCGACCACTCATGAGGTACCGGGTCTCCGAGCGGGTAGTCGGTGAGGCGGGGAGGAGTAGGCCATCCCCCCCCCTCTCTCTCTCCCGCCATGTTTACGCCGAGACCTTCCTCCCCCCATCCCCAGTTTGCTCAGCCACCTTCCCTCGCTATAAACGAAGGAGCCTTCCGTCGCAGCCGGGGCACCTTTGGTTATAGATTACTGGCTCCGCCAGCGGGCGGGGTGGGGACTACTAGTGGTCGGTTGCTTGCCTACTATATCCTTACATCTCTCCCGCTACCGGAAGGGAGCTTGCTTCGTTACCCGGGCACTCTTCTAGTAGACGGGTGGTGGAGTAAGGTTGTTATTATTGTTATTTTAAGGATATACCCTAATTTTACGATGAATTGTTTAATTTTATTATTTATATATCTACCATCCCCGCCATTTTCCGTCGTGGTTTCCATTTACCACCACTCCTGGTTGGTTTCCTTTTGTGTCCCCGCCATCAGCGGAGCTATAGCCTAGGACACCCAACCAACCTTGTTACCACAGTATTATGGCGGGCTCTGGTTTAATCTAACTTTATCGCTCCGGCACCAGCGGAGCAACTGTTAGGCTGTAAGTGTTTTCCTGATACTCATGTATCTTTCCACTTACAGGCTACCAACTGTCAGGTCCCAGCGTGCAACGCGACGTTGTACGACCCCTGCGGCCACGATGAGTGCAGGTCTCACGCCCCTTGTGCCACGTCATTTAACGAGATGATCGTCTGGCACCCAGAAGCCTGCGCATCTGCTACGACCTAGTCGGTCAGCTGGGAGATGGGGTAAGTCCATTATAGGCTTCCTTATCATCTTTTACTAACAACTCTTAGTCATAAGTTTGTTAACCCCGTTCCGCCATTAGAAGCTCATCTCGCCCTTTCTTTCAGGCTACTGGTGGTGAGGGAGGTCGCCCTCGCCACCCTGAAAGCGTGGGTGGGCGGCTTCGGGAAGAACGCCGCCAAAGGCCAGCCGTACATTCTGGACAAGAAGCTGGCCGTCCAGATCTTCCCTGCGGGCAAGTCAACTGGGTATGTTGACCCCTTGTCCGCAGCCCCTCTGATAGCCTCCATCCAGCAAGATCTCCAGCAATCCTTTGGGGTCGTAGCTTCCAGGAGTCGGTCCCGGACGTCGCTGCCCTGGACCTAAACATCGAGCCCATGGCGGTAGGGGCAGCAGGATTTGTTGGTTGAGGTAGGTGTGTCGGGCGCCCAAGGTCTTTCCTTGGTGCTCCTGGATCTTCTCCTGTCCCTTCTTCGAGCGCTTCTTTCCAAGGCTTTGTGGGATCTGAGATCCCTACCCGCTCTCTCCCGCTCTCTCTGTACCCCCCAAGGTGAAGGGACAGAGAGAACCGAAGACTCTAGCTAAGACAACTTCTAGGAAGTCGTCTTCGTCTTCTTCGGCTAGGAAGTCTTCGACTTCCTACGCCGACGCGGTGAAAGCCAAGCCGAGTTCTTCTCACTCGAAGAGCTCTAGAAGCAAGGCTTCTAAGGAGAAGGCTCGCGCTCTCCCGCCGAGCCAATGCCTTCTCCTGCCTCCACCGCTTCCACTCCGGCAAACGCCGGTGGGAGGAGCAGGACCTAGCACCTTTGATCCCACTGCTTTCTCAGCAGTGGTGATGCAACAGGTGGGCGAGTTGGTTGGCTCGCAAGTCTCCGCCCTGGGGACGAGATTCGAGCAGATGTTTTGCACAATTGTCGAGCACTCTGTCTCAATCAGCCAGTCCATACAAGATCTCTCTAACAGGGTTAGAGAGAATGAGGACCGGGTAGCCGGGCCGCTCTCTCAGGTCCCTCTTCCAGTCTCCCCAGTGCCAAGCACTGGCATTCTCCAACTCCCGCCATACGACTCTCTGCCAGCTTTCTCCATGGAGAATCCATGGAGAGTAGCTGCCTACGCTCCTTTTAAGGATGGGATGATCTCTATCCGGAGTGTGGAACTCGGAGGATTGAGGACTTCGAGTTTTACCCTCCGGTCTGACGCAGCTTTCATCGGTTATGCTAGGCTGACTGTAACGCTCTGACTAGGGAAGACAAGATCTCTAGAGAGTCTGTTCTATACAGTAGGGATCATGCCAGCGGGAAATGGGTTCACTGCCTTGAGAACTGGGAGTGCACGAACACTAAGCTCCAGGCCTATAAGAGTCCTTTTACTATTTTCGCGACGGAAGAGGAGGCTTCTCTTCCGTTCGCCACGAAAATAGTAGAGAAGACCCTTCAGGCAGTCCTCAAGGATGAGCCCATGCCACAGTTGAGGGAGGCGGAGTCTACTTCTCCGCTCTTCCCGGCTTTCGGAGAATTGTGGGAGAACTTGCCAGCTACGTCACGCTTGGTAAGCTCAACACCGGACTGCGCCATGGACCAGTTCGGCGAGGAAGCTGCCAAGGCTGCCTGATTCCCTAATTCAGGCAGAGTTTGACCCGCGCGAACCAGGTTTGGCAGGTCCCCTCAATTCTCTTATAATAACAGAAATGGCTGCTCTCTCTTATGCGACGGAACCGCTGTTTAAGATCTTGGCAAAATCTCAGTTTCAGACGGTCCTAACAGATGCTTTCGACTTCTTCCAAGCCTAGGAGGAATTGCCGAAAGCACGTTCTGCAGGAGTGTACTATTAGGTCACGAGCCTAATAGACTCTTGGCTTCTAGCATGTGGGGAGCGGATCTTCTTCCCAGAGTCCGCTGTTAATGAAGTGCACCACGAGGCTGCTAGGCTCAACCAGAGCCTTAGAGCTAGGTGGGGTATTTCGTCAAAGAGGAAACAAGAATCCGTCCCCACTGCTGGTAAGAAACCAAAGAAGGCTGGTAAGAGGTTCCAGCCGTATCAGAACACCAGCAACAGCAGCAATTTGTGCAGGGGCCGTCCGGTTACCCAACAGGGAACAAACCTGCTAGTTCGAAACAGAACCAGCCCATCCTCCTGTTGTCTCCTCAATCACAGCCGTCGACCTCCTACGCAATCTCGCCGGCCTTCAACCCTACATTTGAGGCTCAAGCTACAAAACAACCGAGAGGTAGGGCGAGAGGTTACTTTCGCCAGCGTGGCGCAGGAAGGGCGACAAGGAGCAGGCAGTTCAGAGGAGGGCGTGGTGGTCAACCCGCCGCATCAACAATGAGGCTCCCCAGGTAGGAGGGAGGCTGTTCCTCTTCCGCCACAGGTGGGGGTTCAGCAATTGGGCACAGAGCATAGTGTCCAAAGGATTGGGTTGGAGTTGGATCAAAGATCCGCCTCCAATCAAATCATTCCACCAAGTACCATCAGAGGAATTGACAGATTACGCGGAGGAACTCCTTCAGAAAGGAGCTATTGCGAGAGTCAAGCATCTAAAATTTCAAGGTCGCTTATTCAGCGTGCCAAAGAAAGGCTCAACAAAAAGAAGGGTAATCTTAGACTTGTCAAAGCTAAACTCTTTCATTCGTTGCGACAAGTTCAAGATGCTTACCCTCTCGCAGTAAGGACCTTACTTCCGCGTGGAGCCGTCACAATGCTCCATCGATCTTACAGACGCATACTATCATATCCCTATAGCCAGGCACTTCCGCCCATTCCTAGGATTCAGGCTAGGAAATCAGACATTCTCATTCAAAGTGATACCCTTCAGTCTGAATGTAGCCCCCAGGGTATTCACGAAATAGCAGAAGTGGTTGTACAGCAATTGAGAACTCAGGGAATCATGGTAGCAGCATACCTCGACGATTGGTTGATCTGGGCACCAACCGTCGAGGAATGTCTCGAAGCCACCAAAAAGGTAGTTCACTTTCTGGAACATCTGGGGTTCCAGATAAACAAAACGAAATCCAGACTTACCCCGGAGTCTCGGTTTTCAGTGGCTGGGAATCCAATGGGATTTGTCTTCCCACAATCTGGTCAATTCCAGTGGCCAAACGGAAGGAAATAGCAAAATCTGTCAGGCAATTTCTCAAATGCAAACAAACATCAAGGAGAAACCAGGAGGAGAATCCTAAGGTCCCTTCAGTTTGCTTCGGTAACAGATATCCTCCTGAAAGCAAGGCTAAAAGATTTTAAATCGAATTTCTTTGGCGATCGAGAGCAAACACCAAATCTCGAGACAAGTTGTCAGTAATCCCACAGATCCTCCCCGCAATCAACTCCGTCCATGGTCAAAAGTAAAGAACTTAGCCAAGAAGGTACCCCTTCAATATCCCCTTCCAGTGTTAACCATTCACACGGATGCCTCCCTGTCCGGGTGGGGGGGTGGGGGGGATACTCTCAGTTCAAACAGGTTCAGGGGACTTGCGTCAGTTCAATTTCGCCAGCTTCACATAAACGTTCTGGAAGCAACAATGGCAGTCATTTCTTACCTTGAAGAGATCTGCTTCCCCCGAAGAAGTCTCATCTAAGGGCTAGTTTTGGACAGTGCAGTGGTAGTTCATTGCATCAACAGAGGAGGGTCCAAATCCAAGCATGTGAATCATGTCATGATAGCCATCTTTGCCTAGCAAACAAACACAAATGGCATCTGTCTGCCACTCACCTGGCAGGGGTAAGAAATGTGATAGCAGACGCTCTGTCCCGGTCAGTTTTCCTCTGGAATCAGAATGGTCTCTAGACGACGGGTCATTCCAGTGGATAAGCCTGAGAGTCCCAGGTCTCCAAGTGGATCTCTTCGCCTCACAAGCGAACCACAAGCTCCCTTGCTATGTGGACCCCAACCTGGACCCTCTGGCTTATGCCACGGACGGCCCTGTCGTTTGGATGAATGGCACGTGGAGGAAAATTTATGTTTTTTCTCCAGTGAATCTTCTCTTGAAAGTCCTAAGCAAACTAAGGTCTTTCAAAGGGATAGTAGCTCTGATTGCACCGGACTGGACAAGAGCAACTGGTATCCTCTTCTTCTGGAATTGGGCCTCCGACCTCAACGGATCCCCAATCCCAAGCTATCACAATCAGTACAAATGAGGACTGTGTTCGCTTCCTCAGGAATTCTCCAGACCCTAACTTTATGGACTTCATGAAGTTTGCGGCTAATAAAGATGCTAATATTGATCCACAGAATATTCTCTTCCTAGAATCAGATAAGAGAGAGTCAACCATTAGACAATATGACTCAGCTGTTAAAAAATTAGCATCTTTCTTGAAAGAATCGAACACTACAACCATGACAGTTAATCTAGCTATATCCTTTTTCAGATCCTTGTTTTGAAAAAGGTTTAGCAGCTAGCACTATTACCACTCATAAATCGGCTTTGAAGAAGATCTTTCAAGTAGGTTTTCAGATAGATCTGACTGAATCTTATTTCACGTCTATCCCTAAAGCCTGTGCTAGACTTAGACCTTCTCAAAGGCCTACTGCAGTTTCATGGTTCTTAAATGATGTCCTCAAACTAGCTTCAGATACTGACAACTCGTCTTGTACATTCATAATGCTCCTGAGAAAGACATTATTCTTATTAAGCCTAGCTTCAGGAGCTAGAATTTCAGAACTGTCGGCTCTATCCAGGGATGCGGGTCATGTGGAATTCCTCCCATCAGGAGAAGTTCTACTTGCTCCGGATCGTAGCTGTTTTTAGCCAAAAATGAGGATCCTCTTGCAAGGTGGGCCCCTTGGAAAGTTATCCCACTTCCCCAGGATCCTTCTCTCTGCCCAGTATCAACTCTTAGAGCCTTTCTATCTCGTACTTCATCAAGATCCTCAGGTGCTCTCTTCATGAGAGAAAAAGGTGGTACTTTGTCAGTAAAAGGTATTAGGCAACAAATCCTTTACTTCATTAAACAAGCCAATCCTGATTCATTCCCAAAAGCACATGATATCAGGGAGTAGCCACCTCAATTAATTACTTTCAACATATGAACTTTGAGGATCTTAAAAAGTATACTGGATGGAAATCCCCGACAGTCTTTAAACGTCATTATCTAAAGTCCTTGGAATCTTTAAAATTTTCAGCAGTAGCAGCGGGAAACATTGTTTCCCCTGATACTGTATAGTAGTCGTAGTATAGATCCAGGTCTCCTTTCTACTACCTACATCATCCAACATGCCTCACCCTATCGCCATGCTACTCGGATATCCTAGCCTTAGCCGCTGAATCATATAGTGGATTGTCCCTTATTTTTTTGCTAGGGACATCCACACTTGTACTGGTGGTGTACTTCAGTGTACCTACCCTTATTTTTATGCTAGGGTAGGACACAATGTGTTTGTATATTTTGTAAATATTTTCAAGTAAATCCCTTTTGTTTATATTACACTGCATCATTGTAATTTACTGTGATTACTGTTTTTAAGTACTTTAGATTACTAACGTTCTGTTATTTTACTGTTTAGTATAAGTTAGTTTAAGTACTTAGTTTGTATGCTGTAATTGATTTACTTATATTATATCCATCATTTTACAACTGCTTTTCATTTGTTCCTTTTTTCCCATCTTGTCTGTTTCTCTGGTACTCTTTCATAGGCCGACACGAGCTGAGCCCAGAAAAGGGATTTTGACGAAGGAAAAATCTATTTCTGGGTGATTGGCTCGTGTCGCCCTATGAAACCCACCCTATATTGTTTTCCCCCCCCATGCAGGACAAGATGTTTTTAGATTAAGGATGTCCGCTAGGGGCGCTGCTGTCCGTGGTTTCGTGGCCGTCTAGTAGTAGTAGTAGCGGCTGCATCGCCCGTTGGTATCAGCTCTCTTAAGGGATTCTGATTGGGAAGTTCTAATTGGTGAATGTCTCTGGTAGTGATTCCCACTCGCCCCTATTACCATACCGACACTTCTTTTTAAGAGTGAGCGAGTCAGTTTTACTGACATTTTCTTAATTTTGTTTTTCTCTGGTAATTTTAGATTAATTTTACCTAGAAAGAATGATATTAAGGATCCTTTCATAGGGCGACACGAGCCAATCACCCAGAAATAGATTTTTCCTTCGTCAAAATCCCTTTTTAAAGATGCTTTATTACTGTTAACTGTGAAAGTTACTGGTTTCAGGTCACTAAACTGCCATTTACTCTTTGGCTGAAATGAGCAAAGTTGCCATCCTAATATGGAGGTTTTTCATTTTAATGATCTTGCTGTTATAGTAAAAAAGAAAAATTCTCCTTTCACATTGGGATTCAGTCCTTGGTAAAGTACATTTCAGGATTAACTTTTTGCATAACACTACCAAGAAGGAAAAGAACTTTTTCACCTCAAGTACAAGTATCTTTTATCAAAGTGAAATGTTTCATAAGGACCGAAATAAACTGACACCCTATCATGGAGTTTTTCAGATTCTGGAACTGAAGCTTGCAGTCTGGGGCAGCTCAGGCTCAATCAAATCATTAGTAGTGCAGCAAAAACCTACAAATACTTTGCACCGAGTGTGATATATAAAATTTAAAAATATCGTGAAATTCATTATTATCTCAGTATTTTTTGACGCATTGTCTTTTCAGCAAGCCTTAAAACCAGAGTACTATAAAGGAATGAATAAATTTCCAATATTAAGGATTCAAAACTTTATGTGATGAGTCATGTTTTTGTAATTGTTGCTGAAAAGTAGTGAAATGAGACTGATACAAAATCTCACTTTTAGAGTTTAAAAGTGGGGGCCAAAAAATGATTGAATAAAAGTAGAAAATAAAGCAAGATACAGTCACGTCACT